>NW_026137659.1:0-514841 GCF_019393585.1 Leptopilina boulardi | reverse complement strand
TTGCACCCAAAATCCATTACATTAAATTGTCAAAGCATCGAGATTTATTACATTGACTCTCGAATACATGGATTCTTCAAAACGTCGACTGACCAAAACATCGACTTGTAAAATTATCGACTCCTCAAAACATCGAATTTCCAACTGGTCGAATTTCAAAATGATCGATTTTTAACAACGTCGATTATTCAATGCATACATTTACCATCACATATCCTTATTAAAACATCGAATTGTTAATTCATTGAATTTCCAAAACATGGAATTTTCATAGCTTTGAATTACCAAAGCATCGACTTGTTATAACGTCAATTTGTCAAAAAATGAATTTTTTAATGCATCGATTTACAAAAACACTGATATTATAAAACGTCGACTCGCAAAAGCATCGACTTTTGTTTACATTGAATTTTTAATACAGCGATTCTCCAAATTATCGACTAACCAAATCAATCATTTGTCAAAATATAGATTTGCTAAAACATTACATTTTCAATACATCAATTTATTAAAACACTGATTTTCTAAAACTTCGACTCGCAAAAACGTCTATTTTTTATTACACTAATTTTTCAAAACATCAATAAATCAAAACATCGACTTTCCAATACACCGATTTTTTAAAACGTCGAATAATCATAGCACCTATTTTTTAATACACAAATTTTTTAAAACATTAATTTATTAAAACATTGAATTTTTAATACAGCGATTCTCCAAATTATCGACTAACCAAATCATCCATTTGTCAAAACATAGATTTGCTAAAACATTACATTTGCAATACATCAATTTAGCAAAACACTGATTTTCTAAAACTTTGACTCGCCAAAGCACTGACTTTTTAATACATTACCTCGTCAAAAGAACGAATTTTCAAATCATCGATTTTCTAATGCACTAACCTGCAAAAGCATCAAATTTCCAATACCTCGACTTCCGAGTACATCGATTTTTTAAAACATTAACCTGTCATAACATCAACTTTTCAATACATCTACTCGTCAATGCATCGAATTGTCAAAGCATAGAATTTTTAATACATAGATATGAAAAAGCATAGACACTTTTTTGCATTGAATATCCATTACATCGAACTTTTTTTTTCACTAGGGTTTACTCTCTATGTTGTTAGTAGGTAAGGTAGATTAAGATTGTGCGGGAAATTTTAAATTAATATAATATTTAATTATATTTATTAATAAATGTTTTTTATAACATTTAGTTATTAAATATTGTAAATTTAATGTTTTCTGTTTTTTTTGGTAATATAAAATCTCTCAATATTAACAAGAAAATGATATTTTTATTGATTTAATAATATATACAAATTATTGTTTTATATGTTTCTCATAGATGTCTCTACTTTACCAGTTTAATGTACTAAAACTGAAATAAATATATTTAGAATTGTATTCCATTGACAAATTGCCTTTCTTTTTTAAAATTATTCTCTTTTAATAATTTCTCCTTATTTTTTATGAAATATATTTGACATTTAAAAACAAACACAAAATATTTAAATAAAAAAATGTTTTTTTTATGAAATTATATTCATAAATTTAAATAAACTATTCAGCTGAAATTATGGACAAAATTTTTTTATCAACCATATATATTTTTTGGTAAACATAAAAAAAAATTTAAGTAAACTTAAACTGTTTTTCATATTATTATTTTTTTTTTAATAATTAATATCTTGTTTTACAAGTTTATATTGTATTCAAATCTTGTAAAATAAAATAATTGTCCTCGGCACTTATAATTTCACTCGTAAAAACTACAATTTTTGAAAATTTTTGAAAATATAAAATATTTCAGATGCAACGAAAGGCTACAGTGATTAAGCAGAATAAACAGGTAAAAGATCAGAGGTTCTCTGGTATATTAGAATAGAGTAGGGCGAGATTACCACATTTTACTCCATTGATGCAAGTTCCGGTCTCTTCGTTATTTCCAAACTACAGCCATTCTATAAGCTATCCTTTCGTAATTTAATTTCATTTGGTAAAAAAAAATGAAACAAACAATATTTGATTTAACAAAAATTTTTAATTACAATATTCTTTATCTTTATTAAATAACTAGCTAAAATATAGCGCGCTAAAGCGCGCGTGTATTTCCTACGTCGTGGAATAATAAATTAATAATAAGTATATTTCTAATTTTCACATTATCATTTATTTATACACAGGGAAAAATTAGTTTGATGTTATATAAATAGTAATTTTTTAGCTGAGGCAGCTTATAATTAGCTAATACAGCAAAACAATTTAGCTAAGTTAATTTTTAAATTTAATAAACATGTAAAACTATTAGTTCGATTTTTAACGGTAACAACAATGAAAACCCCAAGAAAAAAATCCACCGAAAAAGTGATTATGATAAGAAAAACATACATTGAAACCAACAGTGACAATTGGCGGTGTAAATGTTGATAAATCAATTCTAGTATTGCCAACATAACCGCCGCCAATTGAAATGCCGAGAAAAATTGATTATGCTCTGTCAATTATGATTACAATATTTACTGTTTTGTCATTTATATTGTATACCGAAAAGGCAGAGATTGTTGGGATAAAAGATATTATTGACGAATGGATTTTCTTATTGGCGGAATATTAAAAAAAATTTAATAAAATTTAATATTAAAATTAAATTATTAAATATTAAATATTAAATTATTAAAAATTTAATATTAATATCTTAAAATTTTTACTGAAAAATCTTATTTTTTCCCTGTCAATTCAGTAAGATCAATTTTTTTTTTGAATTGACAGGGAAAAAATAAGATTTTTCAGTAAAAATTTTAAGATATTAATATTAAATTTTTAGATATAAATATTTTTGATAAAGTCAAACTTCGATAATTTTTTATAATCTTTAAAATTACAAAAAAAATTAGTTTTGCTAAATGTTTTTTTGTAGGGAATGAATGAATGAATACTGAGATTATTATAGTTAATAATAATAATTAATAAATGAATATATTTTTAGTGTATAATGTTTATGTGAAAAACACCTTTCTAACATCATTTACATTATACGTTTCTCGGCATACTGGACAGCTCCTCAACATTTCGTCATTGTTGACAACGAAGTCATTGCTGTTATAATTGTACGTCAGCCAGCATGCTTCGCAGAAAGGTATATGCCCGCAAGCTAAAATACAATATATTGGTGTTTCAGTCAAACAAGTACAGCATCTTATTGGTATTCCTGTAACATAAAAAAGGCAAGAATTTTTCTTGAAATATGTCTATGTAGGTAAAAATTAAAATTTTGGTGAAATTTCAGTATCTAACTTTTTATTTAAAAGAATTCTTACTTAACCATCCGCTTCTTCAGCATTTAGGAACTCGTAAATTGGATTTATACATATTAAAATCATTTTGTCTATAAATTCTAAAGCTGTTGGTCGATTTTCAGTTTGGAACTTGTTCCATTGTTCTTCAATTAGTGCATTTTTTATTACAGTATGTAATTTTGGATTTCGTGTGATTTGGTGACCGCGTTTCAATGCTCCTAAATCTATTTGCAGACCTTCTTGGAAATTTACTAATAATTCTGAAAACAATATTCACATTATGTTAGATTAATTTCTCATTTTACAAAACAAATTGTTCTAAGTAGCTACTAACAGATGAAAAATAAGATTTTTTTATATGATAGTTGTTCTATTTTTCATCAATTTTTTAATTATAAAATAAAAACAAAACGTAACTACTACGGAAGCATTTTAAAAATGTTAATTAAATTTATAAAGTGATTTTTCTGAAAACCGAAATGAAAGATTTTTAATTTTTTTTCAAATACATTCTCTGATAAAAAAGGAATTATTTTATAAATATAATCTTCTCTCTTATTTTAATTGCAAAAAACACCACTTTCGCATAACAAGGAAAAAATTACTTATTTATAAAAGAATGGATTAGAAAAAATTCAAAAATCTATTATTTCGGTTTTGAGAAAAGTCACTTTTGAGACGCAGGAATATGCACTAATGCTAATTTTTTAGAATTATGTTTTAATCGAATTTTATTTTGTAGAATATTAGTTTAGCATCATAGTAATTTTAAAGAAACTTAATTTTGCAGAAAAATAATTGTACAGAATTTTAATTTTGCTGAATATTCATTTGTTCGAATTTTTATTTTACAAAATAAATTATTAACCTATTATTAATGTTGCCGAACTTTTATTTAGACAAAAATTAATTTGCCAAAAATTCAACTTAATCGAATATAAATTTGTGCGAAACGTTATTTCGTAGAATATTCATTTTGTAGAATAGTAATTAAAAAATTTAATTATATTATTATGCAGAAAGATGATTAAAAAGAATATTAATTTAACATAATATTCTTCTGTTGGAATGTTCATTTTACAGAAAGTGGAAAAGGTCGAAATTCATTATGACAAAAAATAATTTGGTGCGAAGTTTACTCGAGTTTTGAATCAATTACTAAAGTTTCTATTACTATTATAAAAATGCTTTCTTTGTTAAAAGTAAACAATTTATTACTAATGACTTTGAGGTTAAGGTGCTGGAAATTAATTTTTAGGGATTATAATCTAAAGTTGAAACTTTAGTTTAAGCCCAAAAAAAGGTTATTTGACCTTTCATTTCATCGCTGGGGGTACGCACTCCAATTATTCCCAAATTAATTTTTGCAAATCAAAAATGGATAACAAATTATTTTGAGGTCATGGTGTCAGAAAGGTGCTTTTTAGGGATTGTATTAAAAACATTAAGCTTTAAATTAAACCCAAGTAGAAAGTTCCGCGACCTTTTGTTTTAGTGCTATAGGTACTTAAAGTTTGCCAAAAACGCGATTTCTTGATTTTTAACACCAAAAAAATTTTCTAATTTTATTGGCCTGTGTTATTTGCCTTAATAAATGTCATTTAAAAAAATTAGTGCTTTAATTTTAAAATGAATCAATCATATTTTTGTTAATAACTTTTGATTTGTGAATCTTAAAATTCCCACACAAAATTTTTCTGCCAGGTATTTATTTGGACAAATAAAAATTTTGTAAAATAAAAATTCGGCGTTTAAGGAATTCTGTAAGAGTGTGAATTCAAATAAATAATTCAAATAATTCAGCTAGAAAAGTTTATGAATGAAAAAAATCGAAAAAATGCAAAGTGAAAATACAAATTATTGAGTACGTACTGGTAAAATGCCAAATTTTGGGACGGATTCCAAATTTTTGTTTCAGTTGCTTATGGTACGATTCTAAGCAATTATTTGTTCTGCGTTCGAGACCAAAGCAACTGAAAACCTCGGGAGTAACTTTCCTCAACCACTGCCTTTGAAAGTACTTTGTGTATGATTGAATTTGATTTTTAATATTTAATGGCATTAAATTTAAAATTGTTACATAGGTGCCCCTTACTTCGTTGGCTGGTAATAAAGGTAATGCCATTAATTGGCGAAGGAAATTATATCCTTCGGCAGTGTGAAACAAAATGTTTTCCAGGTTAAGAACTCCAACCTTTCTATATAATGCCTGAAAATTAAAATGACAAACTATTACAAATTTTTAATATTAAAAAAATCTACCTCACTTTTCTTAAGCTTATTCATTTATTTATCCATTAATTTATTCACACGAAATAACCCGGTATGCACAGGGACATAAGTTATATTTGGGACGTCCTTTCAACGGACATAACTATTCTAATGACGCCCTAATGACAACTTATATCCATGTGATGACTAGGAATGTACAGCCCAAACTCTTTATAAACTACTTCTTTCTAAGCTCCAAGGTCAGTTGAATTCTCGACAAATCCCCCACTCTGAGCCGGCAAAAATATAATCAACAACCTCTTTATAAGGTTTCGATAATTCTTAACGTTCGTTCAATAGGAAAATGTCACAGAGCTTATGAAGAGGTTCCAAGCTGCAACACACATTCTCTTTACACACACGTGGTAGTAGAGGCCCCCTACATTTGTTAATTTCTTCCTCTACCATCCTTCGATCAGTTATAAAGAAGTTGAGCATTCGTTTATGGTTATCTTTTTACAGTAGTCTACGTTCAAAAATCAGTGCACGTCGCAAAAATAATTAAATGAATTAAATAATTAAATTAATTAAATTAAAATAATTAAATTTCAAATTTTTCATATTAATTTTACAGAAAATTCAAACGGTTGAAAATCAATTTGACAGAAATAATTCGGTAAGAAGTTAAAAATTAACCAATCACAAATTTTGTGATAATTTCTGATTGGTTAAATTTAAAATTCGTGCCGAATTATTTCTGCCAAATTGATTTTCAACGGTTTAAATTTTCTGTAAAATCAATATTTCACCAGAAGAATATTATGTTAAATTAATATTATTTCTAATCTTCTTTCTGAAAAATTAATATTCTACGAAACAACGTTTCATACAAATTGAGATTCGTTCAAACTGAATTTATGACTTATTAATTTTTTTCTAAATGAAAATTCTATCCCAGTAGAACATAATATTACACGCTTATTTGAAGTACATAAAAATTTCAAAGTTTTTTATGATAAAGCAGAGAAAAAGAATATATAATCAGTCAAATATTTTTAAGTGATTTAAAAATTTTTTTGTAATATTACTGTAATATCACGTGCTACAAGAGCGAAAATAATTAGACCCAAGTAGCACGATATATCAACCAGATGTCACGGTGATATCACCGGGGAATGTCACCGTGACATCAGGAAAATGTCAAAATGTCCGCCTTACGGTGATATCACACGGTGACATCGAGGTGATATCATGGTGACATCAAGGTGATATACACAGTCATATCACGGTGATATCATGGTGATATCACCGTGATATCATGTTGATATTTTACAGGGACTTAAAATTTTTAAAAAATTATTATTTTTTTTTTTTATTATTTTTATTATTTTTTTTATTTATTATTATTTTTTAAATTATTAAAAATTTTAAGTCCCTGTAAAATATCAACATGATATCACCATGATATCACCGTGATATGAATGTGATATCACTGTGATATCACCTTGATGTCACCATGATATCACCTCGATGTCACCGTGTGATATCACCGTAAGGCGGACATTTTGACATTTTCCTGATGTCACGGTGACATTCCCCGGTGATATCACCGTGACATCAGGTTGATATATCGTGCTACTTGGGGAAATACAATTGTTTTTAGAAATATTAAGTTAGGGGTTAAAAATTTTAATTCTGAAAATTCCCTCTATTTTTAAATTCTATTTATAGGACAGAAGTGTATGAGTTTTTATTCCATTTAATTATATTTAAAAAAATGACAAAAATAAGAATCGAACCGAGTTTTTTTGTTACGTTTGTGAAGGTGACTAATCAGCCAGATAAACTTAAAACTATATTTACAAAAAAAAACTTCTTTAATCAAACAGAAAAGGAATTAAATTGGATTGAAAAAAGTTAAAATAACTTCTGAAAACGGAATTAAACTTTGGTTCCACTTTTGGAATAAAAACTTTTCAACTTAACCATTTCGAAATAGAAATAATCAGGATTAAAAATTTACAAAATCTATTCCTTTAAATAGAATACAACTTTTATTTGGAATAGAAATGAATTAAATTTTTCAAAATTCTATCAAGTTTGAGGGTATTGAAAAAGAGGGTATTTTCCGAATGAAATAGAATTAAAATATGTACAATTTTATAGAATATATATATATATATTTTTTTTTTAAATAACAGGCTTTTTACCGGGTACTTTTCCTTATAAATAAATTACCAACCTGTAGTTTCTAACCAAAATATCTGTAAAAATTTACCTGGTTAAAATGGAAAAAGCATCCGTGAATGGAAATTCCATTAAATTTGTTTCTCAATGCTAACTTAAGAGCTGCTTCAAAATCGCACATCGCTTCCATTATATGGAAATTGGGAAATAAAATTTTTAATTCCTCGAAAACAGCTTCATAAGCAGCAGCTGTTCTTTTCTCCATTAATATCCATACAAAAGGAATTGTCTAAACAGATTGAAGTATATAATAAAAACACAAAATATAACCCACTATAAACCTAAGATTCGTAAGCTTACAGTGCAAGATTGTAGTCAGCTTACAGTTAAGCTTACTATTACCTTACTGTAAGCTTCCAATAAACTTTCTATAGGCTTTGTGTAGTTTTAATGGCGATAAGTTTGGAAGTTAACGTTGTTAACTTCCCAGAAGTTTTAAATGTCCTCAGAGTTTAAGTTAACACTTTTAACTTGTTGAAAGTTAGAAAAGTAAATTTGTTGAAAGTTTTCCTTTGTAATTTTACACAAAATTTTAATGGTAAACTTAAAAATCTATTATCATGCGCAGATGTTTTCTATGGCAGCTAGGGCTACGCAATATTTTTTAATTACATTTCCCTATAGACAATTTATGTCAGTTTCTTAAAAAAATTTTTAACACTTTTATTATGATTATTATTAAATTATCAATTATACATTAATTTTAAAGGTATTATTTTCTTCATAATATACTTGTAGTAAGAAAAAACTTTTATATCTTAAACCCGGAAAAAACCGGGAATTTAAAGACTGAAAAATAGTAGACACCTTGGTTAAATATAATTAATTTTCTTAGTTTTATTTAATATTGGTCTTGAATAAATTTACTTACGTGATTATATTTAACTGTCATTAGAGTTAAAAATTGTCCCAATTCCATATTAGGAGGTACAATTTTGAAAGTGGCATCAATAAAAACCATGGTTTGGTTGTCGTAGACTTCGTTTACAAAGTTTTTATCACAAAAAATGGTTGATCTTGAGCCGTCTTCGGCAATAGCAAGGGAGATTTCCAAGTTGCCTCCATTATATTTTGAAATGTCTTTCCACTCGTCGGAATTAGCAACTTCAACAAAATTATTCAGATTGTTGACGGTTGGAGGAGTCACTTTTTTTCTCCATTGAAACATCGTATTCTCTATTTTTGAAAATGGCAGATGTTGAGCTGCATCTGCATGACTACAATACATTTAATTTATATTTATTTACATAAAACTCGGATAGTTAAGGGATGACAAATGTTTATTTTGTTATAAAATCTCAATGAGTAAAACATTCAAGCAGTAAAATATTTGTATTATGTTGATATTTAACTTACTGAAGACGAACTTCGTCGTAAATTTTTCTATATTTATCTGAGCTTGTCGTTACACGATTGTGTAACGCTTGCTTGAAGGCTCTTATTTTAATATCTTTTTTATCCACTAAATGATTGTGCGTATGTGTTACATTAAATACCCCATTTTTTAATACTCCACGTCCTTGGCATTTTTTACTTTTACGGTTAACACAGACATAATATCTGTAAAATATTAATTTCATTAAAAATCATTACAAAACATTATTTTTTATGTAATATGTAAATGTTCAAGTAAATATTTACTTGATAACAGTCAAGTAACAGATCATTTAAATGAAAAAAATTTTCTTTCAGTTTAGTTATTTTGCTCTTTAAAAAGTATATTTTTCTTACTTAAGACTTAAGAATAAGACTTAATTCTTAAGTCCGAATTTTCAAGTCTGATTCTTAAACTTAAGCATTTAAGACTTACGGCCACGAAACCCTAAGATGCAGGCGCTTCGAGCCTGCTTATCGTACTGATTTTTTAATAACTTTTACAATTTTTAATAGAAAATATTTTCGTTTCAAACATATTTCTATCATTGTTTATTGATAATGAAATTATAGAAAATATTTTTTAGCTAAAATATTTTATAATTTTCCATTTTGAAAAATAATTATTTTCTAATGGTTAATCATAAACGTTATAGACTTCAGCATCGTTATTTTCACAAAAGCTAAAAGTGAATTTAATTAATATTTAGTTATATTCAACAAACAAATTAGTAAAAATATTATTATTTAAGTAAATGAATTTTTGTTATCAAAATAGTTATTTTTAAATAATTCAAATTTAAAGTAAAGGTCATAAAATTTTGAAAAATTCCTTTTGGAACCATTGTATTTTATTTTTTTGAATAAATTGAAAATTAATTGGGACGCATGATTAAGCTCTAAAAATTTTTTTTTGAATTATGATTTGTTCGAATATTATTCTGTAAAATATTATAATTTTGCAGAATATTTATTAATTTAAATATTAATGTTTTAGATGATACAAATGGTCAAAAATCAATTTGACAGAAATAATTCGTGGGAAACATTAATATTCGAACAAATAAATATTCTGCAATATTAATATTGTAAAGAATAAAATTCTATAAAGTCATAAATCTAAAAAATTTTGATTAGAGCATAATCATGCTTGATTATGTTGATCCCAATTTATGTGTTTGATGTGACATGACAATTTATACAACTGTCTTTTTTGCAGTTTGTAGTGTTTTCGCTACAAGAAATTTTTTCCGTGCGTTATATACATAATCTTAACTCACGACAACTACTGTTACCACATGTTCACATATACACACACAAACACTTTTTATTTTAAAAAATTATAATTTAAACCAATTTTAATTTATTAAAATTTTCATTCAACATAATTTAATAATTCAAATTGTTTAATGTCAGAATTTTTAAAGTATCGAATCTCCATGTCTCAAAATTTTCATTTACACGAATTTTTATTTGATAGAAATTGCAAATGACCGAAAAAACAAACGTCAGAATGATTTCGGCACAGTTTTTAAAGTAGACCAATCCAGAAGTTATAAAGAAAATTGTGATTGGTCTATTTTAAAATTATGGACGAAATCTTTGTGATGATTGTTTTTTTGTGGTTTGAAACTTTCTCTGAAATAAAAAATAATTTCGGGTTAAAATTTTGGAGAAATGATTCAGTTTGGTACAAGGAATCTCGCTGTTCTACTCATTTAATAGAATTTGACGCAAAAATATTAAAAATAAATCAATAAATAGTAAAATAATGTATTATATCATAGTTCATTCAGCGGCCAATTGCTCTAATTGGCGCTGTTTCCTGGAGCACTAACACACTCAAGCAACGTCTGTGTATGCGCCGCTGTGTTTGTTTTCATTTTCGTTTAAAAATGTAACTTTTAAAACTTCATTTTGTAATAATTGAACGCAAAATTATGTATTTTTCGGAGAACAGCGAGATTCCTTGTACCCAAATTTATCATTCCTCAAAATTTTAGACAAAAATCTTTTTTCATTTTAGAGTAAGATATATACTACCAAAACACATTTTCCCATACTAGATCACGTGGAAGGTTTCCACATCAGGGTTGCTACAATTTTTCTCGAATAAAATTCCCTGACTTTTCCAGGTTTTTCAGGTCTCAAATAATATTTTTCCATACACATTATAAGTCTAATACACAAACACAAACGACAAGAGATCAGCTGTTTAGGGGCCATAATTTAATTACGTAACGCTTTTTCTTTGAAATTTGATCCCCCTTCCCCCCCTCTGTAACAGATTTTTGTATACATTAGCGCCATTTTTTTGCTGTGTGTAACAAATAGCTTGACCCCCCTCCCCAATGAAGCGTTACGTAATTAAAGTATGGTCCCTTATACTTAACGGTCAAAATATTGTATGTACTTTGATTATTTCGCTCGTTTTAGTTTTATCATCTAACGGACGAAATAATATACTCGCCCATTTTCCAGATACATTCTCGATTTTATCTAGGATGGGCGAAATAATCTACTTTTCTTATTCTTATTTCAAAACACTTTTCTTTCGGCGGGCTATTAGCCACTCAGTTTTTAAAATTCATAATAGCGGATCCAATATGGCTGATAAATTTATTAAAAATTCAAGTATTTCACTTGAAATTCATTAGTCAGAGGTTTTTGGGGTTGGCGATTATAAATCTGGTATGAACAATCTTAAAAAACCACAAAGTAATTAGTTTGAAGTGAATTTAATTGTATTGTAAGAAATTAATTTACTATACTAAATTTTAAATTCTTCAAACTAAATTAATAATTCATAAACAGCGTATTTTTCTTATCAAAATCGCCAAAGAGAGCATCCATTTTTTGAACCTCGTGTTTCTTTTATTAGAAATCAGACACCGGATTTCTAATCAGCGACCCTAAAAACGACTGAATAACGAGTTTCAAGTCAACTTAATGATTTTTAATTAGAAAAAATGCGTTGTATTTTGATAATGGCCCAAAAAAAATATGTCGATTATTTTGAAAATTTGACCCGATCTTGAAAAGCAGCTAACGCCATGGAAATCAACGTTCCCAAATTATTTTAATACATTATATGCCCATTTTGTTACAAAAATGTATCTTTCAAGCACATTGTAATTAGTGTTTAAATTCAAATTCTCAGTCGCCAGGAACAATGAAACAATCTAACAATAAGTTATCGGCAGAATGTAAGGTTTTTAATATTATAACAATTATTTTTTGAAACTAAAAAATTGCATATTAAGAAAAACTATTGGTCCAATAGATAAAATATAATAAAAATTATTCTTTAATTCATACTAGTATATTTACTTTTATTATAAAAGTTGTTTTACTATTGAAAATTAGTAAAAGAATTTATTTTCTACCAAAAATAAAAGGACACTACCTATATAATTTCATGTACTATATGTAAGTTAATCAAAAAAACATGTCAACCCCGAAATTGAATATTTGTCAACCATGTATTACAAAATTGAAAAATCTTCACTTTTTATATGTTATGAATATAGGGTCAAACCACTGAAAATCATCTGAGAGTGGTTGCTGACATATTTTTAAAAAAATTTTCTTTTAATACATGTGAACTAGATGAATTTCTAAGTTCATTGGTCATAATATTACCGTGTAAATTTTATTTCGTTTTAAATTATAATTTATTAAAATTAGGAGGTTCATGACGTGATTTCGTAACCTTAAATGTTGTACTTTTTTTGAATAATTATTTTTCAAAAAACATAATCTATTAGATATATTATTATTTACCAAAAACATAAATTGATTTATTCTACATCAAAAAATGATGGAATTTTTATATAATTACTTTATTTTTAGATATTAATTCGAATTTGAAAATTTGATCAGTAAACAAATTTCACAATTTGTTGAAGCTTGTAACTTTTTTCTGGATGCTTCAAAATATTTGGGGTTTTGCACATATTTTAATATTGATATAATTTATCTGCTATGAAAATTTGATGAGGGTATTTTGCTCCGTTACAGAAATAATGAATTTGAAAAATTTTTACTTAAAAAGGTTAATTGTAAGACTTGAAGTTACAAAAAATATCACATCTCTCTTTCTTTTTTATGAGAATAGAAAGAGAGGTAAAACTTTGAAGTCTTACAATTAACCTTTTTAAGTAAAAATTTTTCAAATTCATTATTTCTGTAACGGAGCAAAATACCCTCATCAAATTTTCATAGCAGATAAATTATATCAATATTAAAATATGTGCAAAACCCCAAATATTTTGAAGCATCCAGAAAAAAGTTACAAGCTTCAACAAATTGTGAAATTTGTTTACTGATCAAATTTTCAAATTCGAATTAATATCTAAAAATAAAGTAATTATATAAAAATTCCATCATTTTTTGATGTAGAATAAATCAATTTATGTTTTTGGTAAATAATAATATATCTAATAGATTATGTTTTTTGAAAAATAATTATTCAAAAAAAGTACAACATTTAAGGTTACGAAATCACGTCATGAACCTCCTAATTTTAATAAAATTATAATTTAAAACGAAATAAAATTTACACGGTAATATTATGACCAATGAACTTAGAAATTCATCTAGTTTCACATATATTAAAAGAAAATTTTTTTAAAAATACGTCAGCAACCACTCTCAGATGATTTTCAGTGGTTTGACCCTATATAATGAAGTTGTATGATTATTATTTCAATAAAATACTTACGTCTGAGTATCTGTGGAGCTGCGAATGTGATACCGGAAATTATTCCACACGAAGTCGTTGTCCATGTTGTCAGAAGTAACAAAACTATAAAATACTGACTTTCTTCTTCTTCTACTTATTCAAAACGAAGAATTTAAAAATAAATAATATTTAAATATATAAATATACCTCTTCATAAATATTCAACAATTAAAACTTAACAAAAAAAAAAAACAAAAACAACCAAGAAAGTAATAAAACAAAAATTTAAATATTGTTTAACACAGTAAAAATAACTTTTTAAACTGATATATAAATTAAAAGGAGAAAATAATTTTCTCTCAACACAAATGAGAAGAAGGATAAAGCATGTACTATCACTTCGACAGACAAAACGTGAATCAAGTAAAATAAAGAAGTTAGAAACTGACAATACATATCAGGTTGAGCCAAAATCTAGTTCAATGATGGCCTAAGGGCGCCGTCCCATGACAGCGTTAAACGCCGGCGTAAAAACGGAAAGCATGAGAACTAAAGAGATAGGCAGCAGTCCCATGACAGCGTTTTGCATTGCGTTTTGTAACTAAGCCATGAGTGTAAACATAGCAAACATATTTCTGCATCTCTTTTACACTCATGATCTACAGACAAAACGCAATGCAAAATGCTGCCATGGGACTGCAGCCATAGGCCATTTACGAATTGGGATTTTTAGCGCATACTTGATAAAGTTTATATTAGGGAAGTATGCAGTGTCCTTGTTTTTACGTGTGAAAAAAAGGACACTGCATACTTCCCGAGTATACACTTTATCAAAAATGCGCTAAAAATCTCAATTTGGAAACGGCCAAGGTGAAGGCGCTTGTATAGCAGCTTTTACAATATCTCCAAAAAGTAAGTCCAACTCCAAGTGCAAGTTTTTTCTTTATAGGTTGATACAAAAAAACTTGGACATAGACTTGAAGTTGATTCTTAGACCTATTGTAGAAGCTCCTTAAACCTCACCGATCCCGAGTATACTTGCGTCGTGTACATATGTGACTCTCCGCGACAAAAGGTACCTAAGCTCTCAAAATTTTTAGGTTATAGTCATAGTTTTACTTCAACAAAAAGTTCTATTTTAAGGCGCTTGTACACCTCCTCCGATTCTGAGTATTTCAGAGTTTTGACCAATTTTGATTGGCCCTCTTGGAAATTTTCCATTACAAAGCCAATCAAAATTGGTCAAAACTCTGACATACTCAGAAACGGAGGAGGTGTACAAGCGCTTTTAATTAGGCAAAATCAAAAATAGATTTTATTAAATATTTTAGATGTACTAAATACTTATAAACATCAATAGATTGTATAAAGAGTTGACCCTCTTTATGTATTTTCACTTCAAAAATCAAAAATATAACCTAAAAATTTTGGGAGCTTAGGTACCTTTTGTCGCGGAGCGTCACATATAAGGGAGAGTCCAGAATTGAACGTCGATGTATCATTCTGTCTTTGTACCTCCCATTATCTGTCCATAAGGCCGACGAGTCGCTATCAACGCGTCGACGTTCAAAAACCACCTATTCTGAGGCGTTTACGACGTTCTTCAATTTTCTCGCTATAAGCACTATGAGCATAAGTCTATCTTTTTCTATCTAATGGGACTAGAAAAAGATAGACTCATGCTCGTAGTGCAAAAGAGAGAATGTCGTAAACGCCTCTAAACTTTCCCTTACCTCACAAGTTTTATAGGTCCATTCCACAATAGCTAAACGCAAAGTTAAAGCGCACGCAAAGATGACGCGCGCGTTGGTTTGATTGGTTAGAACCAACGCGCGCGTCATCTTTGCGTGCGCTTTAACTTTGCGTTTAGCTATTGTGGAATGGACCATACGTATTTGAGGAGACGCTTGCTTTTCACCGAACTGTCAATACGTCGAGCAGACAAAATGTCGAATGGCAAATTGTCAATTGGACAAAATATTGAATCGCAAATACGTCGAATGGACAAAATATCGAAACGCTAATACGTCAAACAGACGAAATGTCGAAAAGCCAAAACGTCGAAAAGCCAATACGTCGAAACGCCAATACATCGAACAGACAAAATGTCGAAAAGCCAAAATGTTGAATATTTTATTTGGATTGAGTTAATATTAACTCAATCCAATTAAAATATTCGACATTTTGTCTGTTCGACGTATTGGCTTTTCGACGTTTCGACATTTTAGCTTTTCGACATTTTGTCTGTTCGACGTCTTGGCTTTTCGAAATTTTGTCTGTTCGACGCATTAGCGTTCCGATATTTTGTCCATTCGACGTATTTGCGATTCGATATTTTGTCCAATCGACAATTTGCCATTCGACATTTTGTCTGCTCGACGTATTGACAGTTCGGTGAAAAGCAAGCGTCTCGTATTTGAGGTATTTTACATCTCTTGTACTGCGCATGGCTGTTTCCGAAAAGGAATTTTTAGCGCACTTTTGATAAAGTGTATACTCAGGAAATATGCAGTGTCCTTTTTTTCACACGGAAAAACAAGGACACTGCATACTTCCCAAGTATACACTTTATCAAAAGGGCGCTAAAAATCCAAATTCGGAAATGGCCTAGAGCTGCGACTGTGTAGGCGGTTCCAGAATAGGTGCAAAAAGCAAGTGCAAGCTGTGCAAGTACAAGTCCGAATGCAAATCCCATGAGTGCAAGAGAGATAGATAGACTAACTATCTATTTCGCATTCATTAGATTGGCACTTGGACTTGTACTTGCTTTTGCACCTATTCTGGAACCGCCTTTATGGTACGGTCATAGCTTACCTGCATGCGGAAAGATGTGGCAAGGGAGCGGCATGAGTGTGAGCCAGTGGCGCACATTGGTTTTCGGAGAAGGAGAGCGGCGCTAACTTCTTGGGACCCCCCCCCTGCAAAAATTCTGACAAGCAAAAAAAAATTGCATGAAGGCGTAAAGTGTCATTTCCCATGTAACTTACAAATGGTTTCACCCTTTTTCTAAAAACAAAACATTTTGATAATTGTTTAATCAAAGTTAAAAATACGCGTGTTCATGCAATTTTTCAACTCAATATGTTTCAGCTCATTTTTATATGTAAAATTTTAATTTTTTATTTATATTTTTATCCACCCTCTGGACACCACCCACCCTTAGACCAGGGGGAGCGGCCGCTCCCCCTGCTCCAGCCGAGTGTGCGCCACTGGTGTGAGCGGAAAACACTCCTTCATGGCCTAGATACAAAACGCGGCAAGGGGACTGCAGCCTGAGTAAACCTGTATACTGAAACGACATGTCCTATGCAAGTTACTTAAAATGATTCTACAGTAAATCTGAATCTGTGAGTCCCCGACTTGGCTGGACGATTGCATGAGAGATACAAAGATATAAATAGTATTTTGGACAAGCGAATCGACACAAAAAAATTTCATAACTGTGAAAATTCTGAATGTGATTGACTTTATAAAAATTCCATATAAATGAAACTTTTAGTACCGACAATCAGATTTACATACATGTAAGTTTCCGTACTTAGGCCATTTCCTTAGCGAGAGAAACGATTGTTTGTGATTACCATTTCGTTAGTAAGAGTATTTTTGCTAATTTAAATTAGTTAGTACCATTTACTTAGTAAGGTAACTAATTAAATAGTTATTCTAACAAACTAATTAGTTAAACTAACTAATAAAATAGTTATGCCAACAAATAAAAATAGTAACCACACGGAAAGAATTTTGAGACATCTGCTGTGCGGATGCCTCGAGAACTACATGACATGCGCTGTACATTCACATCGCACGTCCCATGTCTCGAAAATGTACGTGTGATGTGCATTTTCGAGACATGAGGCGTGTTTTCTTTGCGCATTTGCTTTGCGCATCGCAAGATCGTCTGCTATAACGTAGTCTATGTCTCGAAAATGCACATCACACGTACATAACTCAAGCACAAACGATGCGTGGTAGGCAGCGCATGTGATGTCTCGAAATTCTTTCCGTGCACAACTAATAAATTAGCAGCGATATAGTTTACTAACTAAAAATGGTCACCTCGAAAATGGTAACCCCAACCAATCTTATCTCTCAGTGCACTTAAGGCCAACGCACAATAACTTCGTGATCGAGTTGCATGAGTTAGAAAAGGATACGTATATATCTCAGTCTTTCTAACTCATTGTTGTTTCACGTTCGCGAAGCTATTCTGCTTAGGCCTTTATAGAAACTCCTTTATATCTATTGAAGAAAGGTATAGTATAAGAGAATAATTTTTTATCAGCGTCTTCATTTACGTCTTCTTCGATTCGCACGAGATAGATAAAGATTAAAAATATGGAGATAGAAGTGTAAGTATATACATAAATATATATATAATTTTTATTTTCAGCCTATTGGCCCAGGAATGAACTTGGTTCAAATTATTACTACTAACATATATTCCTAACATATTAGCATTTATCCTTTTTATGCTCGCGTCACTTCCATATTTTTAATATCTTTAAAATACACTATTTAACATTTTATACCTTATATTATTTTTTGTACTTTATTTTATCAAATCTATTGACTTTAGATATATATACATTTTTTCTTCCATATTCTTTGCTCTGATTCCCTTAACAATATTTTTAGAAACTCTATATCTATTTTACCCTTTTTGTTTATTACAATTTGTATTTTATCAATCGCAGTATTTAAGAATCCCTGTGTCAATTTTTTTGTAACCTCGCATTCCTCCAACAAGTGCGCTCTAATGTACACGGGTTAAACGTTGACACTTTTATTTTTTTACTATCTTGTCTTTCGATATCTTTACATCTTTCCTAAACTTCCAGAGAAGTGTATATATTTATAATTAAACAATATAGGGTATACTAAGATATTGAAGGGCATTATACGCAATCCCAAAAATGCATTATTACATTATTAAAAGAAGAAAGTAAACTCGACTACTTGAGTACATTTTCCCTCTTTCATATAATTTGAATTATATTTTTTCAAAAAAAAATATATATATAAATATATTATATATATTACACACTTAGTAACTATTTTTAATTCTATTAGTAATAATAATTCGCTTACAGTTGTTATCAATTTAATAAAAAATTTACGTTTTTTGAAAGCTCATAACCAAACTTTTCAATTGTGCCATAGATCGTTATTCCGTCGAGCTCTTCAAATATTGTTTTATTAAACATAGCTTAATATGAAGTGGTTTAAATGTACTCATTATTAATATACTAAGTTATTAATTTTATACCGTAGAAAAATGTAACGAGAAAATGTAATTTTTATATCAACATTAAAGATTGATGTTCTTCTTTATG
The DNA here is from genome assembly GCF_019393585.1 of Leptopilina boulardi. Lineage (NCBI taxonomy): Eukaryota > Metazoa > Arthropoda > Insecta > Hymenoptera > Figitidae > Leptopilina > Leptopilina boulardi. Next base: position 495,685 of record NW_026137659.1, on the reverse strand, counting down.
ATATTATAGTTTTGCGTTGAAGAACAAACTACTATTTTATATTAAATTAATTAATAAATTAATAATTATTTTTTATAAAGGATATATTACAATTAATATTTTTGGGAATTTTTTTTTAGTCTATTAAATAGGCGTGGTAATGTTTACCATTACGAAAGACATCAGTACCTGGTACAGAGAGTGAACAATGGAGTAAAGTAAGTAATACATATATTATAATTATGATCGGAGGAATATGCCACTTGTCTGAATTATTATTATTTTGATTAAATACTGTAATAAAAATATAATTTCTCAAATGTGCTTGATACGTACGATTAAAGGAACTTATTCTGTTAAAAAAAGAATAAAAAGTAATTTATTTGGAAACAATCACTACGAGCGTGTAATAGTGACAACCGACCATTTTCTTAAAGGCACACAGCCTTTTCATTTTAGGCAGACCAGAATACCATTGTCTTCAATGACGCGGACTCTAATATATTTTAGTTGAAAATTCATTGATCCGATTTTCATAAATCTTCTAGATCAATTATTATTCATTTTTCTTATCAACAAAATATACAAAAAAAATTAAAAATTAATTGCAAAAAACCGCAAATAGCCACAACATTGGCAAAATAATATTCTGTACAATGTGTTCTCACGTCGAACTCATGCCATAGAGTGAGACTAAAGTAGAAAAGTGGCTTTAAAAACCTGTGCTGATTGAAGCTATTGTAAACGTCACATTTATTGAAACAATTATAAAATTTGGGACGCATTAATAAGCTGTAAAGAAATTTTTTTTAGAATTTTGATTTAACAGAATCTCATTCTGTAAAATATTAATTTTGCGCAGAATATTTATTTGTTCGAATATTAATGTTTTCGAAAATACAAATGTTCGAAAATTAATTTGACAGTGTTTTTATTTAGATGAAAATTAATTTGACAGAAATTTAATTTGATCGAAACAGAAATGATTCTGCCAGAAATAATTCGGCGGGAATTATTTGTGTCCCATTGATTTTCGACCATTTAAATTTTCTAGAACATTAATATTCGAGCAAATTAATATTCTTTCTTATTTCCTTTTTGCAAAAATAAGATTTTTTTAAATTGCAATTCTGGAAAATTAATATTCTACAAGACAACGTTTCGATAAATTTGCATTTTATAAATCATTAATATTAATAATTGATATAATTAATATTCATAAAAGTATATGATAATATACTCTTTGTAATAATAATTATCTGAAAAATTGTTTGATAACTTTACAATGTAATATACCCAAGTAGCACGTAATATTACAGTAATATTACTGTAATATTAAGTGCTACTTGGGAAAGTATCTGTTTAATGTGTTCGTTATAAGAGACATTTTTTCAAACATTTTTATAGCCTCCCCTGATCGAGCACGTTTAGGCGCTTCCAGTGTAATTGAGAGCTATGAAGCTGAATCCGGAATGAGCCCGTAAACGGTACATTATAACTTTAACATCAATGTAGACTCAGCATGATGGTTGAGGGTTTTTGGTTTCAGAGCCAACTCATCAGAAGACTTTCAAGAATGAGTTATAAAAACTCTTTTTTTTATTAGAATTATTGACTTTAAATAAAAACAAAATGTAACGAACTCTTAATTTATTATAATAATTTAAGCTACATTTATATTTTTTGTGATGCGTATGAATATCCCATAACAATCATTAGCTAGTTTTTTCATTTGACAGAATTTCTTTTTAAACGAATTTTCATTTTTCGAATTAGCATTTGAATTGAGGTGTTTGCACACCTCACATTCAAAATATTTTAAATTCTCCGCTAAAAAATTTCATCTGTACAAAATATAGATGGTCACAAGTTTTCGGTATATCGAAAACTTGTGAGGTGTGCAAACGCCTTTACTTTCTTTGTGAACAAAATTTTATTTAACATAATTTTTAGGTACCGAATTTTTATTTTAACAAATTTCTTTTTATCCACCTTTAATTTAAAAGTATTATAATTTAACTCAATTTTAGTTTATCATAATTCTCATTTATGTTTTTTGAATTAATGTTTAATAGAATTTAAATTAACAAGAATTTATACACGGAGAAACTTTAATTTATAAAATTTGATATTATAATACTAAATTTTACAAAAAGCCAATAGTAAACGAGGATATAGCTCACCTTTGTGAAAATTACTATTTAAATATTATACTGAGTGAGTATTCTTAATTTGGAAAGAGTAATATAATAATTATGGATTTATATTTCTAAACAGTAGAAAATTTTAATGAAAAAAATAGGAAACTGAAGTTGGTGAATCGTTGAAAACGAGCTTTATAAATATATTAATAACTGAAAAAGAATTATGAAATTTACAAAAACTATGGTAAATATCCATCCCATGTGAAAATAAAATTACTATAGTATTTTGGGAATATTGACATAAAAGTTTTTAGCCCTCCACAATAATAGAAAAAAAATTACTACTACATACTAAATTTTACCATAGTCGATATTAAATGTTCCAAGTTGCACCTTCAAATATCACAGTAAACATATTATATTATATATATCACACATATTACATATTCTTGAGGAACGCACGCTTTTAATACAATACAAAGAACTTATTCTAATAATACACACATTCACATAATCGTCGCAATACATGCTTGAGAAAAAAGGGAACTTCTTTATATACTAAACAACACAAAGTATTGCCGCTTGCGAGAGAATTTCTACAAATATATATCTAATTTAATATTTTAAATTTATTTAAATTTATTAATTAAAATATAAATTATTAGTATAAATAAAGTAAAATTTAAATTAAATTCTCAAAATTAAATATTATTCAGTAAATTTCATTTTGTGTTTCCTTCACTGTTTAACTTTTTGAATAATTTTAATTAAAAATTTGGAAAATTTCTTCAAAATTTTAACAATAATTCAAAAAATTTAGTTTTTTTAAAAAAGTTATTATTTTAAATAAATATAATAAATAAATTCTAAGAATTACTTTTTTACAATGATTACTTGATATATAATTTTTTGGAAACTATTTTTTGTTTTGATTTTTTATTAAAATTTTTCAATATTTGATTTTCATAAATTTTTATGAAACACTTAAAATAAATAAATTATTTTCAATAAAATACACAATAATAATAAACACATATTTAAAAATAATTTTTTATATGAAATTATACATTTGATTTAATTATTATTTAATTTATCTAATTTGTTAAATCTAAATATTGAATAAAATGTTCAAAATAGCCATTTCTCATATTTGCAAACTATATACTTAATACAAACATATTGATAATATTACTATTACGTGATTAAACCCAATCGGTTATATTCGGCAATAATCGGATATTTTTCGTACATCATCGGTAAAGTTCGACCAATCGAATGCTACTAAGAAATAAAATTCCTATTTTCAATGGGAATGTTTTCAAAAAACAATTTTAGATGTTACAATAACCAATTTTAAGATGAACAATATTTTTATCACCTCAGCTTCTTTCCAATAAAAATAGTAATATTTGTAAAACAGAGTGTAATATGTGAAATTTCAACTGCTACTTTTCATAATTATTCTAGTCAAAATTCTTTTTGTGAATATCTCTTTTTCCTAATTTACAATTATTACAATAAGGAGTTGGAATGATTAATAATTATTAATAATATACTATACTTTTAAATGATACCGATAAATTTATTTTGTAATACAGTAGTAGAAAATAATGTCATTTTTGTCACTTCATCCTCTCTTACTATTGATTTTTTGTAAAAATAATTATTATAATGTCAAATTTTACAAACTAAAGTTTCTCCGTGTACTTAACAGAATTTCAGTGTGATCAAATGTTTATTTAACAGAATATTCTTTCAACATAATTTCATTTAGCACACTTTTTATTCAAAAGAATTCTTAACACGAATTTTTATTTATCAGAATTATTATTCAACAAAATTTCGTCTGAGTCCAATTTTTAAAGCTCAGAGTTTTCATTAAACTAAATCTTCATTTGTCCGAATTTTTGTTAACACAAAATGTCATTTAATAGAAATCTTAAAACTGAGAATTTTCATTTATCCTACATTACAAATGATCGAATAATCAAGTGGCATAAATATTTTGGCGCCAATATTAAAATTGACCAATCACGATTTTCTTGACAGTTTCTGATTAGTGGACCCAGACGAAATTTTGTTTAATAATAATTCTGATAAATAAAAATTCGTTAATTCTGTTAAGTATAACTTCTTGTTAATTTAAATTCTATTAAACATTGATTCGAATAAAGTAAAATTCTATATAATCAAATTCTATAAAATGAAAATTCTAAATAATTCACATTACGGAATAATTATGCGCCCCAGAATATTCAATTAACATAATATTCTTCTTTTCAAATAATCATTTTATAGAAAGTGCAAATGGTCTTTTTTCCAAATTTTTTTTTTAATCGAAAAAATTTTTAAATAGAAAAATTTAAGGTAATATATAATAAAACCGTCTTCCTTACGTTAAGACGAATCGATTGGTGTATATAAAGCATACATTTGATTTAAATTTAAATATAATTAATGAAAGTTAAAAAATCAAAAATTCACATTTTGGTTATAAAATTTTGTATTTTAAATCAATTTAAATCAATTAAATAAGTGAAAGATATTTATTGCTTCCTCCGAGCAGAAAAAAATTTTTTGCTTCACACAATGAGGAAGCAAAATGTTCATGAAATGAACATGAAGGACCCCCTACTTGTTTTTAAGTGTATAATTTGAATTTAATTCTTTTAATATTCAACAATTTTGAAACGTTGCCGCGAACTTACAGCTATTTATCCTCAAAATGCGATATATAGTATGAAGTAATTATGTACAATAGACTCGTGACGATTTGTTTCAGCTTTCAGCTTTTCTTACATGCGCAGCTTGTTGTTATCGATGAAACCGCCCTGACCTAAGCTATTAGATTGAAGCAGGAAAATATGATGAAACCGTTGAAATAAATCATCTTTAAAACCTGATCTTATTTTCGTAATAAACATCAGATAAAATTATTTTGTTATTTTGACAATAAATAGCTAACAGTATTTTAGCACTTCTTACACCTTTTTTAAAAGTTTACGAAAATAAAATACAATAAAAAGTTTAATATAGGATAATTAACATTTGTTTGTAATAAATTGTAAATAATAATTTTCTATATACCAAATTTAGAAAGTAAATATCTTTACTTTACTAACATAAAATTATTAAATAATTGAGCTATTATAGTAAATTTAACTTGAGAAAATTGATTATTTGAAATAGAAGTAAAATATAATAATTTAATTAAAATTTTTTTTCAGTTATTGAGTTAACAAAATGAATAAATTTTTAAATTGATTAAAAAAATGATACAAGTTTTAATAAAATATTTCAAGAATATTTTGTTTAATAAAACTTTTATTTCGAAATAATTTGCTCAAAATTTTATAAATTATTTCTTGTTTGTTTTTGATATTTTAAGTTATAAATTAAGAAAAAATTTGGTTTTTTGTTCTAAGTCAAAAACTGAAAAAGATTTTCTACCGACCGTATACCTCTGCATAATAAGAGGGTTTTTGTGGATCGACTCTCAGCGCCGCCATTTTAATTTTTTTACCTTTTAAAAATAATTTTTTAATAGTTTAATATGTACTTAACAATAATATATAATTGATTTTTTAATTTATTTTATTCTGTTCTTGAAAAAAAATCTTAAAAATGGGTCTGATTTTTGGTCTTCACAGTAGTCTAACCCCTTAATATAAATAAGTAATAAAAAAAAACAATATTGTATAGGGTCAATTGGGATAAATGGGGACAGGGGGTAAATAGGGACAAAAGGGGTTGGAGCTTTATTTACAGTTTTTAAATTAAGTTCAACGTCAATATTTTAACCTCAGATCACCTACAAGAGGTTCTGAGTATTGCCAAGCTTTTATCTTGACAATTGGCAGCAAGATAAAAAAAGTTATCGCTCAATGCATAAAAACTTGAAAATCAAAGTCAAGTCAAGTCATAAGGAATAAGAAAAAATTTTTGTATGATTTCTAAGTCTGTTTTTTTTCAAATGCGAGACAAAATACTGAAATAAAAAAATAATAAAAAAATTCCAATTGGTTTAACTATTATATATCTACTACAATTTTTAAAAGAAATTTTTCATCCCTTAATACAGTAATATACTTAAGGAATCTTTTTTCTTAAACCTTTCTTAGAAACTATGATGTCCCCATTTACCGCAAATTTTAGGAAATTTTCTAAATCTTGGTTAAATGGGGATAGTCAGTTTCATGCGTTTAAAGATTATCTAAATTTTTTTCTGATGCATAAAATTAATCCTGGAAATGTAAATAACAACTTTAAAAAATAAAAACTTACCTTTTAAAGGAAAAAACTTACGTAATTTTTGAAAAATAGGGATTTTGTCCCCATTTACCCCAACTGACCCTATATAACGAAGTAATATCTTCTGTGACGTACCTTTTTAATGTTAATTTTGGCATATTCTTTCGAAATGCTATAATAATAAATTAATTAGTTCATTCTTAGAATAATTGAATTTTGTTTTTATTTATATAATATTTTATTTCAGATATTTGATATGTCGATATCATAAAATGAAGTCGTGCCTAGCGTACGGTAATATTGCCAGAAATGGAAATTTTAAATTAACAAGAAATCATAACCATTTGCCGGACCTTCGAATAGAAAGAGAGCATTCGTTACGAAACGAACTAATAAACAGTGCCAGGTCGCAACCCGATTCCCTAAGGCAGCTACACAATAACATCGCCCCTATGTAATTTCCCCTTTCTTACTCCTCTAATGCAGAAAATAAAAAATTTTAACGGGACGCATGAATAAGTTCTGAAAATAAATTTGTAGAATTTTCATTTAATAGAATTTCATTAGATATAATTTTAATTAAACCGAATTTTATTTATTCGAATTTTTATTTAATGTAGTAGTCATTTCAAAAGATTTTTATTAGATAGAATTACCTACATTACATAGAATTTTCTTTTAGATGAATTTTCATTTGTTCGAATTATTATTTGATAAAATTTCTATATAAACTATTTTTCATATTACAGAATTTGTACTTAACAAAAAAATTAATTTTCATTTATAAGCCATTTCAAATGGACGAATAAACAATCAATGAAAAGATTTCGTCATATTTTTAAAAGTAACCAATTATGTTAAATGATATTTCGGTTAATTATAAATTTTGTAGTATGTAAAATCTGTTATATAGAAATTATGTTTAATAATAATTTCAACAAATGAAAATTCATCTAAAAGAAAATTCTATGCAATGAAATTCTACTTAATACAAATTAATTAAAATAGTTAATGTGTTAAATAAAAATTCTATTAAGTGCATTTTCTATTATATAAGAATTCTCTAATATAGAAAATAGGTTTAATAAAAATTCTGCAAAATAATAATTCGAACATATAAAATTCGGCTCAATGAAAATTAAATCTAATGAAATTCTATTAACTAATTAATTAACTAATATAAACTAATCTACCCAAATAGCACAACTATTTGCAGCAATTTTGCAGCAAGTTTGCAATGCCAAGTTTGCAAAATTGCACTGCAAATTTGTGTCAAATAGCGAAATGTCCTTCCTTTTCCAAGTTTGCATTATAAGTTTGCAGAAAAATTTCTTAGAAAGTTTGCAGAAAATTTTTTAGGAAATTTGCAGAAAAATTTCTTAGGAAGTTTGCAGAAAATTTTTATGTCAAACTTAAAGAAAACTTGCAAACATTTTTCGAATAAAATTTTGAAATTTTTGAGTTGTAAATATGATGATATTTTGTTACTGGATAACTTTTCTATGGAAAAGGCCACTAAAATCTATTGCGCAGCCCTAGGTGCCATAGATAAATACTGCGCATGACATGAACTTGAGCAAATAATTAGCAAGTTTTCTTCAAGTTTGACATAAAAATTTTCTGCAAACTTTCTAAGAAATTTTTCTGCAAACTTCTTAAAAAAAATTTCTGCAAACTGGTTAAGAAATTTTTCTGCAAACTTTCTGAAAAATTTTCCTGCAAACTTATAATGCAAACTTGGAAAAGGAAGGGCATTTCGCTATTTGACACAAATTTGCAGTGCAATTTTGCAAACTTGGCATTGCAAACTTGCTGCAAAATTGCTGCAAATAGTTGTGCTATTTGGGTATTCTAACTAATTTGTTTTCGTTCCTTTCAGGCATGGATGTGCTGAATTACGTGTTCCACTGGAACGCATTGCTGGAACTTTAAGAAGAATTCGCAGGACAGACGTCCCCCCAGATGCAGAAAATTTAACGGACTATGTAAACAAATTAAAAGAGCCACAATGGAGGCGTTTAACTGAGTTTGAAAACTTTTCATTAAAATTAGAGCTCATTAGAGAAGAGAACTTCTCTTCAGCTCTATTTTTAATAAATGAAGCTTCCGAAGAGCTTCTGCAAGATGGAGAATGTATACTGCACATTTCAAAGAAATGCATTCCATCTTCCCAATGGTCCGAACAACTATTTTCAATACTGAAAATAGTTGACAATTATGTGAGTTTAATAGACTAACATAAATTATCATAAAAATTAACATAAATTTCTGTTAAAACAATATACTTCCTCCATAAAGAAGCAAATTCGTAACCAATGACTTTTTTCCAGGAAAATAAAAAATCTAGTTCTTGTTTTAATATTCAAGTTATATCCTCTTTTCCATTCTTAAATAAATAATTAAATTTTTTTTAGGCATTTCCGTGTGCATGGGCAGTCATGGAGGGAGAGACTTCAGATGAATACAAGGCAATTTTGAGATATATAAAAAATATAATTCCCAATTTTAAAATGGATGTTTTAATCGCACCTCACAATAATAATATAAGATCGGCAATTTCATCCATATTTCCTGATGCTGAAATCCTTCAAGATTTGTATAGTTATCAAGAGGTAATATTTTGTAATTATTATTTTTTCTTGAATCAATCGACGTTAACTGTGAAGAAGTATTTTGATAATTGTTGGAAAATTAAAAACATTCATGAATATTGTTGGTTCATAACAAAATAAAAATAAAACACTTTTAACCATTTGTTGAAATTTAAAATTTTTATATAGTTTTTTTATACTAACATATTTCAGCAAATTTTTTTAACCTTATTAGAAGGAGTAACTGGGGTGTCTAGACACCCTTAGCAAAATTCAAATGTTCGACAAATTTTTCATTTCCGCAAGTCTTGTTCAACTTTGTTTTATTTTATCAAAAAAATCAATAAAACTATTGTTTTCCTTACTAAAAAACCAGTAAAGAACTATATATAATTAGTTTTATGTTACATAGAAACTTTTTACACAAGTTCAAAGTTGGGGGTGTCTAGACCCAGTTACCCTTCCCTAGTGAAAAAAAACACGTATAATTATACATATAATAATACGTATAATTATACGTACTATTATACGTATTATTATACGTATTATTATACTTATATTTATATGTATTATTATACGTATAATTATACGTGTTTTTTTCAATAGGGTTTAGAGGGTGAAAAAATTAAGTTACTCCTTCTAGGGTTAAAAATAGTAATAAATTAAAAATCTAGAGTAGGGATTGTAATTAAACTTATATGAAATGTACATTGGGCTTCTATATATTTCATTACAAACCTTGCCCTAGGAAGTAGAAAGTACATTTATTTAAATATCAAAAAAATCACCATTGATTTATATCAAAAAAATTTTAAATTATGAATTTTGTAAAACACGTTGCTGAAATATGTTAGTATCAAAAAAGTATATGAAAGTCAAAAAATGGTTAAAAGAATTTTAATTTAACAGAATTCTCACTCAATTGAATGTTATGTGATTTTAATTTTTAAATAATAGAAATTCCAATTCACCAAATTTCAATTTTAATTTGTTCGAATTTGTAATTGATAGAATTTTTAAAACGCCGAATTTTCATTTGTTGGAAATTACAAATGACCGAACAAACAATCAACAAAAATATGTCAACCCAATTTTTTAAATTGACAATTACGATTTTCTTTAGAATTTCTAATTGATCAATTTTAAAAATTGTTCAGAAATCTTTCTACCGATTGTTTGTTTGGCCATATGTAATTTAGGATAAATGAAAATTCGTCATCTTAAAAATTCTTGCTAATTAAAATTCGTTTAATTGAAATTTCTGCTATTTAAAAATTCAAATCACATAAAACTCGATTGAATGAGTATTCTGTAAAACTAAAATTCGATTAATTTATTAGTATTTTTTTTGTATTTATAAATAAAAATATTTTTTTTGTAAAATTTTAGAATGTCTACAAATTAATAGAGAAGAACAATTGCGTTATAAATTATATTATAAAAGTTAATGAAGACGGAACGGAGGAAGAAATGGAGGATACGAATGAGGAAACAAGGGAAAATAAAATAAGAAAATTAATATTATCTTTGCTGTCTTTGGTTTTTCTTCCTCCAACAAGAATTAGACAAGGATATTTAAAAATTAAAGAATTAACGGGGAACGAAAATTTGAGTGAGGAAGTTCAATCTATACTGACAGAGTTTGAAACCACATGGCTTGAAACTGTAACACCAAGGAATATGTCAGTTTTTAATCAAACCATTTGTGTTTCACAGGCAGTTACTAATTATGTCTGTTTATTACAAAATAAAATTGGCGACTTCCCACAAGTGTGGACATTCAGTGGTAAGTAATTTTTATGTTTGAGATTCTTGATAAATATTTTACCACCAAAATTATAAAATTATGAATTACAAATTCAAAATATGTATTACCTACATTTAAATATTTTTTTGTAAAAGCATAGAAAACTCGATCAGCGTTATAAATTAAGCTTAAAATTGATACAAAATTGTTTTTTTGTCTCTGTTTTGAAATTAGAATTATTATACAAAATTTCAGATGCAAATTATTAAGGTTAGAATAGTGAAAATTAAAAATTATACACCCAGAAAAACGTTTTTTTATATAAAGTTTAAGAAAAGTTTTTTGTAATTAAATGAAAATTTAATATGTATAAAAAAATGTTTTTAATTTAAAGAAATACTTTTTCAATTTCAAACAAAGTTTTATTTAAAATAGAGAATGTTTCTTTAAATCGAATAAATTTTCTTTAAATTGAAGAAAACATTTTGTTGGCCCTTTTTTGATTCAAAGAAGCATTTTTCTAGTTACAGATTAAAAAAGGTCTTCATGTTGACTAACATTTTACAGCCGAATTTCATAGCATTTTTTTTAGTATAAACCGAATCTAAAATTGGATAGACTTATTTTTCCAATAATTTTAAGGTGCCAAATAACACTTATTTTTTGCACAAAGTCAAAAAAATCGTTGTCCTATCCTACCAAAAATTGAGAACAGTTTTTATATTCGAGTGCCCACGAAATAGCTAAGCAAAGTTTTTTAAAAATTTTTAAACATGATTTTCTCAAAATTTCAATGTGTTGGGTAACTTTAAGGCCAGATTCATATTACAGCAACAAAAAATCTATGCGAGAAGCCTATGTCGATGTTTAAATCAGAAAAAAAATCATTTTTTTGACCCAGTGTTATCAAAAAATTGTTCTGAACAGTTTATTTGAACAATGCAACTATTTAAAATAACTGAACTTAAAAAAAATCTGAAGTAATCAAAATGAAAATAAAAATTTGTCTTTTTTAGATTGAAGATCCATTTGAACTTGTTAAACGTTATAAGTAATCTATTAAATAGATTTCCTTATTTTATAAATATTGTACTTTTGCTATACGTCACTGTCCATAAATTTTTTAGCGTACATTCTATGTTGCAGAAAAGTTATCGGCATTGGGAAGTAGAATATCACTTGATAAAAAGACTCTTGATGATATAACAAAACAAAAAAGAAATATACAAGTTCCTAAGCTCAGTGACAGAACATTTTTTACTGACGTCAAAAGATTGTGGAAGACGGTTGGTTCACCTAACTTTAAAACCGAAGAATTTCTACAAATAGCTTCATACATTTCATCTAGGCCAAGTATTCAACATTTTCGAACATCAATTCAAATCTTGGACCTAGATGTAGAGAGAAATGAAGATATTGAAGGTATGAAATACTTTTGATGAATTAATTTCTTTATATAAAAAAAACTATGTTCGTTTAAAAATAGTTTTTGTTTTTAACATTTCTTTGCAGACCAACCTATTCCAAGTGAAGAGAATGGAAATGTCCTTAATGAAATTGAAGACCCCCAAAATAACGAAATTGAAGACCCCCAAAATAACGAAATTGAAGATCCCCAAAATAACGAAATTGAAGACCCCCAAAATAACGAAATTGAAGACCCCCAAAATAACGAAATTGAAGACGATATTCGCAATATAAGTGATGAAAGAAACCATCGAGAAGAAATGGATGCCATAAACAACGGTAAGCAGGATTAAATATATGGGCAAATCCACAGAACCGTTTGATTTCATGTTACTCTCAAATTTTCCTATTTTAAAAGTATCCTAATAATTATTATCATATTTATATCATTTTATAATATCTCTGAGAACCTATCGAACTAAGAAAATTGGATAAATCTTAACCAACCCGCATTCTATGAACAATAAAATAGAGTTAATTAACTTAAAAAATGAAATTTGCAGTGTTACTTTAGGTACATGTTTTAATTCTTTTAGGTATAACTTGTTTGGCAAATAACGAAACAATCCCAAATTTTGGTGAATTGTAATTTAGTTATCGCAAAATGTATTGAAGGCTGAAAAAATATGTGCTCTTAATTTAAAAGAAATGGCAGTTGTTTAAATTAGCGTTACTCATTATTTTATAATAATGAAATCTCTATAAATTGTGTATTATATTTTTTACGGCAATTATTCAATCGGGATTTTTCAAATTGGTGCATATTGCGTTTGAGCAGACGAACAAATGTATTTATAAAATAATGTGCCATTAAAAATAAAGAAAATATTCCAATAATTGTTATCCTGTGTATGGCCGTGAACTACTCTTAACTTAGCCTTTTTTTGTAGCACATCTACAGGATGAAATATAATGAGTTGAAAACGTGTGTGATCGTTAAAAAACGGTATTATAATTCTTTTATGCAAACGCCAAATTCTATTTCCACTTTATAATATTTAAAAATTAAAAATATAACATTTTTTATTAGAAATTCTAGCGGTTAATCATAAACGTATTAATAAATATGAAAAATGGAATAACCTTTCATTTGTTTTATTTGAAAACTTGTGTCAAAATCAGTGTCAATAATGTCAGTTTAGCGGTTCAAATAATTTAACGTACAGTAATAAAAAAATAACAAAATTAAATTATAATTTATTAAATTATTTAAAATAAATCATTATAATTTTCCATGTTTTATTGTTTAAAATATTTCGTGCAAATACAATTATATATATGAGGCATTCTTTTTCAACGCGGACACCCCCCTCTCGCCCAAATTCTTTTCATTTTAAATTCATGTTTAATGGCTTAAATTTTAGTTAAAGGAATATACTTTTGAAATCTGAGTGGCATATTTCCAAATACAAAGGGCTAAAAAGGCCTCAAACATTACTTTTTGGATTGTTCAAAATGAATTAGAGTAACTTTTTATTGGTAAATTTAAAGAATAACCTTTATATTGGATCCTATATTTTGTTTTTGGATATATGCCACTCAGATTTCAAAAGTATATTCTTTAAATAAAATTTAAGCCATTAAACATGAATTTAAAATGAAAAGAATTTGGGCGAGAGGGGTGTCCGCGTTGACAAAGAATGCCTCATATATATATATATATACAAAAATAAAAACAAAAGAAGAAACACAACTCATTTTTTATTATGATTATCTGGAAAAAATTATATTTTCGTTTTTGGCTTGTAACTCCTACGGCATTCAAATAAAATGAATCACGAAATAAGAAAATTTTAAATAAAATAGTCCATGAATAAAAAGTGTGCTTACGATTTGAAAATTTTTATCTTTATAAGCCAAAATCAAACGGTTCTGTGGATTTGCCCATATATTACACAATTAACCATTAATTTAAAATTTGTAACTCTTTAGAACATTGTTTTAAGGGGTTAAACTGTTATTTATTTTTAAATTTTATTTATTTTATTAAATGTCAGATTCACAGAAACAGACGTAGGGGATTTTTTTTTATCGATTTTTGCAAAAATGGTGAACTTTTTTGAACTTAAAAAATAGACACTAAGTTGTTTATAACTCTAGATAACTGTTTATAACTCTATTCTGTAGATAATGTTATTAAGAAGCTATATATATATATATCATAATGTCCGCTTCACGGGGGAATTCCACGGTGATGTTCCTGTGACCCTGTGACATTCGAGTAACATTCGTATGATACTGAGGAAATATTCCCGTGACATTCATGTGATATTAAGGGGATATCCGTGTGATATTGTGGAAATATTCCTGTGATATTAATGGTGTAATTTATAAAATTTTAAAAAACAAATTTTTTTTATTTAAATATTCAAAGCAAACAAATTTTAGAATTTTATAAATTACCCCATAAATATCACAGAAATATTCCCATAATTCCACAGGGATATTCTCTCAATATCACTGTAATGTCACAGGAATATTCCCGCTTGATATCACCGTGACATTTAAGCAATATTCCGTGCTACTTCGGTATATTAAAAGGTTAAAAACAATTTTTATTGCTCTCAATTTTCTTTTCACATAAACTGTTACAGTCAATTCTTATATTTATAAGGCATCTATTATAGAATAGAAATCTAATTCTATAAACTAATATAATTCTACTTTTTCTAATTTATCTTTTTCTGTAACGAATATTATATTACAAAATACGTAAAACTATAGCATTTATACTATTTTATTTGCATTTATTTATAGGCCCACCATCTCCCATTAATAACAGGGAAATTGTGAATGCTTTATTCATAAACAACAATGACGTTATCGTTATAGAAGATGAATCCGATATGGAAGAACATCAGGGTAAAAATATAAAATACAAATACATTGATTGTTGTGATTTCACTGTAAAGATTCTCTGCATGTTTTCTCGCATAATATTTGATAGACGGTGCTAAATACGTTACGTTAATATGCCCTTCTTTCAAATACATTTCTTCTTTCTTTAAAAAAAAAATTGAATTTGATTTTCCTAAAAATAGTTCCTTAAAATTTTTGAAAATTTTCCGCGCAATTTGTCAGAAAATTGTTGTTGAAACTTCATAAATCATTACTCAACAAGTTTTCGTTGCAAACTTGCTCTCTAAATTTGAATTAGTGAAAAGTAAGCTACTAAATCACATTAGTAAGAATTTTTACTAATTTTTAGTAAAATATTACTATTTGATTCAAAAGTTACTAAAAATTAGTGAAAATTCTTACTATTTTAAATTAGTAGCTCACTTTTCATTAATTCAGATTTAGAAAGTTATTTAATGTTTAAATATTATTTAATAGAATTCGTAAAACACAGAATTTTCATTTATCAAAAATTACAAATATATATTTATAATTTCAGATAAATGAAAATTCGGCATTTTAAAAATTTTATCATTTACGAATTCGTACAAATAAAAATTCGAACAAATTAAAATTTTTCTTTGTCTTTTTTTATAGGCTTAATTGTTGAAATGTTTAATATTGATAATCAAATTGTCAACAACCATCTTGGAGAACAAATATTACAAGCTGAGGAAGATCAACGGATTGAAAATCCAGCACAACCTGCAGAACAACATGAACAGCAACAAGAACAGCAGCTGGTCACATTGCAGGGTAAAATATATAATATAATTTCATATTTATTAAGGGACGCATGATTATGTTCTAAAAATCATTAGTCAGAATTTTCATTTTATCGAATTTCATTTGCCATAATTAGTTTTGAGCCGAATTTTTATTTTTTCGAATTAGTATTTTGCAGAATTTTCATCAAACCGATTATCTGTATTACAGAATTTTTATATAACCAAAAAATCACTTCATAAAATTTTTATTTGTCAGAATTTTTATTTCCTCGAATTTTCATTAAACATAATAGGCATTTTAAAGAATTTTTATTGGGTAGAATTTCATTGCATAAAATTTTCTTTCAGATGAATTTTCATTTGTTCGAATTATTATTTGATATAATTTCCATATAACCGATTTTTCATACTACAAAATTTTTACTTAACCGAAAAATCATTTAATAGAATTTTTAATTGATAGGATTTTCATTTGTCCGTATTTGCAAATGTCAGAACAAACAATCGACAGAAAGATTTAGGCGCGATTTTTAAAATCAACGAATCACAATTTTATGGATAATTTTGGATTGGTTGATTTTAAAAATCGCGCCTAAATCTTTCTGTCGATTGTTTGTTCTGACATTTGCAAATACGGACAAATGAAAATCCTATCAATTAGAAATTCTATTAAATGATTTTTCGGTTAAGTAAAAATTTTGTAGTATGAAAAATCGGTTATATGGAAATTATATCAAATAATAATTCGAACAAATGAAAATTCATCTGAAAGAAAATTCTATGCAATGAAATTCTACCCAATAAAAATTCTTTAAAATGCCTATTATGTTTAATGAAAATTCGAGGAAATAAAAATTCTGACAAATAAAAATTTTATGAAGTGATTTTTTGGTTATATAAAAATTCTGTAATACAGATAATCGGTTTGATGAAAATTCTGCAAAATACTAATTCGAAAAAATAAAAATTCGGCTCAAAACTAATTATGACATATTACTCGATCAATGTTTTAGAAAATGTAAAATACAAGTACATTTTAATTTAATAAATTTATAATTATGATTAAACTATTCATTTTCAAGGGCTTTGTTTATCTAAAAAATTTTCATTTTCTTCTACCCAAACCGTCGATCCATGACTCGCATAAATTTGCACAAAAAGACTAAAAAATTTTCAGATATACGAAAACCTTGAAAATAAACAGTTTAAACAAATTTATAATAACAGTTTGAAAGAAATTTAACAAAATAGTTTGAACTATTTATTTTCAAGTGAAAAATTTAATTACATTTATGTTTTCTCAAAATTCATTTTCTTGAATTTTTCTGAAAAATTTCCAATATGCCTAAAATTGTCATTTTCTTCAATTTTTTAAAATTACTGAAATTTCACCAAAATTTTAATTTTTACCTACATAGACATATTTCAAGAAAAATTCTTGCCTTTTTTATGTTACAGGAATACCAATAAGATGCTGTACTTGTTTGACTGAAACACCAATATATTGTATTTTAGCTTGCGGGCATATACCTTTCTGCGAAGCATGCTGGCTGACGTACAATTATAACAGCAATGACTTCGTTGTCAACAATGACGAAATGTTGAGGAGCTGTCCAGTATGCCGAGAAACGTATAATGTAAATGATGTTAGAAAGGTGTTTTTCACATAAACATTATACACTAAAAATATATTCATTTATTAATTATTATTATTAACTATAATAATCTCAGTACTCATTCATTCATTCCCTACAAAAAATCATTTAGCAAAACTAATTTTTTTTGTAATTTTAAAGATTATAAAAAATTATCGAAGTTTGACTTTATCAAAAATATTTATATCAATATAAATGACAAAACAGTAAATATTGTAATCATAATTGACAGAACATAATCAATTTTTCTCGGCATTTCAATTGGCGGCGGTTATGTTGGCAATACTAGAATTGATTTATCAACATTTACACCGCCAATTGTCACTGTTGGTTTCAATGTATGTTTTTCTTATCATAATCACTTTTTCGGTGGATTTTTTTCTTGGGGTTTTCATTGTTGTTACCGTTAAAAATCGAACTAATAGTTTTACATGTTTATTAAATTTAAAAATTAACTTAGCTAAATTGTTTTGCTGTATTAGCTAATTATAAGCTGCCTCAGCTAAAAAATTACTATTTATATAACATCAAACTAATTTTTCCCTGTGTATAAATAAATGATAATGTGAAAATTAGAAATATACTTATTATTAATTTATTATTCCACGACGTAGGAAATACACGCGCGCTTTAGCGCGCTATATTTTAGCTAGTTATTTAATAAAGATAAAGAATATTGTAATTAAAAATTTTTGTTAAATCAAATATTGTTTGTTTCATTTTTTTTTACCAAATGAAATTAAATTACGAAAGGATAGCTTATAGAATGGCTGTAGTTTGGAAATAACGAAGAGACCGGAACTTGCATCAATGGAGTAAAATGTGGTAATCTCGCCCTACTCTATTCTAATATACCAGAGAACCTCTGATCTTTTACCTGTTTATTCTGCTTAATCACTGTAGCCTTTCGTTGCATCTGAAATATTTTATATTTTCAAAAATTTTCAAAAATTGTAGTTTTTACGAGTGAAATTATAAGTGCCGAGGACAATTATTTTATTTTACAAGATTTGAATACAATATAAACTTGTAAAACAAGATATTAATTATTAAAAAAAAAATAATAATATGAAAAACAGTTTAAGTTTACTTAAATTTTTTTTTATGTTTACCAAAAAATATATATGGTTGATAAAAAAATTTTGTCCATAATTTCAGCTGAATAGTTTATTTAAATTTATGAATATAATTTCATAAAAAAAACATTTTTTTATTTAAATATTTTGTGTTTGTTTTTAAATGTCAAATATATTTCATAAAAAATAAGGAGAAATTATTAAAAGAGAATAATTTTAAAAAAGAAAGGCAATTTGTCAATGGAATACAATTCTAAATATATTTATTTCAGTTTTAGTACATTAAACTGGTAAAGTAGAGACATCTATGAGAAACATATAAAACAATAATTTGTATATATTATTAAATCAATAAAAATATCATTTTCTTGTTAATATTGAGAGATTTTATATTACCAAAAAAAACAGAAAACATTAAATTTACAATATTTAATAACTAAATGTTATAAAAAACATTTATTAATAAATATAATTAAATATTATATTAATTTAAAATTTCCCGCACAATCTTAATCTACCTTACCTACTAACAACATAGAGAGTAAACCCTAGTGAAAAAAAAAGTTCGATGTAATGGATATTCAATGCAAAAAAGTGTCTATGCTTTTTCATATCTATGTATTAAAAATTCTATGCTTTGACAATTCGATGCATTGACGAGTAGATGTATTGAAAAGTTGATGTTATGACAGGTTAATGTTTTAAAAAATCGATGTACTCGGAAGTCGAGGTATTGGAAATTTGATGCTTTTGCAGGTTAGTGCATTAGAAAATCGATGATTTGAAAATTCGTTCTTTTGACGAGGTAATGTATTAAAAAGTCAGTGCTTTGGCGAGTCAAAGTTTTAGAAAATCAGTGTTTTGCTAAATTGATGTATTGCAAATGTAATGTTTTAGCAAATCTATGTTTTGACAAATGGATGATTTGGTTAGTCGATAATTTGGAGAATCGCTGTATTAAAAATTCAATGTTTTAATAAATTAATGTTTTAAAAAATTTGTGTATTAAAAAATAGGTGCTATGATTATTCGACGTTTTAAAAAATCGGTGTATTGGAAAGTCGATGTTTTGATTTATTGATGTTTTGAAAAATTAGTGTAATAAAAAATAGACGTTTTTGCGAGTCGAAGTTTTAGAAAATCAGTGTTTTAATAAATTGATGTATTGAAAATGTAATGTTTTAGCAAATCTATATTTTGACAAATGATTGATTTGGTTAGTCGATAATTTGGAGAATCGCTGTATTAAAAATTCAATGTAAACAAAAGTCGATGCTTTTGCGAGTCGACGTTTTATAATATCAGTGTTTTTGTAAATCGATGCATTAAAAAATTCATTTTTTGACAAATTGACGTTATAACAAGTCGATGCTTTGGTAATTCAAAGCTATGAAAATTCCATGTTTTGGAAATTCAATGAATTAACAATTCGATGTTTTAATAAGGATATGTGATGGTAAATGTATGCATTGAATAATCGACGTTGTTAAAAATCGATCATTTTGAAATTCGACCAGTTGGAAATTCGATGTTTTGAGGAGTCGATAATTTTACAAGTCGATGTTTTGGTCAGTCGACGTTTTGAAGAATCCATGTATTCGAGAGTCAATGTAATAAATCTCGATGCTTTGACAATTTAATGTAATGGATTTTGGGTGCAAATCATGCGTCCCTTTTATCCAACTACAATTAATAATTATTGTTGTTAAAAATTATTTATTAAATATAATATTACAATTTAAATGTTAAAAATTATATAAAATTTAATATTTTTCTTATATAGGAGAAAATTAATTTGAGAAATTTAATTGAAAGAGATGACGCCACTGTCATTTTGGCGCGAATATTTGAATTTATATTTAATATATATGTTAACTACAATAGAATTATTCATTTTTACAATTTTATTATTAACTATCGATTTTTAAAAAATCGTTTTAAAAATAATAGTAAATAGTATCTCATTATATTTAAATAGATATTTATTTCAAAGCGTTTGCACAACACCACTCTACACATTATTTTTAAAATAATAAAGGTTGAATTAAAAAGGCACTAATTTCAATAAAGTATTCTCTTTTTTTTTTTTTTTATTTATACCCTTTTTACATACGAAGTTTTCAATAAATTTTTTAATTTACTGAAAATGTCTTCAAAGACAAAAAAAACAACAATTGCGCCAACAAAAGAATAATAAAATTGCCTTCACTTTTAAAAAGTTTTAACAATTTTTTTTTTACAAAAAGAAACATTTTCTACATAGCATGCTTAAATTATTTATTAATTTATAATTATTATAATTATCATTTTAAATAGAATCGAAAAATACTTAATTTCTACTTTTTTTTATATAGCATATTCGTGATTAGTGCCTTTTTAACAATTACCTTTTTTTTATATAATTTATTTATATATATATATATATATATTTAACGGCTGAGAAACTAAGATCGTTGAAATTTTACGACAATTACAATTAATAGTTACATCAGCTGCCGGATTCATAAATTTGGTAATTGAAAATTTTCCCAATACTTCATTTCTTTTCTTTTCTTTTCTCCTTTTTTTTCATAGAGACAACGTTATTCGGTTATCCTATGTAATGACTAGGTTAGTAAAATATACATATTATTATAAGTCATGCAACATGGCTTAAAAAAATTACATTTGAAAATAAAAAGCGAATATCAAAAAGAATCGTCTCTTGCGATTAAGAATCGAAAATTTATCAGAATTATCAATTCATGTATTTATATTATAAATGCAATAGCATCTGTTTTGGCAGTATAATTTCATTTTTTTTTTTTTTTTTGTTTCCTAACGATTAATTAATCGTAGAAGCTAATAGATACGGCGTTATTTATAACTTATAGATCGATAATGAATTGATTGATGCAATAACGCTAAACGAGTGTATCGAAGAAGAAAAAATTTCATAAAAACAGTGTAAATAGGTTCTGCCTTGAATAATAAACTTGAATAAAGTCAAACCCTCCAAATCTCACTCTAGGTACCATCGTTTTTTTTTTTTTTTTTTTTTGTTTTTTTTTATATAATATAAATCGTCATCACAGTATTCAAACAAAAATCATCCGCATGAATCTCGTATAGCCTCGATAATAAAAATCGATAATTTTATTCCTTTTTAAGATTAAAAAGTGCAAATTCAACTAACTTAAATATTATTAATGAACAACTTTTCTTTAAGAAAAGTATTAAATCAAACGCAAAAAAAAAAAAAATAAATAACAGGAGGAACGAGAAACTTCGAAATTAATAATTAATATCACTATATAAGTTTTCAAGTGAAAAATATCGAAGGAATATAAAAACTTAAACATTCTTAATTATAACATCGTCTACCTAAAACATAATTAAAATAATGTTCTATCAATATTGAAGCATTGTCAGAAACTAACTTTGACACGAGTATATTATTCTATAATAATAATGTTCGAAGAAGAAATATTTATGCTAAAAATTTTTTTGTAAAATTGAATAATTCCATTATATTTCGATTAAAATTATCGCCAATTTTATTTTTATTATTTTATTTTAAAGAATAAATTTTTTTTTTCAAATTTTCTTTACAGAAAATATTTAAAACTTTAAATACATATATGAGATAAAAATTTCAAATTCTTTTGCAATACTTAAAAATAATAAGACATTTATATTGAAATTTTTTTTAATTTTTTAAATAAAAATGAAAATTTCAACAAGAGTAATTCAATTTTTATTATATATTGCAAAAGAATGATAAAATTTTTACTATATTTAATATTTATTTAACTTCGTTGAAATTTAGAAAAAAATTCATAATCAATTTTTTCAAAAATAGTAATTGGAAAACGTTATTAAAAAATGATAATACTTTCAATGAATAATTTTTGAAATTATCAAGATCAGGAAACAAAGAGAATTTTGTTAAAATTTTTCCTATATTTGTGAAGTATATGAATTTAAAGTATTAGAGATACTGAAAACCGTCTTTTTCAAACAGTAGAAAATATTTTTTATAAAAAAAAACTTATAATTTATACCTTCAAGAGTATACCAAAATTGCCTTTGAATAAATAAAAAATAAAAAAAAAATTTAATAAAAATAAAACTCCTGTGATTAAAATAAAATTAAAAATTCTAAATTACTTAAATTATGTTACTGAAGTTGTTTCTCTTTTTTTTTAATCTCAGAGAACTTTTAATATTTATATCCAACGACAACTTTTACTAATTCAAAAATTGGAATTTAATATTTCCACTAACTCATAATTAATATGGATAAACATTGCAAAATGTTGCAATAAATTTTTTTTAATTCTTTTCATTTTCTAATTTTGATATCTTCAAAAAATAATTCCTAGAAATTATTATTATATATATATATATATTTTTTTTTTTTGAAATTAGGCAACTATTTTGTGTCGAAATATAAATTGAAATGACCCAATTATTTTTAAGCACCAAAACAAAAAATAATCACAAACATACAAGAGCATATTATTGTATTATAAAAAAAAAAGAAAATTATATAAGTAATTATATGTTTACTGTCTTTGCAGATCAATCAGGCCTAACTTACTCGAGAAGAAAATACGAACTTGATTCGAGATCAATGCTAATCGATTAATTCAAAATTCATACTCGATACTTGTCTAACATTTAATATTAAGTACAAGATAGAAGATTTATAATTAATTTTCTCTCTCTTTCTCTCCCTCTCTCTTATTTTTCTCTTTCTTCTGGCGATAAAGATCTCGTTCTTTATAATGGCAGGAATATTTATTTGCCCACAATAATTTACAAAAAAAAGGGATATCATCCCTTTAAATTCGCCGTATTTATTTTTCTTTCTCGATGAAAGTATCTTTTTTTTTTTTTTTTTTCTTGTTCGTGATTTTAAATCAATATTAGGCGTTTTTATGATAGAATTCTCGTGTTTACGCTGCAATTTTTAAATCGAATTTTATTCGATTTTTCACTCGAAAGCGTATAATGTAGTTTCTGTTTATTTTATTCTTCTTTTGGACGAGTCGCGATAAAGATAAAGCAGACTAGGAATCACACACAAAATTTAAAATTTTCTTTTACTGCCGATTTAAACAACATATATTATATTTATATATTTTTTCTTTTGATTCTGAATTATACACAAGTACATATTTTTACAAGTACTTGTATCTAAAATTTACTCAGAATAATTTAATCTTTTATCGGCAGTAATTTCAATTATTTAATAATCATTCATATCCGTGGCATTTTCTCTCTCTTTCTCTCTGATGTGTATAATTGTTCTGCTTGTTTAAAAAAAAAAATAAATAAAAAAAAAGTAAGCGTTTGATCAAAAAATTGTTCACAGCGAAAAGAACTTTAGGAAAGTTTGTGGAGGAATCGGAACGTGGAGTGTAGTTTGATCAACGTCAGCTAGTTTTTCTTGAAAGGCCGGATCTTGATCAGCGATACATGGATGGCCCAATGATCGCCAAAATAAACAACGGCAGTTGCGACATAATTGAATCATTTCTGCATATTCCTCTCGAAGACCAAAAGACCTAAGAAATAGAAAAAAAAAAAAGGGAAAAAGATATGAAAATCACATTTGTAATTTTAATATCTATATTAAAAATTATTAATTAACAAAAATATATTAGCAAATTTGGAAAATAATTAAAAAGCATAATTTAGGTTCCTAAGCCTAATAATAGAATAATTGACATTTTAATGCATAAATGCAACTTTTTTGAGAACATAAATTATTTTTATGAAAAAAAAACACAAAATTTCGGTACTGATAATAATTGATTTTTTTTTTTTTGTATTACTTACTTTCGGGCAATCGTAAATAAAGTCTTCCAGTCTTTACCAGGATTTTTTTGCCGAGTAGTGGCTATTTGTTGTGGCGTAAAATGATACTGAGCAAGTTCACGCCAAATTCTTTGCTCCTGAGCAAGAACAGCAAGATGTTCACAAGCCTCGGATGATGCTTCAATATCGCGCGGATCACTTAATCGAAGTAACACCTCTCGACGACATTCTGCAGGTAAATCGGACCATTGTGGATGCTGTTCCTCATCGGGCTATGTAAAAATATTATTACTATTAATTTTCAATTACATAGCCTTTTCAAAATCAATGAAATATATAATAATCTGCTAATACAAAAATTGGATAAAATAAGTAAAAAAAAATTAAAGAAAACAGCGAAAATGATTGGTTTTTCAATGTCAAAATAATAATAATAATAAACCTGTGTAATGGTAATGGACGAGGCGATATGCAAAATTCGCTCAAGAGCTGCTTTATGTTTCTCCCACAAAATTACTGAACCCAAAGCTCTACCACCCCAACAGCAACCAGCGCTGAAGGCTCGAACCCTCTCTATCAGTCGTCTTAATCTTCCAGTTTGTTGTTGCGATAAGGACACTGCAATATGGAAATTAATTGTACATTTATTAAGAAAAAAAAAAGAGGAAGGTTAAAAAATATATGAAAAAAAGGATAAATCCATTAAAATTCAAGAATAATATAAAATTTAATTATTTTTCAATTCAATTATTTTACCTTTACATTTAAGTGTTTTTAAAATTCAATTATTTTAATTTTGTTATATATCTATGTAAATTCAATTATCTAATATAAAATACAATTATTGTACAATTTAATCTACTTTTAACAATTTAATTATTTTATAAATTCTGTTTTTTTTTTTATTATTAAGTTAAATTATTTTGTAAATTTTTTTCATGAAAAATACCAAATTATAAATTTAATTGAATTTTAAAAATAAATGTAATTATCAGGGTTGTCACAAGAATAAATTTATAAATTTCTTTGAAATTTTCCTGACATAACAAAATTTTGTTAAATTATTGAATTTAAAAAAAAAATTGAATTCTGGCCTCGGATCGACTTTAAGGCACAAAAAAGTCGTTCCAGTCGATTTATATTCCAAAAAAGTCGAAAAAGTCGATTATTTTTATTTTAACAAAATTTAATTGGTCAATAAATATTTTACTTTTGAATAACTAATGTTATTAGATATTAAATTCATTTTATTAATTCTATAATTAGAATAATTCTATAATGAATATTATCAAGAAAATTTATTTCGAATATTTCAGACTCGAACTAATTGTAAGACCAATTTTCAAAATTTTATTTAATAAGACAAATTTCTAAAAAAAAATTCTTAAACTTCCATTTTTATAATTTTTTGAAATCTGATTTAAGCAATTTATTCGAATTAAAAATTTTGTCATAGTTTTTAGCAAAAAAATTTCAGACAATACTTAATCAAAATTTAACAGATTTTTAAGTAAAAATTTTTTTTTAATAATAATTTTGGAAGAGTTAAAGATGAAATTTTTAGAAATAATTAAATTTCAAAATTTTTTGTTAATTTTTAGACAATAATTAAATTATACACAACTAAAAATAATATATCAAATAATTTTAGATAACATTTTTTAAAAGTAATTGAATTTTCAAAGATTTACAATTTGGATTTTATCATTCCTCAAAATTTCAACCCGAAATTTCTTCTCATTTCCGAAAATACTTGGAACTACCAAAAAGTGTCTTTATCTCACATGGCCTTAAGTGAAAAATGGTTACAGATAGTTAAATTTTCGAAGAATATTATCAAAATTATTAAAAATAATTTAATTTCAGGAGAGTTATAGTTGAAGTTATTAAATTGCAAAAAATTTTAGATGGACAATTTTAGAAATTTTTATATTGAAATTTTTGAAAATACATAATTAAATTTCAAAAAATTGTATTAAATTTCAGACAATAATTGAAGGGTAGAATGACAAAAGGGGTCAAGCGCCAATTCACTGTTTTTACAGGAAGTAAAAAAAACATTTTAAAAAATTTTGCAGGTCATTTAAAAAAAAACTGAGAAAACCGTTTCGATATATTAGTATGTTTTAATAAATAAACAACAATTTGTTGAAATAAACCTACATATTAACGATAAAATTAAAAAAAACTGTGGTTCCTTGAGGTTATATCAACTGCGCACATTTTCTTTAAGCATTAATTATAAAAAAAATATACAGTTTAAAGAAAAACTGGAAAATTAGTTTCTTTCTATGGAATCGACGAAATGAATAGAAAAAAAAATTCCTTTAAAAAATTGTTTGTTTTCAAGAAAATTACGAATTAATTGCTTGCTTTGGAATTGAGCAATACTTTCATCTTTAAATTCAATTGTTCACTTAGTATAATCATAAAAATATTTAAAAATTAATAATAAAATGATTTTAAAATTGTTTAAAATTGAAAATACATTATTATTATTATTAATTTTATTAATTAAAATATTATTAAAATAAAATTAAAATAAAATATTAAAATAAAAACTAAAAAAATAATATTTTTTTTTTATTTTGATAATATTATTGACTCATCACTTTCTTTTGTTTTTCAATCAGGTTGCAATAAAGTAAATTTGAGGCTATTTTATTAATTTAATTATTATTAAAAACTGATTTAAATACGCAATAAAAAAGGAAATCCTTCTACAGAAATGTGTAAATGAATTTTCTTGATTTTTTTATGCAAAAACCTCGTTTTCGATAAATTGGCGCTTGACCCCTTTTGTCATTCTACCCTTCAATTATAATAAGATAAATTTTTAGTGATTTCTGTTGATGAAGAATTTATTAGAAATCACATTAAAAAAAAAATTGAATTCCAAAAGTTTTTAATTGAAAAATGCTTTCAGATAATTGAATTTTCGAATATTATAAAAATCATGAAAAATAATTGAAATTTTTGCAAATAATTAAATTTCAAGTGATTTTGAATTAAAAATTTGTAGTAATTTTATTTGCTAATTTTTTTTTTTTTAATTATAAACAATTATTAAATTTCACATAAATTTTAATTGAAAAATAGTTTAAAATAATTGAATTTTTAAAGAATGTCATTAAAATTATTAAAAATAATTAATTTAGTAAAGAATTTTAGTTAAAAAATTTGTTAAATAATTGAAATAAAGAATATCTAAAGAAGATCTGCATTGTATACTAAAAAAACGTATTTTGTTTAAAAATTTTGTAAAAAAAAAAATGTAAAAAAAAGTCGAAAAAATCGCATTTTATTAAAATAAGTCGAAAAAAGTCGAATTTGTGAAAAAAAAGTCGGAGAAAGTCGTACAATCCGAGGCCTGTGAATTTTATAATAATAATTTTGTTACTTCAATAAATAATTAAATAAAAATAACAAAATAAAAAAAATTATAACATAACATTGTGAATAATAATAATAATAATTGACGATTGTAAAAAGACTTTATAAACAACCACAATTGACTTAAATCATTATTTAACTTTACGAGCATTTAATGATAGTGATCAATAATAAATAATGCTCTCTCTTGGCATCTTCGTATTCAATTCAAATCGTCAATACCTTCTAATGCAACTTCCTCGAGCATGTTAAAAAGAACACGTTGGGCGCATCCGCTAAGCCCTCCCATCCTGTGGCTCACAAGCAAATCTAGAAGTCTGACGATATAATTGAAACGACGACAGTCATGAACAGCTGATAAGAAATCAAGTCTCTTCAAGGCATCGCTCAAACCATTGAAACCTGCAATCTGTAAATAGGAAATATATTTAAAAAAAAAATACAGGAAATGAAATATCCTGACAAAAGTCGTTAAATTAAGGACTTAAACAGGGTTGCCACAAAATTTTCATTTTTTCTCTCAAATTTCCCTGACTTTCATACAATATTTTTTTATATTTCCTGACATTTTCGAATTTTGTTTTTTTTTTTTTTTTTTATCAAATATTAATTCTATTTAAAAAAAAAAATTATAATAAATGAAAAGTCGATCAAATGAAAATTATGTTAAACATTCTATAAAGAAGAATTCAAATTCTTAAATTAAATTTTACGAAATTCCAATTACTTACAATTCTTTTAATTCAAATATATTCGAAAATTTAATTATTTTCAAAAATATAATTATTATTTATTTAAAAAAAAAAAAAAAAACTTTTATTCCATAACCAAAAATTTTAGCATAATTCTCATTCAATAGAATTTTAAATTATATATGAATTTTTAAAGTGTGAAAAATTTCTAATTCACCGAATCTTCATTCGTTCGAATTTTTATTTACCCAAATTCTTATTAGATTTAATTCTTAAAACGACAAATCTTCCTTTATCCTTAATTACAAATGACCGAATATACAATCAACAGAATAATTTCGACACAATTTTTAAAATTCATCGCAATAAGAAATCAACAAGAAAATCGTGATCAGTATAAATTTTCAAAATTGTGCCAAAATCTTTTTGTCTATTGTTTATACTACGAAAAAATAAAAATTTCCTGTTTTAAAAATTCTATTAAATAAAAAATTGTTGCAAATAAAGAATAGGACAAATTAAAATACACTGAATTGAAAATTCTTGCATTTAAAAATTCGAAGCATCTTAAAATTATATTAAATAAATTAAATAAGAATTATTCTGCTAAAATTAAAATTCGGTTACATTCCAATTCTTTTGCATAAAAAGTTGTGTAATGAGAAATTCTGTAAAATACAAATTCTACTAAATTAAAATTTGGTACCTAAAAATTTTTTAAAGTAAAAATTTGTTTTAAAATGAATTTTTTGAAATGCTAATTCGAAAAATGAAAATTTGTCAAAAAAAAAAATAATTATATGTAATACGATTTTTTAAATGAAAAATTGAAACTAATGATTTTTATGAGATAATCATGCACATGTTACACTCTGAAAAAAATAATTTATTTAATTCAAATAATCGGTTAATTGACTATTATCAAATAAATATTTATTTGTATTAAATAATTGTTTGAATCAAATTAAATGGTGTATTTGTTTCAAATACATAAATAATTGGTTCAAATAAAGTTTATTTAATTCAAATAATTTTTTTTTCAGTGTAGACAAATCTGTTTATAATATTTTTGAAGTACATTTTTTTTTAATTCCCTGACTTGCCTGACAAAAAAAAAAAATTTCCCTGACTTGTGGCAACCCTGTTAACATTATATATTTTGTTATATAATATTTAAAAAAAGATGTATAGTGTACCAAGTGTATTAAGATAGAGAGAGTAGTGATGAAATTTTGTTTAATTCGTGTATTTTCTCAATTTTTTTTTGGGTTCCCTCTAATTGCTCGCGACCTTCTTCTCTCTATTATCCTATACACGCTGATTGATTCTCATTTTTTTTTCATTCCCCATATTCAGACACAAGAATCTCTAAAAATACTCTTTCTCTCTCAAACGGCGGAAGTCACTCACCTCTCGGGTACATTTCAAAGTGATGTGACAGTGCGGCTGGACGGCATTTTCTGTAATGAAAAAAGAAAAAAAAATGAAAAAGACATTTAAATCCTAAAAGAAACTTTACAAATGGAAAATAAATAAAAGACGATTATTTTAAGAGAGCAGGAGATGGAGTTTTTTTTTATGAGTCTGAACAGCCGCATAAGGCACGTGCTCAAAAAAAAAAAAATTTCTTAATAAAATATCAAAAGAAGTAATATATCTTTCAGAGGAAGTTTGATTTTTTTTATTTCATTATTTTTTGGCGCAAAAAAAAATTTTATTTACAAGAAAAATATACAAATGAAACGAATTTTTCAAAATTTTATAATAAAAAAAAATTTTCACAAAAGTTTTTAATGATAGAATTTCTATTTCATCGAATCTTCATTACCTTTTTAATGAAACTGTCAATATTTGACAGAGTTATGTGCTTGAAGTTTCGAACGTTTAAATAAACAAAAAATTTGTTTACTACTTTTTTAAATATTTAAATTTTATTATAAAATATTCTTCAAAAAATAAATTAATAATTATGTACTTTTTTTTTTTTTTTTTGCTGTAGTAATTTTAAAAAAAATTTACAAACCAAAAAAATGACGATTTTCTTTTAAATTGGAAAATGAAGTAAAATTGAGTATTCTGCTAAAATAGAAATTCGATTAAATAAATATTCTGTGAAAAATGAATTTTTGATTAAATAAAACAAAATTTAACAGAGGAATAAATTTCGTAACACTGAAAATTAAAATTAATAATGATTTTTTTAAAGAACATTAATTATCTTGATATTTCTAAAAAAATTATTACAAAATTACTAACTGTTTTTCTAATTCTTATATACGATATGTATATACAATTATATTCAATTTACCTTTTTTCTTCTCTTTTTCTTTCTCCTTTTTCTCTCCTTCTTTTTCCCCGCTGGAAATAAATAACAACTTTATTATTGACTCATCTCCATAATCATATATATAAGGCTACTTAAGAGCTACTTGAATTCATTTTACTGCTGTTACTCAAGTGAAACACAACTCTATTAGATTATTATTAATGTCCAACCGAGTCGTAGAAATATTAAATAACAACTTGCATTGTCAATTTTATTCCTTATTTACCAATCGCTAAAAATGATATGAAGAAATGTTTTTAATCATTTTATTTCGGGGAAAAAAAATTAACGTTTCTAAAAAGGCGAAAATATTTTTTAAAACTTTTAAAAGTATCAAAAAATAAATTAAAGTTGAAAAATTAAAAAAAAAATACTTTATAAGACTCTAAGAATTTCATTTTTTAAAATGACGAAAAATAAGAAATTATGCTAAAATCTCGAAAATAAGATGCAAAAGAAAATTATTTAATATTTATTTATTAACTAGCAAAATTAAACGCGCGCAAGCGCGCCAAATTGAGTACTTAATTGTTTGTTATAATGAAATTAAAGATTAATATTATCAATAATAATTTAATTTATTAGAATATTATTACATATTAAATAATAATAATGAAAATTATATGTTTACAAGACTCGGATTATACGACTTTTTTTCAAAAATACGACTTTTATCGACTTATTTTAATAAAATGCGACATTTTTTTTTACATTTGAAAAAAAATGTAAATAAAATACATTTTTTTAGTATAAAATGTAGATCTTCTTCAGATCTTCTTCAATTCAATTATTTAACAAATTTTGAACTAAAATGATTCTTCACTAAATTAATTATTTTTAATAATTTTTATGAAATACATCACAAATTCAATTATATCAAAATTATTTTTCAATTAAAATTTTTATGAAATTTAACAATTGTTTATAATTTAAAAAAAAAATATCACAATAAAATTGAATTATTTTTTAAAAATTTCAATTCAAAATAAACTAAAATTCAATTATTACCCGAAATTTTAATTCAAAATCAATTAAAAATCCAATAATTATTAAAAATTTTCAATTTAAAATTTAATTATTTGCCAAGTTTTCAATTTAAAATGAAATAAAATTCAATTATTTTCTAAAATTTCTATTCAAAATTAATTAACCAAATTTTCAATCCAAAATGAACTTAAATTAAATTATTATCCAAAATTTTAATTAAAATTCAATTATTTCCCAAAATTTTCAATTCAAAATGAACTGAAATTCAATTATTTTCCAAATTTAAAATCAAATAAAATTTCATTATTCTCAAAAATTTGAATTCAAAATTAATTGAATTTTCACTAATTTAAATTTAAAAGCATCTAAAATTTAATTATTTCTAAAATTTTCCATCGAAAAATTTTTTTTGAAATTTAATAATCTCAATTAGGTATAACTCTAAGGAAATTCAATTATCTTTAACTATTTTAATAATATTCTTTGAAATTTCAACTATCTGAAACCATTTTTCAATTAAAAATGATTTTCAAATTATTGTATTTTGTCCGCATTTTCTAATAAATTTTTAGTGAAATCATCTAAAATTTTAATTACAAAACACTTAAAGTTTCAATTAATTTCAAAAATCTCAATTTTAAATCTTTGAAAATTCAATTAATTTTAAAAAATGTTTTCTGAAAATTGATTGATAAATTATTTTTAGTTCTATAAAATTTAATAATTGTTTGAAAATTAACAATACCTTTAGAAATTTAATTATTTTTTTTGGCAAGTCCAGTACATTTTGATCACCCTATATATATATATATATATATATTTTCATTTTATAGAATTTTGAAAACGCCGAATTTTTATTTAAACAGAATTTTCATTTGTCCGAATAAATATGTAAAAGAAAAATTTGGGCGCAAATTTAAAAATTAAATTATAATTTCGTTGATAATTTCTTATTTGTTAATTTTTAAATTTACACACATATTTTTCTCACAGATATTTATTTACTTCAACAAAATTAAATTTGGCGTTTTAACAAAATTTTTCTGTAAAATCTAATTTCGAACAAATAAAAATAGAGCTAGAAAATTAATTCTTTCAATAAAATAAAAATTTTTTAAATCGACTTTTCTGTCTAATGATAAATTTGAACAAATAATAATTTTGACAAATTTAAATTCGATGAAATAAAAAATCTCTAAATTTGCAAATTTGTTTAAAAAAAAATTTACTGTGAGTTTACATATTATTAATTCTATTAAAAAAAGACCTCAATGAAGTTGGCGTCGACGCTCAGCGTCGAAATTTATTTTTCACAGGACCAAAATTATCAAATATTTTAAAAAAGATTTTGGGTCCACATAATACCTTAAAAAGTATTTCTCAAGGCATTATTTGGATTGAAAATCTTAAAAAAAAAAAAAAAAATAATAATAATTTAATATTTTTGGTTCAGTGATAAACAATTTTCGGCGCTGAGTGTCGACGACAACTTCATGGAGGTAAAAAAAAGTTTTCCAACTGCTATATATATATTTTTTTTAAATCGGTTTTCTTAAAATTTTTTTTTTTTTGAAAAAAAGTATCTTTATGTCAATTTCTTTAAAAGTGATAAAATTTTCAAAATTCATTAAAATATTGGAAAATTAAGAAGCTGAAGTACGCAACGTTTATAATAAACGATTTTTAAAGAAATAATTTTTTAAAATGAAAAATTTCTATAATTTTTTGCCTAAAAAATATTTCTTTATAATTTGTTGATTAATGAAAACTACAAGAAATATTTTTTAAGTAAAAAATTATAGACTTTTTCATTTTAAAAAATTATTTTTTTAAAAATCGTTTATCATAAACGTTGCGTACTTCAGCTTCGTAAAATTGCCAAGAGTGCTGAAATTTGTACTATAATTAATTAATAAATAAACGAACTAAAAATTAAAGAAAAAAAAAATTAAGAAAATCGATTTTTTCAGAAATAGTAAACTGAAAAATGTATATATTGTACTTAAAGGAAAATTGTGTTACCTAAAAAGAGAATTATGAGACTATGAATAAAATGACAATTTTTGGAAAAACAAAATAATAATTTTCAAAAAATATTTGAAATCGTGCCAAAAAATTTTACATAAATTTGATAATTGCTGAATTTGAAAATATCATTTAAAAAAAAAAGGAAAATAATTTCACATTTATTATTTTTTTAAAATATCCTACAATTTGTTTTTTATATAAAATTAAAAATTGAAATATATATATTTTATTTATGTTGAATAAAATTTTTATTTTTAAAATAAATAAAAAGTCTAGTTGATGCTGAGACAAATATACGTTTATTTAACTCAAATATATTTTATTTGGTTCAAATAAATCATTTCTCGTTGGTGCATATATTGAACAGTAAAAAATTAAAAAAATTTCTTTAATCTTGTGTTTAAAGATTAAAAATTAAATATTTTTGCAAAATAATAATTATTATAATCCTGTTGGGATTAGAAAGAAAAAAAAAATTCTTATCAAGTAACCCAGTTTTTATTATTTAATAAATTTTTCTCCTTACGTGTTTATAATTATATTTTATATATTATATATAACTGTACATAGGGCAAATAATTCTTTTCCGCATAAATTTTAATAGATTTCTGAAACACTATGGTATTATAATATAAATATTTATGTATGAAAGCTGAAATGGGAATTTCATGTGCACGTTTCATATTTACAAATTCTTTTCATGATGCACACATTCAGTCAGCGAAGCGATGAGAAATTGACGTCAAACCTTCACGCACGCGGTTAGAATTGTTTCCAATTTTCACTATGCTAGGTCAACCTGAACGGTTTCCGCCTTTCAAAAGGCAAACATTCTTTATAAAACAATTGGTTACCATAAATTAATATTATTTCCACATATTTATATATATATATATATTTATTTATTTATTTAAGTGATGTATGTGTTATACTATCAATTCCATTTATATTGTCGTCTTTAAAAAAAAGTATCTTAAATGGTATATATGCGAAAATTATAAATGGAAACTTAATTTTACTTTCAATTAAATTGTTTCTCTTTTTTTTTACATCTCAGTGAAATTTACACATTTGTGCACGCAATATTTTGTATATTTATATTTGGATTAGGGTCAACTGGGGTAAATCCGAACGCTTTTAGTAAGTTTCAACAATAACATAAGTTTTTTCTTTAAAAAAAAAATACTTCCGGTATTCTGGTGCATGAAGTTGTTACTTTACTTCCATAGAACAATTTTATGAGGTAGCAAAATTTTTTGATAAATTACAATCACAGGAAACTTAGCGTTCGTATTTACCTTGATACTTTGCAACTTTCCTAAAATACCGGGGTAAATACGAACGCCACTGTATTTCAGAAAAATCTTAGGGAAAATAAATTTAAAGTATTGCAATTGTTAAACTTATATAAAAACTCAAAAAAATACGATAATAAACCTATTATGTAATAATGCATCATATATAAATACAAAAATCAAACAGGTTAAAAATTAAAATGCATTACACAATTAAAACCTTCAATAACTTTATCAAATCATAACGGATTTTTGCAAAACTTGGTACAGAAAGTATTTTGGAGTGATTGAATGTAAATACAAAAATAAAAGTCAAATTTTTTAAATTCAAAATGGCGGACTTTCCTAAAACTTATTTTTAAAAATGATCAAAAATTCGTAATCAGCGACCCTGAAACCTCTCGAGTAACAATTTTCGAGCGAATCCAATGAATTTTTTAATTCTCGTCCGCCATTTTGAATTTTGAAAAACTGACTTCAAATTGGTAATTAGCGACCCCAAAAACCGTAGAATACCAAATTTTATTAAGATCCTGAAAAACTTTTTTCAACAAACCATTTGGCAAAAAAATTGAAACACTCCTTCGAGAGAACAAAGATTAAGTTTCTGCTTATTAATTACTAACGAGGATACGTATAGAAAGAAAAACTTTTTTCTATGTACTTTTATAATGTTAAAATAATAGTGTAATCAAATAAAAACAATTTTGTGTGGCTTTGATGTAAAAAAAAATTATTAAAAATACCGTTCGGATTTACCCCAGTTTTCCAATTTTTTTGGGTAAATACGAACGGTCTGATATTATTAATAAAATTTTACAGAAGGCAAAAATCAAATATAGTTTCTGTTCTAGTATTCATAACAAACAATTATAAATAATAAAATGAATTTTTAGCTTCTTTTTCTTCAAATACGAGACAAAATACTGAAAGAGTGTCATCTTTGATTTTCAATCTTTTTTGCAATACTTGTTATCTTTGTTTATGCTGTTGCTAATTAACAAACAAAAAATGGGATAATACTTAGAATCTCTTCAAGAGGATCTGAGGTAAAAATTCTCATATCGAACTTATTTTTAAAAATTTTAATTAAGCTGAAATAATTAGCGTTCGGATTTACCCCCCGTTCGGATTTACCCCGACTGACCCTATATAAATTTTATTTTATTGTTTAATTTAGTTTAATTAAAATAAATATTTTTTATTACAAATTTTCATTTACTTGTCAATATTTTAGGAATTTTAAT
This sequence comes from Leptopilina boulardi, assembly GCF_019393585.1. Classification (NCBI taxonomy): domain Eukaryota; kingdom Metazoa; phylum Arthropoda; class Insecta; order Hymenoptera; family Figitidae; genus Leptopilina; species Leptopilina boulardi. Next base: position 459,376 of record NW_026137659.1, on the reverse strand, counting down.
TTTCTGATAAATAACACTTATCACAAGTCTCCAACATTAATTTTTAATTTGTAATCTATTTCCCAATTTTTTTTTTTTTTTGTTTAGTTGTCAAATTGAAACTTTTTTTCTAAATCGTCTTTTTCTGTGTTTCAAAACCAAAAAAATGTCGATTTAGAAAAAAAAATTTTTTTTTGGGGGAGGTTTGGCACATTTTGATCACTTTGTATGTATCATAGATATATATATATATATGCAATCAAGTGGGCAATGACCGCAAAAAAGATCCATACTGCTTATATGTACCTTAATCTTGTGGTCAAGGTAACGACTACATCTTATAAACACGCAAACAATAGTAATTCAAAAACCTGTTTTTATATTTTTTTTTCTTTTTAAAAAATTAAACCTTTAAATTAACTATAAACGAGAAAAACAACCAGCACAATCATTTCGACTACGATTTAAATTCTAAAACAAAAAAAAAAAAATAGAACGCATAAATATTTCCTTTACTGAAAAAAATATATTTGATTCAAATAATCGGTTACTTGACTATTTATCAAATAAATATTTACTTGAACCAATAATTTCTGTATTTGAAAAAAATACCATTTACTTGACTCAAATAATATAATTATTTAATATAAATAAAAATTTATTTGATAATAACGTTGGTGAAATTCACAATATTTATTTATCAATGATTGAAAAAAACAAAATATTTTTCACTCAAAAAATAACTAATTTTTTGACTACAATTTTTTTTTCACAAAAATTATTGATCCAAAAACGTTGCAAAAAATTTTTTAGATCAAAAATAATACAAAATTTGCATAGAAAAATAGTTTTTCTTCTCAATCGTTGATCGTTAAACGTTGTGAATTTTACCGTCGTTGATAATAATTTGAATCAAATAAATTTTTGTTTCAATGTAAATTTGTAAACCAGTTCTAATTTTTCGTGAATAGAATTTTGCAAGTCAAATTTTTATTTATTATTTTTTCGAATTTTATAAAATAAAATCGAATGTAAAATTAATATTATACTAAATTTTCCGAAATATTTTCATCTATACCTAAGTCAAATTTCAATTAACAGAATTTCACTTCATTAATTAAAAATTAATAAATTTGGAATTCCAAAGAAAGAATAATTTGAGGGAAAAATTTTACAAAAATGAAAAGAAAATCAAAAAATTTTTTTAAATTGAAATCAAAATTTATAAATTTTATTTATTTATTTATAAGTTAAACGAATTAAAAAAAGAAAAAAATGTCTTTAATTTATTAAAAATTCCCAGTAATAATTTCATTGAAATTTTAATAAATAAACGAAAATTTGAGGGAAAAATCGACAATTTTGTTCTGTTTATAAAAAAATAAATAAATTTTTGTAATTTCAAAAAGAAAAAAAAATCAATAATTTTGTCTTGTTTGTAAAAAAAAAAAAAATAAATAAATAAATTTGAAGAATATAAAAAAAGAGAAATATTTCAGGGGAAAATTAAATTTTACAGAAAGAATAGAAAAATTATTGTAATAAAATTCCCTGTTTAATGAAAATTCCTAGCTAATTCCCCGTTAATTAAATTCCCAGTTATTTCATGATTAAATAAATACATTGAAAATTCTTCGATTTCAGAAAATTTGATTCAATATTTTTATTAGCAAATTATTAATTATTAAAACGACAAAAAAAATCTCAAAATTAAAAAAAAAATTAATTTGATTCAATATATAAATTCTAATACCTATTTGATGGTAATTTAAAAATTTTAAACAAAATTTTCAATTAATATATACAATTTCAATTTTTATATAGGACTCACAAATATGTAAACACCAATTAATATTAATATAATAATTAATTATTATAATATATAATAATATAATAATTAATTATTATAATATATAATAATATAATTATTAATATTAATATAATTAATATTTTGATTTGTTTTTTGAGTCGGTATATCAAAACTACTCAAAATTTTTCAAAACATTTTTCGATTTAACAAAACATATAAATAATTGTTATTTTTACATTCAATGTTTTTATATACTTTTTTTATATTAATTATTTTTAATTTTCCTTTAATTGATATTTTTACATTTAAAAAAAAAAAATGTTTGTTATTGTGATCATTGAAAATTTTTATTTTTTACTTTGTTATTTTGTGCATAATTTTTTTTAAACATTAAAAATATTGTTTATACAAAATAACAAATTTTAAAAAAAATTTATCTACATAATCACAAATAAAAAAAAAATAACCAAGTATAAATAACAAAAATTTCCAATGTTTAAAATAACAAATTTTTGTTTTCAATGTAAAAAAAGTAATTACAGAAAAATTATAAATAATTAAAATAACAAAACTAAAAACATCAAAAATGTAAAAATAACAATTTTTATATAATAATCGAGATAATAATTTTTTGTCTTGTTCAATCTAACATTGTTTTGAAAAACTTTTTGTCTTTTTCAAATTCCCTGATAATTTTTCTGATTTCCCTTGACTATTGGAACTTTTTTTTTTTTGGGGGGGGGGGGGAATGAAAATTTCACATGAAATGCCATGCATAAAAAAAATCTTTAAAAAAAAAAAATTCCATTATATTTGAAAATCCCAGGTGAAAATAAAATATTATAATATACAAAATTGTGAGAGAATTTATAACAATATTTTTGTACTAGGTAGGTGGTGAATGCGAACGGAATGAAAATTCCTTTTTTGACCTTGATCGAAACTTGATTGGACTACTGCGCGGGCAAGTTCTTTTATTATGAGATTTTCTTGTCGAGTCGTTTGTTGTGCAGATAAAATCATGTACAGATTCTTATATTTTTCCTGAGTCACAAACTAGCTTGCGTTGACTCGATAGATTAAATCGGCGGGGAAACGAAAAAAAAAAAAAAAAAAAATTAAGAACGTGGGTGTACACGTTAAACAGACCGAGAAAAAGGCAGTTCATATAGGAACACCATGAGTCGTTTAGTTTGATGCGACATTTATTTTTAATCATTAATTATTTATCACGTTTTATTTTTTATTTTCCAGTTAAAAAAAAATACTAAAAAAAATATTTTAATAAAAATACATTTTAAAGAAAAAGCAACTTTTTTTTTTTACAAAAAGAAGAAAAATTGATGATTATAAAGAAGGGAGACAATTTTTTCAAAAAGTTGTTTTAAAAAATTATTTCACGTGAAAAAAAAGAGCAAAATAAAAAATTCATTGAAATAAATATTAAAAAAACAGGGCCCAATGAAAAATTTGAAAACAACTTTTACTGCTTTAATTATAATTATGAATGAGCATAACAGAAAAGTTAAATGCCCACCAGAGATGAAAATTTATCCATTTAAATAAAATATTTTTAATCTGAACAAAATTTCGAAAGTGTTAGACGAGATATATCAAAATTGTGCAACAAAAATAACCTTTCGTGTATATATATATATATATATATATAGACCCTTTCACTTTGCTGTGGTAATTTTAAATATGATAGCGACAAATTATTTTTTTTTTTAAACATTGATACTTCATACTCTCGTTCGTCAACTTTCAAATTATCAATTCGTATTTCACTGTAATTTTTCTAGTCGTTGTATACATAATATTTCCTTAATTTGAAGAGTGTAAAAAAAATTTAAGGAAACCCTTTTTCTAACTCTTAAATTAAAGACAATAACTAAATGACCTTTTTTTTCTTTCAAAAAATAATAATAATCTAAAATAATTTTCAGAAGCAAAAGTTTGAATTGAAAATTTCAAAAATTATAATTTTAGTAGCATTTTTAGAAATTTTATATTTTTCCAATATACTTTTCATAAAATTCCCTAAGTTTTCCCTGATTTCCCTGACCCGTGTTAACCCTGTAAATAAAAAATTAATTAAAAAGAGTTAATTAATTAAAGAGAAAATCTTTGAAGTAAAAATTCTGTTAAAGAAAAATTCTGCCAAATAAAAATTTGGTATTTCTGTTAATTAAAAATTCGTAAAATGGTAATTCAAAAAATAAAAATTAGTTTAAAAAATAATTATTGAAAATGAAAATTCTATAACTAATAGGAAAATCATGCGCCCCGTAAAATTAATTCATTATTTGAACAAAAAAATAAAAATAAATAATAATTTTCTTCACGTTGTAAATTTATTTTTCAATGTGTTAAAAATTAAATTCGAGAGAACAATAATTCGCACCCGCGTTAACGGGTGCGACCTTGCATCCAATACATTTACGAGGGAAACCTCGTGCACAAAAAGGTTATTGCATAATGTCATAGTATAATTTATTCATGCACGTGGCGAGTTTCACGAAAGTACTTCTTTTTTCATATAATAACAACGAGAAAACTCACAATTTTTACATAATTTCTATATAACACTATATATACAACAAAGATATGAAATTATGATTATACTTTAAAACATTATTGCGGGTGTAGTTCACAATCAAGCATATCGCATAATATTGTGCGGTTAAAAAGCTAATATTACACGTGATTTAGTTTTCCGTCGACCTTCAAACTCTTCCGCCGAACAATAGAGAGAATACATATTATCTATAGATATATATAATTCATTTGCAACATGTGCAAATAATTGCAAAAATAAAAATAGTTAACTAAATCATATAGGAAACAATAAAATGTAAAATCCTAAAAAAAAAAAATTGTAAAAAATTTATTAAAAAAAATTGGGACGCATGAAAAATCATTAGTTAGAATTTTCATTTTATGGAATTTCATTTGTCATAATTATTTACAAGCCGAATTTTTATTTCTTCGAATTAGTATTTTGCAGAATTTTCATCAAAACATTACAGAATTTTTATATAACCGAAAATTCACTTCACAGAATTTTTATTTGTCAGAATTTATATTTTCTCGAATTTTCATTTAACATAATAGACATTTTAAAGAATTTTTATTGGGTAGAATTTCATTGCATAGAATTTTCATTTTATTCTTTCAGATGAATTTTCATTTTTTCGAATTATTATTTAATATAATTTCCATATAATCGATTTTTCATATACTATAGAATTTTTACTTAACTGAAAAATCTTTTAACACAATTTCTAATTGATAGAATTTTTCATTTGTCCGAAATTGCAAATGACCGAACAGACAATAGACAGAAAGATTTCGGCGCGATATTTAAAATCAACCAATCAAAAATTATCCATAAAATTGTGAATGGTTGATTTTAAAAATCGCGCCAAAATCGATTGTCTGTTCGGTCATTTGCAATTTCGGACAAATGAAAAATTCTATCAATTAGAAATTGTGTTAAAAGATTTTTCAGTTAAGTAAAAATTCTGTATAGTATATGAAAAATGGGTTATATGGAAATTATATCAAATAATAATTCAAACAAATGAAAATTCATCTGAAAGAATAAAATGAAAATTCTACACAATAAAAATTCTTTAAAATGCCTATTATGTTAAATGAAAATTTCGAGCAAATAAAAATTCTAAAAATTAAAAATTCGAACAAATAAAAATTCTGTGAAGTGAATTTTTGGTTATATAAAAATTCTGTAATATAGAAAATTGTTTTAATGAAGATTCTGCAAAATACTAATTCGAACAAATAAAAATTCGGCTCAAAAATAATTATGACAAATGAAATTCCATAAAATGAAAATTGTAATTAATAATTTTTAGAACATAATCACGCGTCCCAAACAATTTTGGAGTAAAAATTAACTTTGACATTCAAATTCATTTGCAATGTGTGCGAATAATTTACAAAAATAAAAATATTAAACTTAATCAATACCCTATATGAAACAATAAAATGTAAAATTCTAAAAAAAATTTTTTTGAGTAAAAATTAGCTTTAATACTCTCAAAATCTGATTTTTTCTCTTTCAACAATTAGTAAAAAAAAACAACTGATAATTAGTAAAAAGTAATTCATTTTCATTAGAAAAATAACTGAAAAAATAATGACTTAAAAGTGTTGAACGTTCAAATGAACAAAATATTTTTTTCAATCTATAAATTATTAAAAATTATAATGTCAATGTAAAATAAAACAGTAAATTAAACTAATATTAAATTAATAACTTCTTTTTAGATATTTAAAACAATATTTTGTAATAAAATTCGTATTTAAAAAGTTACAAAAAAAAATTTGTTCATTTGAACGTTCAACACTTTTGGCTCATAAAAAATAGTCAAATTTTACTATAACTGAATTAATTACCAGAAATTTTATTTATTTTATCATAACCGAAAAGTGAATTTAATTATAATACAATATTAGTTATTTTATTATTATTATTATTATTATTATTATTATTTTATTATTATTATTATTATTATAACTAGTTTTTTAAACTAAAAGATTAGTAGAAATATTACTACATTGAAAAAAATTTATTTGATTCAAATAATCGGTTACTTGACTCACGCAGAGAAATGATTTATTTGAACCAAATAAAATATATTTGAGTTAAATAAACGTATATTTGTCTCAGAGCCTACTAACTTATTTATTTGGCGTAAATAAAAGTTTTATTTGTCACAAATAAATTTTTCTTTACCTCAAATAAATTTTTTATTTCAATGAAATAAAATATATTTGCAACAACCAATTTTCTTTTTTATATATAGAAAAAAATGTATTCTCTGATAAAAATTCTTTTCTATATATTGAAAAAAGCAAATATTGAAATACGACAAGCTTGGATTAATAACATTTGCCAATTTCTATATAGGATGCGGCAAAGGACTCAAAGCTTTTTTTTTTTGAATATATGAAGCTTTTCTAATGAATCATCCTTTATTGGCATGTATATATAAATATATATATGTATATATAAAGCGCATTTGAAATCTGAGAGTGAAGCATGAAGATCGAAGAATTGGTGCAGAGAGCTGGGTCATGACCTACTTTTATATACGAGTTGTCCCCGGATTGTCCTTCCAAGGTCGATCATAGTTGCCTATTGAATGCAACCCTTGTTATGTGAAAAATGTGGCAAAAGAAAAATTCCTTAAACTTTTTACGAGCCCTCTATATATCCACATATTGATGCTGATTATATTATTTTTTCAATCCTTTCTATCAAAAAAAGAAAAAAAAATGTAAAAAAATGTTGATAATAAAATTAAAAAAATAAATAATAAAAATTACGAATGCAGTAATAAACTTTAGTAATAAATTGGAATTATTAAACAAAAACTAAAAATTCCTAAAATTTAACAAAATGAGAAACCAAACTAAAAGAATAAAATAAAAACCACAGAGAGAAGAAAGACAATCTAAATAATTAAATTCTCTAACGAAGTAATTATCAATTAACCTTAATTTTCACACTAAGAAATACAAAAAAATTCAAATATATTTAGATGTAGAAGAATATAAAACTCTATTAAATTTTCAAGTCTTCGATTTTTTTTCTATATAGTCTCGTTAAATATGTTGGAAATAATAATAGATATAAATTAATAAGTATTAATATTATTATTATTATTATTATTATATTAATATTATCGTATATTAATTTATTTATATATTAATTAATGTATAATTAATTATTACCGAGGGGGAATTTACTCAGGTAGTCAAGTGTACACTCTTCCTGTAATACTTGTGTAATAACGTGTAATACCGTGTAATAATGCGTTATTACAGTGCTGTAATAACGCAAAAAACCATGTAATATCTCTGTAATAATGTGTAATACTCTGTAATAACGTGTAATACTTAAGTAATAAAGGTAATATGAGGTGTAATACCGGTAGTCAAGTGTACACGTTTTTAACTAGTAAATTCCCCCTCGATTATTACATATTAATTATATTAATAAATAATAAAAAATAAAAAAATGCGAATGAAAATATTCTGGAAAAAAAAATTGTCAGACTCTCAATTTATCAGAATATATAACGAGTATAGCTTGTACAAAGTATAGATGATTTGAACAATTGCCAATTCGTTGAATAATTGAAGACAATATCCTAGTTTCATATTCAATAAAAATGATATACAATTTAATAAGGCAATGAGCAAAAATATAACAATGACAACATAAACAAACATATATACTTGATGAAACATATATATATATATATATATAACAATATGCTGAAGTTCACACAACGTTTATATGATCAACGATTTTTAAAGAAATATTTTTCTACATTATTTTTCCACGAATTTTCACTTCATTTCTTGCAATGTTTATTGATAAAAAAAAATTACATAAATAAAACGTTTTTTTCATTAAAAATTTTTATAATTTTTTGTCTCAAAAAATAATTTACAATTTCACATTAAATGGTATTTGTTTCAAATACAAAAATTATTTGTTCAAATATAGTTTATTTAATTAAAATAAAAATTATTTGATTCAAGTAAATATTTATTTGATAAATAGTCAAGGAACCGATTATTTGAATCAAATAAATTTATTTCAATGAAATATTAAAATAAAACCCTTTTTTATATTTTTGTGCAAAAAAAAAAAAAAATTAGAAAAAATGTCAATTAATGATACAAAATAAATTTAATAATTAATAATAATTAATAATAATTAATAATAATTAACAATAAATAATATTAATAATTAATTAACAATTATAATTAAAAATTATTTAATTTATTATTATTATTAAGAATTTCATTAAGTAATAATTTAATTAATTAATAAATAATCAAATGAATAAAAAACAAATATAAATTTTTAAAAACAAAATATTAAGAGCATAAGTTCTTTTAATGCAAAGAAGAAATAACTGCACTCAAGATGAATAAATTTATAATGTCATGCATTGATCTACGCATTACTATATATATATATATGTTTGAACATGAATGAGAAAGTAATCAGTTCACAGTTCAATATAATCAACTTGAAGATAAAGTGGATTTATTATTAAGCGCAGCAAAAGTCGAACACCTAATTCTGATTTTAACGAGATATAAATAATATATATGATATACAGACGGAGTTTACATAGATTTTATACACATACTATATATGTGCATCTGTCTTCGGAAAGAGCGCAAGAAAGCGTAACAGTGAAAATGTTTTATTAAAAAAAAAAAAAAAAAAAAAAAAAAAAGAGGAAAAAAACCGGCAACTCAAATTTAAAAGGAATCTGACGAAATGAACTTTTACGGTTTTATGATTTTACCAAGTGTCTAATTTTACAGACTTTGATCTCAATTCTTTCGCATGTATAATGTTTACAACTACAATAAATTTCCCAGAAGTGGGAGATAAAAAGTGATTTAATATACGTACGTGGAGTTAATTAATTAAAAAAAAATTTATATATATATATATAAGTGCACGTAACAGGTACGAAATGAAACTTTACGAAAGTGAATAATCGCCACGGTTTCCGTTGGGAAATCGTTAATTGTGCATTTCGTTAACTGTTATTTGTGGTAAAAGTGGTTAAAGTCAATTAATACTTCACTTTCATCCCATAAGTAACTGTTCTTTTTTTATATATTACATTACAAAAAAACTTTGGTAATTTGGTTTTTAATTTTCACATAGATATATCAGTGTCAATTGACATTGTTGAAAATTTCTAACCTCACTTTTAAAAAAAAAATCCAAATTTTTTACTTTTAACTTTTTTTCTCTCTCACTAATATAAATTTTTTTTGTCCGAAAATCAAAAAAGTTAGTACAAAAAACTATTACTAAAAAAAAGAGAAAAAAAATTTCATCATTAAAATCCAGAATTTTTATATAAAAAATTGTAAATTGTAACTGAGCTTTTTTCAAAGAAATTATATTACCATTTTCTTTTCAGAATTTCATAATTATGAGAAATTCCCACAGTGACACTATACTTTTTTCCCTAAAATAGAATAGAGTAATAAAAAAAAAAAAAAAACTCGAAACAAATTATATACGAAAAGTGACAAATGTTTGTCTTGTAACGTATAATTTTGTATAATTTTGTTCATTATTTCAAAAGTAAAATAAGCACCCAATTTCCTGGGGGAAAAACCTTCCAAAAAATATAAAATTGCATTTTGATTATTCCTAAGTTGCAAATATAGAAAACAAACAATAATAAGTGCGGAATATTAATGACAATGCGGAAACGGAATTTTTCTTTTTTTTTTTAAAAAAAAAACTAAATCACTTGGGAAAATTAAAATAACTCGATTATTACCTGAAAATCATTCAGATAACGATCGTAGTTATATCATTGCGCAAAAGTGAGACTCCTGAGTACTGTGTTTACAATGTACAGCTGTTGCCAAGCGTGCGACTGCGTATAATCAAGAATCCTTCAAACAAAGAAGTCTAATCCCGTTGTTTGACGGTTTTTTCTTCTTTTTTTAAAAAAAGAAAAATTAGCTTCGTATTTATGCAACAAAAATTATAATTACGTTAATTATTCTTCAGAGCTGTCAAACTCATTTATAGCACAATTTAAAAAAATATTTATTTACAAACAATTTCTTTTTTATATTTTTAAGATTCTTTCTTAACAAAAACAAATTCCACATTTAATCATACAAAAATTTTCTAAATAAAAAGAAATTTTTTTTTTTTTTGACAACAGTTAAAAAAGGACATAAAAATTTACAACGGGAACAAAGACACAAGATGATATTTTTTATTTCACGAATCAATAAAATGTAAAAATGAACATTTGATTGAAATTATAATCAAACAGCTGTCTTGAGTCAAGAAATGTTTTTGACGGACCTGCCATTTTCATAATAACAAAGAATGGCGCCGGGGATTTCAGAATGGTTGAGTCCTATTTTTTTTTTTTTTTCTTCTTTTTTGTTATATTTTCCTAACATGACAATGGTTTTTTTAGTGAAATTAATACTTACCGAATTAAAAGCGAAAGTGTTTTATTGTTGGCACATTCTAGGATCTTCTTTTTTTCCCAGCCTTCAACAGTTTTCACCCATTCCTCGCCTGGACTACGCCAATCTTTGGAGATGAACGGCATTTCTCTTTTCTTTAAGCGCTGCTTGTGATGTGTCAAATAAAATAAAATTCGCGGGCTTGTCACTGCCTTTTTGCGTTTTTTACCTGTACAAGGAAAACGCAAGCAGTCGCGATAACACAACCGCAATTTGGTAACTGTTTTTGTAAGGCCGTTTCGCGGAAGCCGAGTATTTGACAGCCCGATACTCAAATGCTCAAACCTCTCGCTACTATTGCCTCGCTCACGGCATCCACACAACCATCAACCGCGCATGGCTTTGTTTAACTGACGTCACACACTAAACATCAGCTGTGTTCCCCAGAAAGTCTGCTGTTGCCATCCCCCTTTCAAAATCATGCACAACATACACAAAGTCAATCACTTTTTTTTCTCTCTTTTTTTAAAAAGAGAGAAAATGCAAGATGTCTTTTCCGCCATCTACACAATATTTATTACCTTTTGATTTTTTTGAATTTCCTCAATTTTCTTCTATATCGACGGTGGATAAAATAGTTTCTGAAAACAAATAAACAATTTAAAAAAAAATAACTAAGATATACATTTTACGTGTAATGTCCTGAGTTAAAAAATTGATTTCTCAAAAAAAAGTGAAACTTGGGGAAATTGTTGTCCTACCTGATAGTAAAATATCCCAAAAATTACCTCCATGAAGTTGGCGTCGACGCTCGACATCGAAAGTTATTTTTTACGGGACCAAAAATATCAAATCATCTTTAAAAAGGTTTTGGGTCCACATAATACCTTTAATAGTATTTCTCAAGGCATTATTTGGACCGAAAATTAAAAAAAAAAAAATTGGCATTTTTGGTCCTGTAAAAAACGACGCCAACTTCATGGTGGTAAAAATTTTTTCAATTTTTTGAAATTTTGGGAGTAGATAGAGGGGGGTTTAATTTTATCAGTTTTTCCTGACGCCGCCTACTATTTGAATTTTTTCTGTCTGTTAATTACGAAACTGAAGTACGCAACGTTTATGATAAACGATTTTTAAAAAAATAATTTTTTAAAATGAAAAATTCTATAATGTTTTGCCTAAAAAATATTTTTTTATAATTTTTTGATCAATGAAAACTACAAGAAATATTTTTTAGGCGAAAAATCTTTGACATTTAATATCTCGAAAACAAAAAAAATCGGCATTCTAAAAATTTATATACAGATCGGAAAAAAACCTCAGCTTTCGTTTGCAATTATTTATTTAAAAAAAAATCGCATCGATTTTAATGAAAATAGCAAATTTATGATTAATTATAGAAAATCAAGGTCAAAATTCAAAAATTTTAAAAAACGAAATTCACCATTAGAAAGAGCATGAAAAAACCTTCAAAAATTTTTTTTTATTGCATTTATAGACAGAAAAAATTCAAATAATAGGCGGTGTCAGGGAAAACTGATAAAATTGACCCCCCTCTATATCTACCCCAAAATTTCAAAAAAGTCAAAAAATTTTTTTTGGATATTTTACTATCAGGTAGGACAACAATTTCCCCAAGTTTCACTTTTTTTCGAGAAATCAATTTTTTAACTCAGAACATTACACGTAAAATGCCTCACCTGCAAGAAGTGAAAAAAACTTGAAAATACAATTAGAAGTCTCATTTATTCACAATGACATAATTTTTTTCATTATATCTTAATCAGAAGAATATATAAATTATATATATACAGGTAACGAGTCAATTTATTAAGATTTATTATTTATTATCCAGTTATACTAACAGCATCTTCTTTCGATATAGATGTCGAATTTTCTTCTTTGGTGTCAGTAGTATTCTTTTCTTCTTTTTCTTCTACTTCTTCTTCTTCTTCTTCTTCTTCACTGTCAGACTCACTTTCCGATGGTGGAAAATCCGGCATTGCTAAAAGAATATTATTAATTGCAGAGAAATAAAGGCTATATAAAATACATATAATTATTGAAAGTTTTCTATATTACAGGTCTCGAATTATATGATTTTTTCTGACTTTTTTTTCGAAAATACAATACAATGCAGATCTTCTTTATTTCAATTATTTAACAAATTATTAACTAAAATTTTACTCTAAATTAATTATTTTTAATAATTTTAATGAAATTCTTCTTAAATTATTTTTCAATTAAAAATTTTATAAAATTCAACAATTGTTTACAATTAAAAAAAAATCGAATAAAATTACAAAAAATTTCAATTTCAAACCTTTTAAAATTTAATTATTTTAAAAAATTTTTCATCTAAAACTTTTTGAAATTTAATAATTTCAATTATAATTTTTCCGAAATTTAATTATTTTCTTAATCATTCTTACAATATTCATCAAAAATTCAATTTTCTGAAAGCATTTTTCAGTGAAAAAATTTTAAAGTTCAATGTTTGTTTTTAACTTTTAATAAATTCTTCAGCAACAGAAATCATCAAAATATTTCAAGTCAAAATTATTTGAATTCAATTATTTTCATGAATTTCAATTTAAAACCTTCTAAAATTTAATTATTTCTAAAAATGTCAACTGTAACTCTTCCAAAATTTAATTATATTATATATTATTATATTATATTATTATATTTATCAAAAAATTTAATTCAAAATCATCTTTGAAAATTTAATTATCTACTTTTAAAAAATTTCATCTAAAATTATTTGATAAATTATTTTCAATTCTGTAAAATTTCATAATTAACTGAAATTTAATTATTTCTAAAAATTTCAACTTTAACCCCTTCACTGTTATTGACCTCTATAGAGGCATAAAAATATCGTGCCACCAGTGTGTGTATGACCGCTATAGTAGCATCTAGAAAAAAATAAGTAGACACAATACGATAAACTTGTCAATGGGTATTCTTAGGTATGGTAACATCAAGTTTTTTTTTTTTAAATTTTTTTTACCACATACGGGGCACGGAAGCTTTATTTCTGCTACACAGCGAAGGGGTTAACTCTTCCAAAGGTCAATTGTTTTTAATGATTGTAATATTTCTTTAAAAATTCAATTATTTAAAAAAGTTTCAAATAAAAACTCTGAAATTAAATTGTTATCAAATTTTTTTTTTAGAAATTTGTCCTACCTAAATAAAAATTAAAAAATTTATGTCTTCGATTCTGAAATATTCGAAATAAATTTTCTTGATAACATTCCTATTTAATTTTTCTTATTAAGGAAATAATAAAATAGATTTAGTATCTAATAACATTAATTATTTAAAATAAAATACTTATTAACTAATTAAATTTAGTTAAAATAAAAAATCAACTTTTTTTATGTATATAGACTGAAACAACTTTTTTTGTGCCTTTAAGTCGATCCGAGGCCTGATATTATTATAATATTCTTCTAATAACTAAATTAACAAAATAAATATAAATTATCATCATTATGATAAATGAAAATTCGATAAAATAAAAACTATGTTAAACAAACATTGTATAAAAGAACAATTCAAATACTCAAAAAGATTTAATTACATATTTTCAAAAGTTTTAATGAAATTATTTTTAAAAATTTAATTATCTTCAAAGCTTTCAATCAATTTCTATCAATTACTTACAATTCTTTTAATTCAATATTTATTTGAAAATTTAATTATTTTCAAAAATATAATTTAAATTATTATTATTTAGAAAAACTTAATTATTTCATAATTTTTCATAAATTATTCGATTATTGAATTATTTTTGAAATTTTTAATTAAAAATCTTTTAAAAATAGAAAAAATCAAAAATTATAATTGCAACTCTTTCAATATTTATTTCTATTAAATTCATATACCTAATTATGTTAAATTCTGCAAAATTTATCATTTTCAAAAAATTCATAATACATTTCTTTAATAATAAAATTATTATTTAAACAATTATAAAATTAAAATTATTGTTTTTTACACATTAAGTTTAATGTGAGGTTGAATTTTTTTTTTGTATTTAGGATCATTAATTCCATAAAATTTATTATTTTGCAAAAAAAAATTATACTATAAATTTTTAAAAATTTTCATTATACAATTATTAAAATTTTGATTTCAGCTCTTCGAAATATAAAAATTATTTCCAAATATCGAAATTAAATTTTAAAAAAATATCTATACCTATAAAGTTTTTTATACTATTAAATATTTTCCGAATTTTCAATTGAATATGTTTTAATATTTAATTATTAACAAAAAATTCGACTGCTAAACTTCGAAAATTTAAATATTTATAAATTTTTATTAAAAAATTATTCGCTAAATCAATGAATTAGAGACATAATTAATTATAATTATTATTATTATAATTAATTATGTCATCATTGTAAATTATATAATAAAAAAAAAAATTTTAATTTACCAAGTCGGTCAATTTTCTCTTGTCGTGCATCTGATAGAAATTTGTCCTGTACTTGAATAATTTCCTCTGTACTCGTGCAATTGGCATATTTTTCCAATAACTCAGAATTCAATTCAAGAAATGCGTGTCCCCAGGAAAATTTATTGAGAAAAAATTCAGCTTCCGCGGGAAATCCAGTTATTATCAATGTGGCAGCTATTGCTTCAACACAACTTAATTGACATGGTTTTCCATAGTTTATCGGATTTGCTGCCACCAAGAATGGCAATAATCTTGGATTTGGCGTTTTCATACGTGAAAATGGCGTGTCATCTAATCGTGCCCAACTGCAATCAACAACTGCACAACCATGTTCTTCAACTATTTTTTTATCCATTGGACTCACACACTGTACAAAAAAAAGAAAGAAATTCTATATTCGAAAGCGAAAAAATTATATAAAGAAAAAATTAATTATTTTGCACAAATCATTTTTTTTTTCATTAAATTTTTGTCCAAAAACAGAGTAAATGAAAAATAACCTAAAAATATACATAAAAAAAATAAAATAAATAAAATTTAAAGAACGAAATTAAAATACTTTTTTTCCAACTGGTGTCAAAACAATTCCAGCAAAACGTGCTCCAAGTCGCAATGTTTTCACTAAACCATGTCTGGCCAATTTTCTACCCGAACATTTTTTAGGATCGCAGTGTTCCAAATCCCACATGGCAACAGGAAAAGAAATTGAAGATTCTTCTTCTGATTCTATGATGAAAATTAATAATTTTCATTTAAATTATATATCTATTTTTATTTCAGACAGAACAAGCAAAATAAATTTTTTAGGTTATGTTAAAACAATACTTGACAATCAATGTTTTTCAATTCTTTCAATTGTACAACATTGCTTATTTTTTCAATAAACAAATATAGAGACTAAAATACCTTTTTTTTAAATTATATTTTCTACATTTCTAACCTGAACCATCTTCCTTGTCAGATCTGTCTTGTTCCTGGCGATATCTTTCCTCTTTGCCAACAACTTGACGTTTTCGTCTTTCAGCAACTCTATTTTTTAATTTCTTTCCTTTTCCTGACATTTTTTTTTTTTTTTTTTTTTTTTGAATGTTAAATAAATTTATATACACGATTTTTAACCTTCTTCAAAGGCACTCTGTTGTTACACACACGTCACACTTACACAATCACACACGCGGATTAGAAAAACATTTGTGATCAACCCTTTCTAATTTGAAGGTTATGTTCACTGGTCCATAGTCTGTGTCAGGGGAGTACTTTGGACCAAAGATTTATTCTTCTTATATATATTTGTATAATGAATGTCATTAATTTTACATGGAAAATTTTTATCCAAATTTCTTGTTACATTAATAATTTGTATATTGTTTTTAATCTCAAGAATAGAAACATCAGAGAATAAAATCAAAATAAATTTTCTCTTCTCAAAAAACTGTTGAAAAATTAAATTATTTAAAAATAAAAATTATTTTCAAATTACAAAACAAAAGAATTTTTAAAAATACAAAAAATATTTGCAATTAAAATTAATATAGGACTTGGAAATTATAAAAAATAATTTTAAAATACATAGGTAGTTAAAAATATTTATTTTTTAAACAAAATTTGCGTAAAATAAAAAAAAAACACTTGATAAAAATGATAACTGGTTAAAAAAAAAAAATAAACTTTCAAAAATAACATTGAGAAATTTTCGTGTGTGCCAATTACGTAATTATAAAAGAAACTAGTTTTTTTTTTTTAAATAAAATAAAAAACACTACAACTCTATTTTATAATTATGTACAGCACTGGATTCGTGGCATTAGTTGGTGTGTATCTTGCACACATGTGTGTTATGTCACAGATGAGCAAACACGTCGCAAACAGAAATGCAGGGACCGCATTAACAAGTGGCTGCTTCTCAATAGCCTCTGCACAATTCAAATCGTTTTAGTCGTAAAAACATTTTACCACAATGTACAACAAAGTATTTTAACATTCAATAAAGATTAATAAAGATCATACATAGTGTAATTTTCATCAAGAAAAAAAAAAGAGGTGAGTTTTAAACCAAACTCCTTTAATATATAATGTTGAAACTTGTCAAACTATCACATTACACACATATTCAATATCAGCATGTTTCACGATCTGGGTTATGAGCTGTATTTTTTTGTTTGTTGTTTTTAATGATTTTACTAAATATTCTATTTGTCATAATGCGTATTTTTTGGTTTAATAATTTTTTTTTTACATAATATATATATAAACTCAATAATATTTTTAATAAAAACACTGCCTCTTTGTAAAGCTGCTGAAATGGATCCATCAGGTATACATTTTTAGATTTTAGAACTATAGCATGCTATTTAAATAATATAGTGTGTCTAAAATCAAACAATATGCTTTGCAATATTAATAACCATATTCAACAGATGTTTCTTTATTTTTTTCATGAAAAATGTATATATATATATATATATATATATGTATATTCATTGTTATTATTAATTCATGGAAATGATTATTTTACTGCGATATACTTGAAAGAATTTGAATAAATTTTAAATTTATTAGAATAGTTAAAAACAAAATAGAAAATTTTTTTTTATGGACAAAAACAAGTTTTAGAAATTTATTTTTTTTATTATTAATTATTATTATTTAGCTATCATTATTATTATTATTATTACTATTATTTCTATTATTAATATTATTATTATCAATATTTTTTTTATATTTTATATTAACAAAATAAATTAGTTTTTTTAATTGCTAAGAAATATGTTACCATTTTAAGAGGAATCTTGTTCTGACCATATTCTGCAAACTTAAGTTCTCAATTTCAAGGTAAAAACCCAAAATTGAACGATTGTATCCATGACCTAAAAATGTCAAAACATTTTTAATTTCAGAAAATTAATTGCGTATTTGAAAAAAAGAAAATAAATAGAACAATATTGACAAATATTTTATTGAATCTTAAGAATAGAATACAAAAAAAAAATTTGCAATATCAAATAATTTTCAATATTATAGACAACGATTAAAAATTAAAAAAAAAATTTCTTTTTTTTTTTAACGCAGAAAGAAAAGAAACAATTATAAAAGTAAGAACGTGGTTGAGAGGAATTTGGGAAATGCGACGTCGTACTGGCCCAGTTCAACAATGGGTCGATTCAATTCCTTCACCCACAACGTCAACATCATCGCCATCTAAATTAACTGAATCATCAAAAGATCTTAATAATATTACTTCATCATCGCCATTAGTACTTTGTACATTGTCAAAGGAAATATTAAATGAAACGGAAGAATTAAAACAAACAATTATGACAGCGTCAACTCCAATAGCGGTTCCTAATTCACCTGCAACAACAATATCAGCACCATCCAAGTAATACTATATATAGATAAAATTTAAATAATAATTTTTTTTCAATTCCGTTAATTGGGGTAATTATAGCTACAAAAACCCAATTTTTTTTTACTGAAGTCATTAAAATTCAAAATTTAGAAAAAAAAAATCTTAAAATAAAAAAAAAATGGTTTTCTTTTGCATAAAAAATTTATGCCTCAAAGAGATTATAAATTAAAATTTCTATTTTGGTTTAAAAACTTAATCAAAATATGATTTTTTTTCAATTTTCTTTTGTTTTAATTTTATTTTGTCTTTGAATTTATTTATTTTTTTTTTTTTTGCTTTTTGTTTTACTATTGTTATTAACAGCGAAACAGTTTCACAATTTAAAAAAAAATTACAATACAATTTTCAAAATATAGGTGTGAAAAAGAGAATTTTTATTCCTAAATTAGGTGACAGAAAATGTTGAAATATATTTAAAATTTTAAAGTATATATTTAAAATTTTTTTTTCTTTTAATGATACAAATTTCAAAGTCCTATATTAATTTTAATTAATTATATATTACAAATATTTTTTGTATTATTAAAAATTTTTTGCCTTTCAATTTTTTATTTCAAAAAATTATTTATCAAGAAATGTTGGAAAAAAATTTTTTTGGGATCAAAAATAATAATAATTTGCATAGAAAAATATTTTTTCTTCTCAATCGTTGATCATAAACGTGAACTTCACGGACGTCTTCAAATTTTTATTACAGGCCTTGGATTATACGACTTTTTTTTCATAAATACGACTTTTAAAAAATTTTTTTTTTACAAAATTTTTACAAAATTTACGTTTTTTTAGTATACAATGGAGATCTTCTTTAGATCTTTTCTTTATTTCAATTATTTAACAAATTATTAACTAAAATTCTTCACTAAATTAATTATTTTTAACAATTTTAATGAAATTCTTTACAAATTCAATTATCTTAAACTATTTTTCAATTAAAATTTTTATGAAATTTAATAAATATTTATAATTAAAAAAGAAAAATTAGTAAATAAAATTACCAAAAAATTTTAATACAAAATCACTTGCAATTTTATTATTTGCAAAAATTTCAATTATTTTTCATGATTTTTATAATATTCTTCAAAAATTCAACTATCTGAATCTATTTTTCACTTAAAAAGTTTTCAAATTATTGTATTTTTTGTCTGCAAATTCTAATAAATTTTTTAGTGAAATCATAAAAAGTTTTAAATTAAAAATCACTTGAATAAATAAGTTAGTAGGCTCTGAGATAAATATACGTTTATTTAACTCAAATATATTTTATTTGGTTCAAATAAATCATTTCTCTGGGTGTAAAATTTAATTATTGTCTGAAAATTAATAAAATCTTTTAAAATTCAATTATTTCTAAAAATTTCAACTTTAATTCTTTCAAAATTATTATTAAAAAAAAATTTTTTATTTAAAAATCTATAAAACTTGATTAAGTAGTGCCTGAAATTTTTTTGACCATCAAAACTAAAAACTATGACAAAATTTTTAATTCGAATAAATTGCTTAAATCAGATTTCAAAAAATTATAAAAATAGAACTTTAAGAATTTTTTTTAGAAATTTGTCCTACTTAAATACAATTTTGAAAATTTGTCTTACAAAATTAATTCTATTTTGAAATATTCGAAATAAATTTTCTTGATAATATTTTTATAGAATTATTCTCATTTCAGAATTAATAAAATGAATTTAATATCTAAGAACAGTTATTTAAAGCATAATATTCATTAACCAATTAAATTTTGCTAAAATAAAAATAATCGACATTTTCGACTTTTTTTTTGAATATAAATCGACTAAAACGACTTTTTTTGTGCCTTAAATTCGAGATCCAAGGCCAGTTATTGGAAAAATTTTTCTTGAATTTTTGTAAATGAAAATTAACATTTAATAAATTATAACAAATAAAAATATATAAAATAAATTATAAAATATAATTTTTTATTTTCATTACTAAATATGTCTTTAAATAATAATTAGAAATAATAATTTCTGCAAAGTATTATAATTTTTTTATAAATAATTAATTGTCAACTATAATAATAATGTAAAGTGACTTTATTCTGTGACCCAGGTGACAAAAGATTGAGTATTGAATTTTTTGTACTTTTAGTGTGAAAACCATAAAAAAAAGTTCACCACTCAAATTCAATATAATTAATAACAATTAATTATTCGAATAATCGAATTAAAATATTATAATCGACTGATCTATTATTTATGTATATTATATAATTTTATCTATATTTTAATTTTTTTTAATATAATTAATAAAAAATTGAAAAATTTCAGTCCAATTCCTCATCATCGATTGATACGTGATCCTAGTCTACAATCAGATAGCAGTCATTGTAGCAGTGTAGAAAGTTTTTTAGAACTAAGAAAAGCAGATCCTGAGGCTGTATTGTTAAATTTAGGATTCGGTGGTTATCCAAGTAGTCCCCAAGAAAATGGTCCACTTTCCAGAATACCTAAACGATTTCTACAACCATCAAAATTAAAAGGCATTGCAATCAATGATTTTGTAAAACAACAACAAGAGACAAATGAATCTCTCGACACTGCATCTCTTGGATATAGAGGATTAACAGGTATGTATGTTCAAAATTATAAATTACATTTAAAAAATAATTACCTACACAATTCTATTGGATATTAATCAAAAGTTTGTAATATAGAAATTAAAAAAAATAAATTACAAAAAAAAAAAATTTAAATAAAAGAAAATAGAACAAAAAAAAAACGTAGGAACGGAAATAGTTTTTCAAAAAAACATGTGATATAGGAATTTTTTTTCATCATCGTACAAAAAAAAAAAAAAAAATAGGAAAATAATTGCGTAATTTTATAGGAAACGATGACAAAATAAGAGTGTCATCGCAAACTAGACGCCGTCGACATTCAGGACCTATTAATTTTGTAAGTTTTGTAGATTGAGTGTCGTGAAAATATAATTTTCATAATTACAGAAATATATTTTATATATTTTAAACATTTTTGTTAAATATTAGTTTATATAAATATATCTATTTTGCGCTTTATATTGACTTGTTTATATGCCAAGGCACGCGCAAGATAATTTTTTAAAATAATTTGCTGCTTTATTCACAGACATTGTTTTTTTTTTTTTTTTTAGTTAGGTAATTACAGTGAATATTTAATGCAACACAAAATTATACACTCAATATTTAAATTGTGAGGATTTCGTTACTTTTATTTAGCACACGTTGTTTTATTATATTTGTTTCCTCTCTTTATTTTATTTTTTTTACAAGAGATGAGCGCGAGACTATCGTTTTTTTTTTTTTTTTTTTTTTGATATATTGAATTTTAAGAATTTCATTAATTTATTTTTTTTTTATAAGAGATGAGCACGAGACTCTCGTCTCTTTTTTTTTGATATATTGAATTTTAAGAATTTCATTAATTTATTTTTCATGTAGAAACAAATTGATTTTTTTTTATGTTTGTATTATTTTTGTAATTTTATATCTTGTATTATCTTCAATATTATAAAATAATTAATAAAAAAAGAAAATCTTATTTTAATAGAAAAGAAAGAAGTCTTATTTTAAATTGTAAAATATTTAAAAATTAATTGATTTTCTCAGTAAATTTTAATTTGCTACGTAACTTAAAATAAGATTTTTTTTACTCTATTTATAGCATATTTTTATTATTTTTCTTTCTATAAATTTGCATGCAATTTTTTATGGAATCAATGTTACAGTTGAGTAGTAATTTTTTGAAATTATTTCACATGTATTGTATTGTGTTATTGAAATAATATAGAAAAATTAAATTTTTAAAAATTCAAAAAGGTATATATATGTATATAATTAAATGGGGGGAAAAAAAATCAATTTCCAATTGTGCAAGTAAAATAAATATTTATATATATTTTTTTTGTTATTCAAGGTTCACCATATGTAGCTCCTTCAGAAATAGTTCAAAAAATTATGGAACGATTACGAGAGCACGAAAGTCATGAAATTGAAACGCATTCTGGATTTAATGTTGGCAATGAACAAAATATACAAGAAGGAAGATTATCTGTTTTATCTCCAGATAATAGACAATTTTTAGATCAGCCACGTTCTAAAAGTCCGGATATGCGCAATAAACGCATGATTATAGGTTTGTATTTTTTCAATTTATTATACTAAATAATCGAAATTGCCACAAAAATAAAGTTTTTTATTTCCCTGTGACGTTAAAAATTTTTCTCATGACAAAATTAAGATTGGAATTTAAATAAATTGTAATTAAAATAATTTTTTAACTTAAATCAATTAAAATTCAGATTATTTTAAACTTACATCGACTATAATTTGGATAAATTGAAATAGGGATAATTTGAAACTTAAATAAATTTTTAAAAAATTTTTACAAATTGAAATTCGAATAAATTGACATTTAAATCAATCAAAATTTTCAAACTTAAATCAATTAAAATTTTTACAAATTCAATTTTGTATAAATTGAAATTGAAATCAAATCTTTAGATAGATTGAAATTTCGTTAATTTCAAATTTAAATCTATTGAATTAAAAAATTTGTTTTGGCCATTAAAAATTATAGAATTGATTAAAATGCGTATAACTGGAAATTTAAATTAAAATTAAGGATTGAATTAAAAATTTGGATAGAGTAAAATTTAATTAAATTGAAATTTGTATTAATAAAATAATAAAAATTTATATTTTTGTCCCAATAATAATTCAATAATCAAATAAAAGTTATGACATTTTTGGAAATACATAAAAGATAAATCCATATTTTTTAACGTTTCGAGTACCGATTTTCTCAACAGAATTTATTAATTTAGAAAATTATAAAAAAAAATTTTTATAGTTGTATTTTCTTTCAATTTTAAAATATTTTCTTCTAGCCTTAAAATGAAATAAGTGAATTTTTTTATAATTTTCTAGAGTAATAAATTCTTAATTGATTAATAAAATAATATTTATGAAATAAAACTCAATTTTAATATTGTTTGCTTTTTGTTTCCTTTCCTCAGGACAAAGATCATTTGCCTTTGGCTGTGATGGGGATTTAATAGAAATTGATTCAAAATCGCCAAAAATCAATTTAAGCACAAATGATGTGATAAAATCAGCGACAAATAATTCTGACTCAATTGATTTAATAGACAATCAAATAACTGATAAAATAATTAAACCCCTAAATAGAAGATATTCTCTAAATGATAATTTACATTTAATAAGAAATCAAGCATCAAGTTCAAGTAGTACAAATAATTACGACGATAGAAATATTTTCAATAAAAATGAAATAATGAACCAACAAGAATTTACCACTAACAAGCACAATATAGAATTGAAAAATGATAAAAAACAAAAACAATCAATTGTTGATGATAATCATAATTTACCAAATGTTTCACGACAATTAAGTGAAGTACCATTGGAAATATTAAATAGATCAATGACATTTGAAGAAAGTAGAAGATCCAGTGGTGCGACAACATTTTCAGATGGCAGTTGCGATACAGTAATATCAAATCGAAAACGAAGTTTAAAAAGACAAGCGAGAATTTATGATGAATTTGAATCTTTTGATTCGAATGCAACAATTGAAAATGATGATAAATCTTTTGATGCAAATTCTATTGATATAAATATAGAAATGAAAAATCGACCAAATCCATTACAATTGGTGTCAAATATAAGAGATCGTGTTTGTGAAAAAGTTTCTGAAATGGAAGAAACTTTAAATATTGATTTAGATGATGTTCATGAATCTGATTCTAAATTATCCGATGATAATGATGACGATGATGATGATAGTGATGTAAATAATCATTTGTGTGATGAGGCAACAGGTGATAATCAATGTTGCTCAGAAAATCGTCATCTTTGTTGTCAAAATGATAAACTTGGACAAATTTGTAAACATGACGCAAATCATATGGGTTGTTGTTATCATGAAAGTAGTGAACGATGTTGGCGAAAAATGGAGAAAATAATGCAGAAAAATAAAAAACTTGAAAAAATGGTTGTTAAAAGTAAACGGGGAATTGTTGAGATTCGCGAAATGTTGAGTAGTGTTCTCTCAGTTAGAATGGAACCGGGTTTTTAGAGAAAAAAAAAATCGAAACAAGTTGCCAATTTTTAATTTTTAAATAAAGAAAAGAAATTACTTTTTAAAAAGTATTTCAGTAAAAGGGTAAACAATAATTAATTTAAAACATTTTGAACCATTAAAAGATGTATTTAAAGAAAAATTATTATTTTTTTGATTATAGAATTAGTTAAAAATAATAAATTTTTACTCAAATATTTGCTGATTTTTTGCTTCAGCAATAAGTAAAAAAAAAATTAATAGTAACTAATTTTTATTTAACAAATAATTTAAAAAAAAATCAAAACTTTATTGAATTAATTACTAGAAATTTTAGTTATTTTCACACAATCTAAAAGTGAATTTAATTAATAATTAGTTATTTTTAACTAAAAGATTAGTAAAAAATATTGCTCTTTGAATCAGTGACTGACTTTTTGCTATCAAAATAGTTATTTTTAACTAATTCAAATTTAGAGAGGATGCAACGTAAAGTAAAATTTAAAAAATTTTTACTTAGTAAGAAATAATCTTTATTTCCAAATGCAATTTTTTAATGATTCAAAATGCAGGCCTCGGATCAACTTTAAGGCTCAAAAAACGTCGTTTTAGTCGATTTTTTTTATTTTTACAAAATTTAATTGCTTAATAAATGTATTTTACTTTAAATAACTAATGTTATTAGATATTAAATTCATTTTATAATTTCTGTAATAAGAATAATTTTATAATGAATATTATCAAGAGAAATTTTATTTCGAATATTTCAGAATCGAACTAATCGTAAGAAAAATTTTCAAAACTTTATTTAAGTAGAACAAATTTCTAAAAAAAAAATGCTTAAAGTTCCATTTTTATAATTCTTTTAAGTCTGACTTAATCAATTTATTTGAATTTAAAATTTTGTCATAATTCAAATTAATTATAAAATTAAAAACAATTGAAATTTTTTCAAATAATTAAATTTCAAGTGATTTTGAATTAAAAATTTTTGGCAATTTTATTTACTAATTTTTTTTTTTTAATTATAAATATTTATTAAATTTCATAAAAATTTTAATTGAAAAATAGTTTAAGATAATTGAATTTGTAAAGAATTTCATTAAAATTATTAAAAATAATTAATTTAGTGAAGAATTTTAGTTAAAAATTTGTTAAATAATTGAAATAAAGAAGATCTAAAGAATATCTGCATTGCATATTAAAAAAAAACGTATTTTGTTTAAAAATTTTTTTTTTTTTAAATGTAAAAAAAAGTCAAAGTCGCATTTTATTAAAATAAGTCGGAAAAAGTCATATAATCCGAGGTCTGAAAATGTGGAAAATAAAATGCCTCATACCAGCTTTTATTGAAAAACTGTTTTTCAAAGAAATCCTTTTTTTTATTTATAAATACGAAAATGCGTAGTCAGACTATTAATTTTGTTTTGACTGTCTGTCCAATTCTTCCTCAAGTTCATTTCGCTTTATATTGATAATTTGCACTTGGGCACAGGGTAATTAGAAATCCTCAAAATAAGAATTTCCACTCATAAATCAAAGATATATACATAATTATTACCTCGTTGATCATTTTACAGTTTATATAGAACTTTTTTTTTTTTTTTTTTGTTTAAATGTAATTTTATATATATCTATATTATTAACACTATTTCAAGCACCAGATATTTATGATGCTTAAAAATAGTGTAAAAAAAAACTATGGTCCACTTTTGTATAATTAAATAATGAAATACGTTATACAAGTTTAAGTAGAATTTAAAATTGTTTATTATAAATTTTATGAATTGAAAAGTAGGGAATTAAATAAGCTACAATAGTTATTAATTATTAGTGAATAATAAATTTATATGATATAAAATTATAGACTTCAATATTTTTAAAATGAGAAATTTAAATTCTCAAAAAGGGAACAGAATTAAAAAAAAAAAAACATTTTAGTACATATATAGAAAATACTAAAGTTATTGCACATATATATTTTCTATTTATTTATGGGACCACTCGTCAATTACTTTGTCTTTTTTCATCTTATTTATTATTACTCTAGATAATATTTAAAAATTGTTAATCAATTTTAAATTAAAAAATTTTCTACTCAAAAATTTTCAACACACAAAACTGTTTAATACATACATAAATATTTATATATTTTGAAAATATATATAAAACATAAATATTTTCAAATTACATAATAATTTTGAATTATATTTGTAAATTAATTTATTTAAAAAAAAAAACAATCAAGGAAAATGTAAAGGACTACTAATAAATAATAATAATAAAAAAAAAAAAACCACTCAAGATCAATATCAAAGATTGAAAATAAAAACAATCCGCATACTGAGGAATAAAATCAGTTTGAAATAATTAATTTAAAATTGATCTAAAAATATTTAATATTCTATGTGAAAGATTAAATAATGAGCTTCTATATTTTGTTAAAGCCTAAATAATATTATATATTTTTTTTATATTTCGTATAACAATTAGACTGTTAATACGACTTCCTTCCATTGATAGTTACACCAGAAACATTCTCTCAAAGCCTAAATTTATGTTATATATATATGTCAAAATAAAAATGAGAGACACATTTTTATACGACTATATTTAAAGAAATATTTAATTTTATATGTTATATATATAATAGAATAAACATTATTGAACCTATTTCATCAGCTCTAATATAAAATTACTGTGATTTTTAAACCAGCTGTAATAAAACACTTAGGGAACAATAGTTTGTATCAAATTATATATACTGTATAATATATATTATATTATTATTATTATATATTTAAAAATATAAGCCAAAAATTTCTGCTCATGACAATTTTTTTATCCGTTGCCTTGTCACCAAGTTATTCAAAAAAGAAAATTCCATTCCATTAAATTAGAATGAATTTAGAATTATGTCAACGGAAAATTCGATTAAATGAAATTTCTGTTAAATAATAATATTTTACTAAAAGAGAAAGTTTTTATTAAACGCAAATTTTATTTGTTAAACAAAATTTCAACCAAAAGTAAATTTGGTTATATAGTCAATAAATACACGTGTATAAAAATTAAGAAATTAAATTTCAATGATTTAAATTAAAAAATCCATGAGAATTTTAGATATTATGAAAAAAAAAACCTGATATTTTCATTTTTAATGAAAATAAAAAACCTCTTAGCTAAAAAAGAAAAATACAAATTATATAAATTTCAAAAAAAAAAAAAAAAAAAAAAAAAAAAATTAATAGCAGTTGATTCATTTTTATAATTTAGATTATTATTAATATAAATCAATGCGAATTATCATTGTAATTACAAAACTTGCTAAGTTTCGAACAATACATAATGTTTACAAATAAATTTTTTTGTAGATTTGCTTTTTAATAACAAATCATGACACAAATTATGTAAATGCTTGTATACCTTTTTGTCTGCTTTAACTGAACATTATAAAAAAAATAGAAAAAAAAAAAACAAAAATGTAATGTAAAGTCATATTTATAGTTAGATACAAAGCACAATACATTAAAATAGAACTGAGCAATATGCTACATTAAGTTAACGAGTCCATCATGTACAAAGAAATTAAAAATTCGCAGAACACTGTGGTATTTTTTTCAGATACACATTATAACAGACACTCGTTTACGTAGCCTGAATTGTATTTAATTATTATTTTTCTTTTATTGTAAAGAAAACAAAAAAATGTGTGTATGTGTGTGTGTATTTTTTTTAAACTCAAAAAACTATCAGTCATACAAATTCGTCCAGTCGTTTACACAATAACTTGACCATTCTTTGTGGCACAATTTATTTACTTTTTTTTTCATTTTTTTTCTCTTTTTGAAAATACCACTTTTTCCACTGCGTGGATGTGTCCATATATTTGAAAATGTCTTATTGTACCTTAACTCATATTATAAACAGACAAGAACGCATTCGTGCTATATTTAATCTTCCTTCTCTTCTCTGTAAACAAAAAAAAAGGAGAATTTATATATATATTTTTTTTTATTTAAATTTTATTTTAAAAACAAATTTTCTGTTATATAAGGAAAATGTTTGGGAATTTTTTAAACTTTTGTTTTTCTTCATTTTTATAACTATATAAAATGGTAAATGAAAATTTTTGTTTTCGATTAACTTACTTGACTACTTCCTGCTGCTGTGTATCAAGATGTAGTTCTACAATTGTTTCCGACCTATTTTGCACCTTGAAGGTAACTTGTGCAGCAAGGTATTTATCCTTGTTGTTTACAGACCATCCAGAGTACTAAAAACAAAATTAATTACATTACAAATAAACTAAAGAATCTATTCGACAAATAAATAATTATAAAAATTATTACTATATTATAGAACAAATAAATTTTTAATCAGGAAATAAACTGGATAAATGTTCATTTTTTAAAACCGTCATACACGAAGTTTCGAAACCAACGTTGGTTTCCTCTTCAGGTGAAAAAAATCTGTTGGAATAATAACAATATTTTTAAAATTTTAAATTTTTACATAACCCCCAGGTACCGGATTAACTTTAAGGAGCAAATAAAGTCGTTTTAGTCGATTTACATTCCAAAAAAGGCGATTTTTTTTATTTTAATTAAATTTAATTATTTAATAAGTATTTTACTTTAAATAACTAATGTTATTAGATATTAAATTCATTTATTAATTAATTTATTATTATTTATTATTTATTTATTTATTTTTCATTCATTAATTCCTCAATTTTAATTAAGTAGGACAAATTAAAAAACAAAATTCTGAAAACAATTCAATTTTAGAGTTTTTATTTGAAACTTTTTTAAATAATTGAATTTTTAAAGAAATATTAAAATTATTTAAAAAATAATTAAACTTTAGATGAGTTACAGTTGAAATTTTAAGAAATAGTTAAATTTCAAAAGATTTTGTTAAATTTTAGATAACATTTTTAAATTTTTTTTTTTTTTTTGTAACAAAATATCAAGCCCACGGTCAAATGACCATTAAAGGACAAATACATTTTAAATTATGTTAGGAATATAAAATAATCTTATTATATAAGATCTATGTGTATATTAACAAAAATAGAGTATCTCATCTTTCTTGAGAAAAACAAAATTAATTAATAAGATCCTAATTTTAATTAGAGATTTATTCATAAACAAAAATAACATATTTCATCGATCGTACGAATAAAGGAAGAAAGATAAATGATCTAATTTCGATTGCATTCTATTATTTAATGAACTAGATTCTTAACGTCGAGCAATGATATAGACTTTAATAACGCTCTTGAAAGTGTTAAGAGACATTCCAAAAAAATGTATATTTTTATCATGATGAAAACACATTACATTGATTTCATTGCACATTCGGTAAATAGGTGCAGCAGCAAAGCCCACCGCTGATTGAATTTTCATAGATTTACAATCCAGATGTTTGAAATTAATTGAACTTTAAGAGATTTTTAATTTAAATTGTTTGGTGATAAAGAATTTATTTGAAATTACGGACAAAAATTGAGTTTCAAAAATTTTTTATTGAAAAATGCTTTCAAATAATTGAATTTTTGAAAAATATTATAAAAATTATTTAAAATCATTAAATTGTAGAAGAGTTACAGTTGAAATTTTAAGAAATAATTAAATTTTATAAGGTTTTAAATTGAAATTTTTGAAAATAATTGAATTCAAGTGATTTTTAATTGTAATTTTTTTTTGGTGATTTCTGCTGTTGAAGAACTTATTAAAAATTAAGGACAAAAATTGAAATTTTTAAACTGAAAAATGCTTTCAGATAATTGAATTTTTGAAAAATATTATAAGAATTAATTAAAAATAATTGAATTTCGGAAGAGTTATAATATAAATTATTAAATTACAAAAAGTTTTAGATGGAAAATTTTAAAAGGTTTTAAATTATTAAAATTTTTTGTAATTTTATTTGCTGATTTTTTTTTTAAATTGTAAACAATTGTTAAATTTCATAAATTTTTTTTAAACATCCTGAAATATTAAAAAAAAAAATTATTGAAATAAAATTTAATTGTAAATAAAAAACAGTTACTTACGGTTGACGTGCTTTTATACAATGTCTTTCCATCGTCTTTGAAGGGTAAATATTTTTGAAGAAGTGCTTTTCCGTCTATCCTCCACAAAGTGGGATCTGTGCTTTGGCCAATATCTGATTTCGCAACGACAAAAGCCCCTGACTGTAATTTAAATAATGTTTAAATATTAACGAAAAAAAAGAAAAAATTTAAAAAATTATTATTATTATCATTCCAATTTTATTATTTAATTTTTTACGTTCGAGAAATATTATCAAAAAAAAGGTGAAAATAAACGAAAACATTCGGCCATTCATTTAAATTTTAAAATATTGAAATAAACTAATTAAAACTATTTTTTTGTCCGCATGTTTTCGTTTATTTTCACCTTCTTAATTTTTATTAATTTCTATCATAATTGATAAATATTTTTTTAATATACTTAATAAATAAAGTATTATTATTTTAATAAAATAAAATTCTCTTTATTTAAACTACACTTACAGTGTAATCTTTGGGTGGAAATCCTGTGGTGTTGTCAAAACCATTATCATCTGAATCTTCCTCCTCCTCTTCATCTTTCTTAGAACGTCTCTTCTTTTTTAGCTTCTGTTCTAGATCGGAATCAGACTCATCTTCCTCATCATCTTCCTCTTCTTCGTCCTCCTCCTCCTCGTCTTCCTCCTCTTCGTTATGTGGTCGTTTTTTCGCACCTCTTTGAGGCCGTTTTTTAGTAGCACCCTAAAAATCATTATCACAAGTTTTATTAAATTTAATCGATTCTATTATTAAAAATTAATTTTATCTAAAATAAAAAAATAATAAATTTTACACGAATGAAATAAATGAAAATTTCTACATTTCCTATCAATTTCAAAATTTTTCAATTATTGAAAAATTTGTGGAAAAAATTTTTATATTCTCATCATATTCACTTGAGCACTTTGAATAATTTTTCAAGTGTTTAATATACTTTTTTATTTTTCATTGCAGAAGTAATTTAAAAAAAAAAAAAAATTTATAAGGCACATAAAAAATGTTAATTTAATAAGAATGGTAAATTTTAATTATCAACTAATTAGATGAAACTTTTTTTGTAAATGATATATTGATTAATGACGCACTTGTATAAAATTACATGTGTTTAGTTCTTGCGCAAAATGGACGAGAATTAAATCGCGAAGGACGCTACTTTGTCAAGCAAAGATAGTACATACGTATATATGACTATATTGTAGTTTGAAATAATGAATAAAGCCGGCGCCATTGGCCGGCCGGCAATGAAAGCTCGCGTGAATGCCAATTCATGAAAAACTATAAAGAAACAAAACCTTTTAAATATGACATTATCACTCAATAGTCAAAGTTCATAAATTAAATTTGATAAATCAATTTCTAAAAATATCATCAATAAACATTAATTATTTTGTCATTAAATACGAAACAATTATTTTCCCTTTATAAGTAGCGTGGTTATTTTGCATTGGGCGGAAGTCAAATATATATACATAACTTACACGACATTTCTCAATGAATAACTCACATTAATAATCGATTTAATCAGTATCAATTGTGGCGTTTGTAAAAATAATTAAACATTATTTTTACACGATCACACAATTATAATTTATCATAACAATAAAAAAATAAATTATTGCAAAATACACTTGTTGAAAGAAAAAAAAAATTTTTTTGTAATGAATTTTCGATTGCGACTTTATGAAAGATTTCGCTTCGAAATAATTTGTACAATAAACATAAAAAAAAAACAAAAATAGATTATCAATTAAAGGTGAAATGAAAAATTATTAATTAAACATAAATCGATGAATAAGGAATATTCGTAAGTATTAAAATTAAGTGGCGTGGGGCTTACTTCTGCTCCTGCCTCCTGTGCCCAATCTTCCTCTGAACCACCACCTTCAACTTCTTCAGGATCGTCCGCAGAATATTCGTCCTCCTCTGATACGTCCTTTGTTTTCTTCATATTGCGCGGAATTTTTGTAGTTTTCCCGAATTGGGGCACACGAAACAAACAATAAATACAAAGTGCGATGCACGATATCACAAACGACCAGTTTCAAACAATATGGCGTCGTCCGGCGCGAGAAATGCAACAACCGCGTCACGTGTGCGCATGTCGTATGCGCATCTCGGAAACGATACATTGAGGCGGGAATTTTTAAAAATATTTTTACAAATTTTCAAGAAAAAAAAAACATTTCTATGGCTTATTTTATAAGATAGTAATAAATAAATAAAAAAAAAAAAGTTCATTAATAAAGAGAATATAGATAATGAATTTTGATACTTTTATTTAGTTAAAAAAAGTACTTTCGTAAATAAATAAAAATGTATTTAAAATTTATTTTATTATTTATTCAAAACAATAATTATCGATAAAATAATTAATCACAATTTATTATAGTGATTAATTACTAATTAAATTAGATATTAATTAATAAATCACTTACAATGAGTATTTTTAATTAAATCTCATTTTCATTTTGAATAAAATATAAAAATTTTTTTTTGTAAATATTTAATTAATTTTTTCAAAATAAAATAAAAATTTTCCATAACAATTAATATTATATTATAAAATTTAATGATTATAAGAGAATAATAAATAATTAATTATAATAATTTGAATTATTTTCCGGTTTGGGTCGATAAGGGGTTGGCGCAAGCGCTTATATTGATTCGCGAAGATGAGTCTGGCACACCTTGTTGTAAGAGAAATACGTTGTTAATTTCAGAATAACAAGCAAAAAAAAAAAAAAAAACAAAATAAAAGAAAATAAAAAATATATTATGTTTGACTTGTATGGGGTCGGTAGAGATGGGACTGTTTATCATTCAGGACCCCCAAGAAGAAATGAAGTTGACATACTAGAGGTAGATAACAAAAAAAAAAAAAAAAATTTCTCTTCATTATAATATTTATATTAATATATCGACCGTTGATTTTACAAATATATAAGTAACCGTAAAAAAAAATTCAAATTTTCTAATAAAAAATTTTTTTCACTTAATTTTTGAAAAAAAAAATATATATATTCTAAACTAAAAACTTTCGAAATAAAATATTAGTAGAAAAATAAAAATATTGAACTTGAATGAAATGTATTAAAATATAATTTATTTACAAATAGAAAATTATAATATTTATAGTAACAATTAATTTCCAACGTACATAAAACTAAATTTATATAAATTTATATAATTTAAATAAATTTATAATAATAAAATTATTTATATAATAATAAAAAAATAAATATAATTTATATAATAATAATAATATTAACATAAAAATAATAATAATCTAATACTAATAATAATAATAATAATAATAATAATAAGAAACATAAATATGTTAATAAATTCATAAAAAAAATTTTCATTTG
Organism: Leptopilina boulardi; assembly: GCF_019393585.1. Lineage (NCBI taxonomy): Eukaryota > Metazoa > Arthropoda > Insecta > Hymenoptera > Figitidae > Leptopilina > Leptopilina boulardi. The sequence goes on along the minus strand of NW_026137659.1, from coordinate 425,171 downwards.
AAAAAAAAATAAAATTATTTAAAAAAAAAATTTCGAATTATACAAAACTTTGTTTTATGAATTTTGAAATGATATTTGTCCTGTTCGTAAAATAAAATATGTAAAACATTTCTTTTTTTTCAATTCAATTATTTATAATTAAAGTATAGTATTTTTTATTTATTAATTTATTATAATTTATATAAGAAAATTAATTCAAAATAATATTTTCAATTTCAGACGTGTTTACAACATTCATCGGAAGAACTATATAGGAAATTACCAAATGGAGATGCCTTGCATCACGTTAAAGACACAGTGATATCCGCTACGTTAGAAAAAAATAAAGTTGCACCTCGTGAAAAAAGTAATTATAACTTAATATTTATTGTAATGTATTTAGTTTTAAAAAATTTCATTAAAAAATTTTTTATATTACACAAAATTAAAAAGGAATGTTTTTTTTTCTTCATAATTCAACCGCGTTAAAAAACAGTTCCTTTTTATTTTTATAACTGTATCAGAATTTCTCAAACTCATAATTTAAAATTTCAAAAATTTTAATTTTTTTATGTTAAATAATTTTTTTTTGTTTTTCTAGTGCTAAATAACTTTTTTGAAATTATTAGACCAAATTTTTTTTTCATTATTATTATTATTTAATAAGCATTAATCAAAATTTTTATTTAAAGCAAATAAAATTTATTTGAAACAAAATAAATATTTATTTAGCACTGAGAAATATAAAGTTTATTATTTGATTGAAATAAAAATTATTTTAAAAATTTTATTTGATATTAATTAATTATTTTTTATTTTATTTTAGGACGAAGCGTGGGACGAAAATGTGCAATGACTTTTGGCGTATTTCTATTGGGTTGTGCATTAATTGCAGGAGTTGGATTACCATTAGCTTTAGAACTTAGTAGCTCACATTTATTAGAAGCCAGACTTCAAGTTGTCCGGAGGATTTTATCTGAAATTCCCCTCATTGATGGGTCAGTATATTTTAAAAATCAAGAAAAAAAAAATTATTTTTCCTTTAAAATTTTATATTTATTAATAATTATAGTGTAATAGAATTTCAAAGTACTTATTATTTTTAAAAAGTTTAAAGATAAGGTAGAAACTTACCTTACCATTAGTCGGTAAAATAGATAAATTAAATTACCGATTAATGATAATGCATGTAACCACTTTACTATCAGGCGTCAAAGATAAACAAAAATTTACTAGTTACCAACTGCTAAAAATGTAAAGGCCCAACTTACCATCAGTCGGTTAAGGACTAATGAAGTAGAGTTGACTATTTATCTACTGATGGTAATTTATGAATCCACTTTTTCATCAGTGGTTAAAAAAAAAGATATGACAAACAAATGCTCAAGTGCTGATAATTTAAGAATCTACCTTACTATTGGTCGATAAAGAAGAATAAAATTTACTAGTTACAACAAAATTATGAGTTATCGATTGAAGATCATGTAGAACTCTACCTTACCATTAGTTGGTAAAGAAGGAAAACACAATTTTATGCTTAACCCTCTGTTAATAATGTACCTTATCGTCGCATGATAAATAAGAGACTTGCCATTAGTCGGTAAAGAAATAAAACTAAAATTACGAGTTACCGATTGAAGATAATGTAGAACTCTACCTTACCATAAGTCGGTAAAAAAGGAAAATACATTTTTATGCTTAACCCGCTGTTAATAATGTACCTTATCGTCGCTTGATAAATAAGAGACTTGCCGTTAGTCGGAAATAAAGAAAACTAAAATTACGAGTTACCGATTGAAGATAATGTAGAAATCTACCTTACCATAAGTCGGTAAAAAAGGAAAACACAATTTTATGCTTAACCCTATGTTAATAATGTACCTTATCGTCGCATGATAAATAAGAGACTTGCCATTAGTCGGTAAAGAAAGAAAACTAAAATTACGAGTTACCGATTGAAGATAATGTAGAAATCTACCTTACCATAAGTCGGTAAAAAAGGAAAACACAATTTTATGCTTAACCCGCTGTTAATAATGTACCTTATCGTCGCTTGATAAATAAGAGATGTCAAAAATTGAGTTTACCAACAGTTGAAAATGTAGTAATCTACCTTACCATTAGTCGGTAAAATAAAGATTTTTTTAATAAACTTTTATTAAATCGCATAAAAACAAAATGCTAAATTATTAATATTTAAAAAAAAATTCAATTTTCAGTAACAACGATTTTGCGTGGAAATTGCGAAAGCATCAGGGTAGTGTGAGAAACATTCCTTTCCAGGATGATCTTTCTCAAAATATCACATGGGGACCACAGTGGCAAACTGACCTAGTTCGTCTTCATCAAGGCATCGTTGGTGCACAATTTTGGTCGGCCTACGTTCCATGTGAAGCTCAATTTTTAGACGCAGTGCAATTAACATTAGAGCAAATAGACGTAGTTCGTAGACTCGCCTCAAAATATCCAAGAAGAATGAGGTTGGTGACCTCAAGTGATGAACTAAAAAGGGCACATAAGGATGGCGTTATTGCAAGTTTAGTTGGCATTGAAGGGGGTCACAGTATTGGTTCATCAATGGCAGTTTTAAGAAGTTTTCATCTACTCGGTGCACGTTACATGACCCTTACGCACAAATGCAATACACCATGGTGCGATTTTTTTTTTTTATTACAAGAAAAAATATACACATAATATAACGCTTCAAGAGATAAAAGGGATCTTAAAGAGGCAAAAAATTTTAGGTTATGTTTAATGATCGTTTTAGCTTCATTAAACGTTTATTTTTAATTTTTATCTAATGTAATATAAAATCTCAAACATAACCTAAAATTTTAAATAAAAAAAAAATTTGTGTGCTTGGTGTTGACTTGGTAAAAATTTTAGAAATTGTTTTCCGTTATTTTAAATTATTAGGCACAATCAGCTGTTATGGCTGCGCGTCGACGTTTCTTATTTTCCAGTCAGTTATGCCAACATAATTTTAAAAATTAGGTTATGCTTATTATATTAAGTTCACGCATTCTGTTGGCATTATTGACTGAAAAATAAAGGCCTGAGCAAACGGAAGAGTAAACGGAAGAATGAGTTAGAGTAGGATAGTCATATATTGTTATTCTTCTCTTACTAATTCTTCTGTTTGCGATTGTGATTACGATTCCGGTTAAGTTTCTATTGTGATTAGGCCTTAAAAGAGACGACGCGCGCAGCCATAACAGTTGATTAAAATGAAACAAAATAGGGAAAAACAATTTTTAAAATTTTTAGCAAGTTAAAACCAAGCATCCGAATTTTTTTTATATGAAAGTTACAACTTAAAAAAAATTTGACCTTAGTATAAATTAAAAAGTGAAGAAAAAATAGTTTTTTCAGATTTAAAGTCAACAATAGTTTTTAATTATTTGCATTATTACAAATTTTAATTCAATTTTTTAACAATAAAATATTATAAAAAGTAGTGGGGGTTAAACTTTAAACATTTTATGTATCACTGTCATTTTTAAATCCATATAACTGCAACAAAACTTTATAAAAAAAATAGCTTTATTTTTATATAGATTTAAATTTTTAAATAAGCTTTTTTAAAGGATTTTTCATATACTTTTGAATAACCAAAAAAATTTGCAAAAATTGAAAAACAAATTTTAAATCAATTTTTCGTAGACTTGGACCATTTTTAAAATATTTTAAAATATCTTAAACGGTAGCTTAAATTTTGTAGATTTTGTATATCAAATTGTAAAATAGCATTTTTAATGCACTGTAAAAAGAAAGTCTTATTTTAAGGCCGAAAAAAAGAGGTCTTATTTTAAGAGGCAATATTTTTAAGGCTGCCTATTGCTGAATTTACGCAATGCCGCTGATTTTAAGACTCATCTGAAAATAAGATCTTCTTTTTACTGTGTGGTTTAAAATTTATTTAGTTTTAAAAAAAAGTACAGTTCAAATTAGGGATAAAAGTTCATTTCGTTAATCCCAATTCGAGCTGCACTATTTTTTGTAAATTAAACAACTTTTAAACCATTAAAAAGGCCATTTTACAATTTGATATACAAAATCTAAGCTATTGTTTAAGATATATATATATATATATATATATATGTAGTAGGCCGATAGACATTTCAGGTCGTTAGCCAAAATCCTGGCTTATATTCTAATGGCCGGCCAGTAGACAATAGCATAGGCCATTAGCCGAATAACTTGCTGGATGGCTACTAGCCTGACAATTTTTAGGCCATTAAAAGAAACAATTTATAGGAAACAATAATAATTTAACGATTTCATGTTCAAATTTCTATTTTTATTTAAAATTTTATTTATTGCAACACGAAGAACTCAAATGGCATCGTGAGTTGCACAGAATATTTGCCTTAAAACAAGCACTTTTTTTGTTTTTTTTTCCTCACATTCTATAAGAGATGTAATAACGTTTAACTCGTGCATTTTATTCCACACTGACCTATTACTTGCTGCATTTTTGTCATAAAAGCTTAACAATTTAGCTTCAAATTCGCCACGATTTACAATATTTTCGGTCATATTGTGACTGAATTAAACAAAAGTTATTTGAAAACTAAAACTCATTTTCAAAATTATTCTTTTTGGTAAATGTAAGAACAATACCTACCTCGTTTCCTCATTAGGCAATTACTAATATTTATATTAATTAACGTGTGTTGAATTATAATGTAAACAGAGTTTCTTCTAATAGCCTGAAGAATGTCAGTCTAGTAGCCCATTAGCGTAGTATTCTACTGGCCGGCCATTAGAATATAAGCCAGGATTTTGGCTAACGGCCTGAAATGTCTATCGGCCTACGACATATATATATTTAAATATTTTTAAAATGGTCAAAGTCTACAAAAAAATTGATTTAAAATTTGTTTTTCAATTTTTGAAGTTTTAATTTTCAAAATAATTAATACCATGATATTAAATGAAATTAACCCGGCGAGACTAAGGTTCAATTTTGTAACACCGTGACTAAGGTAGGGTAAATTTTACCCTATAATGATTTTCTGTTTCTATATTTAAGAAAAGCTTAAAATCATGGAAATTTTTTAACAAATTTGTTTTATATTGTCTAGTAATGTAATTTATTAGTGTCACAACAAAATTTGCATTTATATAAAAATCGCAGTAAAATTCAGCATTCCTAGTTCAAACTATCGAGGAATAAAAGTTTCATAGAGTAAAATTGACCCTACCTTAGTCACGGCGGGTTAAATTGTCTGAAAAATCTACACCTATTTTCCTTCATTTAACTGATTTTTAATAAAATTTTAATGGTACCCTAATATTTTAGGGCTGATTCATCATCGGTGGAAGATCCAAATGAAGATGTTCCAATGGATTTTCACAGCGATGGCCTTTCTGAATTTGGAAAAGCCGTTGTCAAAGAACTTAACAGATTAGGAATGTTAGTTGATCTTTCTCATGTTTCTATAAGAACCATGAAAGATGCACTGGCTGTCACTAAAGCGCCAGTTATTTTTTCGCACAGCGCTGCAAGAAGTCTTTGCAATTCATCAAATAACGTTCCAGATGATGTATTAAGAAATTTAGTAAGTTTTATCCGTAATTTATTTTCAATTTTCAAAAAATTTTTCTTTTATAAATTAACAGTATACTTTTAACCAGTATAGTTTTTAAATTTTTTTCTTAAAAATAAATCAAAATTTAAAAAACTATATAAATATATATGTTTAGATTTTACTTAATAGTAAAGTTGATGATATAAAAATTGACAAATAAAATGTTATCTATAATGTCAAAAAGAAAATTATCTAATATAGAAAAACTTTTGAATTATTTCCTTAGAAATATAAGAGATAATGATGTTAAAAGGGAATTTTTTTTTCTGTTACAGTCTCTTAATGGTGGCCTCGTTATGGTTAGTTTTGATAGTGCTCATCTCAGTTGTGGAGATAAAGCTTCTCTGTTCGACGTTATAGGTAATTACACAAAAAATTCATTTTCAACATCCGATAAGAAATCAACGATGACACAATTTATTTTTCATGTTCTAATTTATATCCTATATTGTTATTTAGCGCACATAAATCATATAAGAAATACAGCCGGTGTCAATCATGTTGGATTTGGTGCTGGTTATGATGGAATTTTAAGGTACCCATATATTTAATCAACATTTTGAATTCTTAAAATTCTAACAACAAATTCTAAGAGGGATGAATAGATAGTAAAAAAAATTTTCTGAAATTTAGAAATATATATACTTGGAACTTATTTTAGAATATTTTATAATTCTTAAAATGCTGAATTTGTTTTTTTAAACAAATTTTTGATTAACAGAATTTTTATTTATCAGAAAAATTTAGGCGCAAGTTTTAAAATTAAACAATCAGAAATAATCAACGAAATAATTATGATTGGTTTATTTTAAAATTAGCGCCTAAATTTTTCTGACAAATAAAAATTCTGCACGGAGAAAAATGAAAAAACGAATAAAGTAACTTTTACTACTTTAAAAGTAAAACCTGAACTATCCGCAGTTTTTGCGCATTTATGGCAATTTTTCCTACGAAAATAGTAAAATTTACTCCTGAAATAGTAAAATTTATTCCAGAAATAGTAAATTTTACTATTTCTGGAGTAAAAATTGGCAGAAATGCGCAGAAAGTCCGGACACTTCATGTTTAACTTTTAAAGTAGTAAAAGTTACTTTATTAGTTTTTCCATTTTTCTCTGTGTGTAAATGAAAAATTTGTTTAAATAACAAATTCGGCGTTTTAAGAATTCCGTCAAATGTAAATTCGAACAAAAATTAATTAAAATTAAACTTTTGAAAGATTTTCTTTTTATACGAATTTTTAGATAACAAAATTTTTAGATACCGAATTTTTGCTTGCAAAAATTTATGTGATTTGAATTTTTAAATGACAAAAATTCTAATTCACACCGAATTTTTAATTGATAGAATTTTTAAGACGCCAAATTTTCATTTGTCCGAACAAACAATCGACAGAAAGATTTCGGCGCAATTTTTGAAATTGACCAATAATTAGAAATTATCAAGAAAATCGTGATTGGTCAATTTTAAAAATTGCGCCAAAATCTTTCTGTCGATTGTTTGTTCGGCCATTTCAAATTTCGGACAAATGAAAAGTCGGAGTCTTTAAAATTCTAGCAATTAAAAATTTGTACAAATAAAAATTCGGTGAATTGGAATTTATGTCTTTTTAAAAATTCGATTGAATGCAAAATCCTGTTAAATTAAAATTCTTTTAAATAAAAAGTCATGTAAAGAAAATGATTGTAAAATAAAAATTTTAGCAGATAGTAATTAGAAAAATGAAAATTTGTCTAAATAATATGTAATTATTTCTAATGAAAATTCTAATGAATGATTTTTATGGGTTTTTTTTAACCCTAAACTTTTTGAAATAATTAAACATTGTTTAAAATTGCATTTGTTATAAAGTGACTATAATATAAAAAATTTACATTTGCAGTCCTCCAACAGAACTTCCTGATGTTTCTGGCTATCCTCTTTTATTAGCGGAATTAACAAGAGACAGAAGATGGTCAGCATCGGACATAAAGAAACTAGTAGGTGGAAATCTTTTACGCATTCTAACTGAAGTGGAAAATCATGCTTTAACACTTTCAAATCAATCTCCAGCTGAGGAATGGATAAATCAAAATCTTATAAAAGACACTGCATACTGTAGATACGATGTTACTTAAAAAAAATCTAAACTTCTACATAAAAATGCAAAGTAAATTTGTATTTTTTTATACAAAAAAAAATGATATATAATATGTGTAATTTCAGATGAAAGATGAACATTTCTATATTATAATGAGATTTTGTTAAAAGTTGAAAGCGAAAAATGTGTTAATATTAATAAGTTCATATATTGCATTTCATTCATTGTATATACATGCAATTTTTCATGTGAAAGATATATTTCAATTATAAAACTCAATTAGAATTTTAAAATGATAACTATATATTGCAATTTAAATAATATGAGTGATTCATATAAAAAAAAATTCTTTCAAAATTAAAAAAATTTGTTTGATTCAAATAAATATTTATTTATTTTTATTTATATGTTTATTTTATTCAATTTTTTCGAACAAAGAAATAATTTAATTGAGCCAAATAAACTTTTGGTTAATTTAAACAAATTTTTTTCTGAATCTATATGGGATCTTTTACTTTATTAGAAAAGCAATAAACTAAAATACATTTTATTTTGAAAAATACAATAATTTTAAAAAAAAGTTAAAAATAATTAATTTGCTTATAAAAAAAATGTTATTTTTTATATAAAAATTGAAACGAATTTTTTTTTCGTTAAAAAATATTTCAAAAGTAGATGGAAAACTGAAATTTTTTTTCTATTTAAAAATATTCCTAAATTCAATATTTTTAGAGTTAGATGTCATTGCACTGAAAAAAAATTATTTGAGATGTTTTTTTTTTCAAATACAGAAATTATTATTGTTTCAAATACATAGTTTATTTAATTCAAGTAAAAATTATTTGGTTCAAGTAAATATTTATTTGATAAATAGTCAAGTAACCGATTATATTTGAATCAAATACAAAACGGAAAAAATATATTTTCCAAATTTAAAATGTCATCGGTAAATATATATAAAAGTTTTTTTTTATTGAATAAAATTAAATACTAAATTGTATACAGGATATATAAGTATTAAATTTTACAATTTTTTTTTCATTGATGATAAAATACTTTACATAAGAGGAAAAATTTTACATTTTTAATAAAAATATATGTGAAACATAAATAATGTCGATATTTTCTTTTTCCAAAAAATCCTATAAAAATCAATCATGACTATGATTTTAATATAATAATCAAAAGACAATCAGTGAATAAAAATTCCTTTATGTAAAATTATAACGGTAATTTTATATACAATTATTATAAAAGGAAACATAAACAATTATTACGCGCTTCTACATATTAGAAAGAATATACAGTAAAGTGTGACCATGTAATATTTATTGTACCGTTTCAGGAGGATATTATTATTATTATTATGTAAAAGGAAAAAAAAAATTTACTTCTTAGTTTAAAAAATTTTTTCACATAAATCAATTATTGGTTTTATGCTCATCCGAATATTTATTTACAAGTGCGACAATGTTGATTTATTATTAAATCATTATTATATAATTTTTAACAGAAATAACAAAAAATTATTTTTTAAATTTACTTGTAATTATTTAAAAAATTTTAAACTTTAATTTAAAAATTTAATTTTAAAGTAAAATAACAAAAAAAAAAAAAAAAAAAAATGTTGAGAGTGAGTTAATTTACTTATTCAAATATTGATTTTGAATCTATATTGAAGACTAAATAAACAAACAATAAATTGATTAAATTAATTATGAAATTAAAAGAAAATATTTGTTAAGGACATAGATAATAAATTATAATCAAACTGACTCAAAGAGACGTTAAAGCCGCATTATTATGCAAAATAAAGAAGGTTATTTTAAAAAAAATTAATAAAAATAATATTTAAACAAAATTTATATTATTAATAATTTTTATCACATATATATGGCATTTAAAAAAAAAGGGTAAGTGTTATTTTAACATTCACTATTAATAACATTTAATTATATATCTAACTATTTTATTATTATACACCAAAAAAAATGTTTAATCAGAGCAACCAAAATTTGTTTGAGCCAACCAAACTATTTGTTTGAGCCAACCGAAAAATTCATTTGCGTGTTTTTTGTTGGCATAACAAAAATGTTTGCTTGATCAAACCAACAGTTTTTTTTGTAAAATTAAAATTTTAACTCTACCTTATTTCTTTTCATTTTATCTTTTTTATTTATTTTATTATTTATTTATTATTAATTTAACGTTTAATTTATATTTATATAATTGAAATATTTGTGGACTTTGAAAAATCTCATCTTCGCCTGGGATCGAACTATGTCATAACCAAATTTTGGTTGGAATTTAAAAATGTTCAACCAAAAAATTTTGTTGGCCTAACCAAATGTTTGGTTGAGATAACTCTACGACTTTATTTCAGCCAATCAAAATTTATCTTTGTTCGAAAAATTTATTTAAAAAGAACAAAACATTTATTTAGATCAAATAAGTAATTATTATTTGAATCAAATTTTGTTTGAAATAACCCAAAAATTGGAATAATACAAAAAAATAGTAAAAATACAAACAAAAGTTTTCTTTGATTTAATTAAAAAAAAGTTAAATTTAAAATAATTTAAAAAAAAAAAATTTTGTAACATTTATATGTACAAAAAAAAACAAATAAATAAAAAATATTAAAATTATAATAATTATTATATTTGAAATGTATATTTTTATAATAAAAAAAGTTTTTCATTTAGATAAATAAATATAAATCAGATCAATTCTTTCAACAATAGAAAAAAAATTTTATATGCATGAGCTTCTGAAATCAAAAGGCAAAACACCTTCGAGATGCATTTGGATTTGAATAATTCATAAATTTTATACAGGTGGGAGGAATATCCTATAAATATATTAATGGAATCAAGAGTCGTTCTTATTTAATTAAATTTGCATCTTATTTTGATTTTATTTACATCGTGACTGTTGCACATATTATAACTTTTAAAGATCTCTTGTCACGTTTTTATATATAAAGAAGTCGTCGTCCGCAATGTATAATATATATAAAATTTTATTCTCACAATCAACAATATACAAAAAAAAAAAAAAAAAAAAAAATGATTCATTTTCAAGGAAAAAAACATCAACAACCTATACAATTTACTTCCTTTTATCTGTGATTCAAAAAGTTCCGGACATTTCGATTTTTGATATTAAATAAAAATAAAAGTAGAAATAAAAAATAATTGAATTTTTTTTTTAAGAAAATGTATGACAATATTTTTTATATGATTTAATAAGTGAATAAAATAATAAACAATATTAATAATAATAATAATAATAATAATAATAATAATATTAATTATAATTAACTTATTAAATATTATTTAATATAATTATTATTATTAATTATTATCTTATTTAATATAAAAAATAAATAAATAATAAATTTTATATATATATATATATATATATATATATATATATATATATATATATATATATATATATATATATATATATATATATATATATATATATATATGTACAGATTTTGTGTTTGCAACAAAATCGTTTTGTTAGGCAATTTTGATTCTTGTAACGAAATTTTCGTTGGTTGAAACAAAGTCGTAGAGTTATCTCAACCAAACATTTGGTTAGGCCAACAAAATTATTTGGTTGAACATTTTTAAATTCCAACCAAAATTTGGTTACGACAATAAAATAATTTGGTTAACACAACAAAATAGTTTTGGTCTAAAAAACCAAATGATCGTTTGTTGTCCTAACCAAAATTTGGTTACGACAAGCAAATAATTTAATTCGCTTTCAGCTCGTACCTTGAGAGAAAAATTAGTTTAAATCTCTAACAAAAATGGTTAGTCCAGTGGTCAGAGCTCCCGACTCGCAGTTTAAAAACAGATGAGGTTCGATCCCAGGCGAAGATGAGATTTTTCAAACTCCACAAATATTTCAATTGTATAAATATAAATTAAACGTTAAATTAATAATAAATAAATAATAAAATAAATAAAAAAGATAAAATGAAAAGAAATAAGGTAGAATAAAAATGTTAATTTTACAAAAACAAAAACTGTTGGTTTGTTGACCTAACAAAAAAATTTAGTTGATCTAATCAAACATTTTTGTTATGCCAACAAAAAACATTCAACCGAATTTTTCGGTTAACTCAAACAAAAATAGTTTGATTGCTTAAATGTTAACAAAAATTTTTTTGTTGGCCCAACCAAATTTTGGTTGCTCTGACTAAACATTTTTCTCAGTTTATTATTGTCGGCCATTTATTTGTCGTGAATAAAAATTTTATTTGTCATTAGTAAAATTTTTATTTAAATAAAATAAAATTTATTCACAACAAATAAATATTCATTTGGCTCTCTGAGATACTAATGTATAATTTCTCTGAGTGGATATTTGTAGAAATAAGAACATTCACCGGAATTGGAAGGTAAAATCAATATAGATCGATAAGTGAAAAAAGAACGTAATGATAAGACACTGGTGAGACGAGTCGTCGTCATCATCATAGTGTAGAATCAGTAGTCTATATGATCAGCCATCCGAATTTTTTTTTGAGAAATTTTTCAAACGTCAAACGAGTTTTACCACTTTCCCATCTTGAAATTAGAGCAAATCTTTTTTAGAAAATAAACTAGAAAAGAAATAAAAAAAATTCACTGTGTAAAAGTGTGAAGTTTTCATTTAGCCAAAAAAAAAAAAAATCCGCATGGAAAATATATACGATTAATGAAAATTTTCTAGAATTATATTATATATATAATGAGCCCGAAGGAACAAAATATTATTCAATAAAATTATATAATTACCTAATTAAATTTTTTTTACATGTTTTTTTTTTGTTTGCATCACATTTTGAAAAATGTAATGCATTTTTTTTTACAAATTTTCATTTTTTCCAGAAATTAAAAACAAAAGAAGAAGAAAAAACCTATTTAACCACAAAAATAATAATCTAACAGATCAATAACTTTCTTAATAGCTTGAATGATTTTGTATTGTAACTTTCACATATTTCCTGCAAATATGGATTCAAATACAATTTATTTAGGGTTAGTGTACCAATTACGGCAAGTGCATCAATTACGGCGCGTTCATGAAAAATTATTCGAGATCAAATTTTTTCCCTCGCCGTAATTGAAACATTTTTAAGATTTCCATTGGCTTCAATTACGGCGGGCAAAGTATCTTCAAAATACTCTCAAAAATTGAGTTTATACAATAGAAATGTCGAATTTTCTATTTCAAAGGTGTTTTGATTTACAGTAAACTTGGTTGTATCTTTTTCTATTGCAACGTTTTGATGCACATAAGTTATATCAAAAAGAGATCGTTTTGTGTATAATTTTTAGAAATGATACACGAAACGGTCTCATTTTTGGATGCAAAAAATTTAATCAATTTATATCAATCATGGCCGAATTGAATCGACTCAAAATTAAACGAATTTTTTTCAGATATTTTGGTAATAGTACAATTGCGGAGACCATTTCACTATTTAATTTGAAAATGAAAATAACAGAAAATCAAAGACAATGTGCAATTCGATAATTAAAAAGTGACAGCTTATAAACATAACCTAAAATGCATGAGAAAAAATTTGTCGATAAAATCAATATAGCCGAGCTTTTTAGAAGGTAGATGGCAGCACTCATCTATTTTCTTTCTTTAAATTTTTTCTAAATCGTTTTTATAAAAAGCAAAACTGCCATCTACCTTCTAAAAAGCTCGGCTATATTGATTTTATCGACAAATATTTTCTCATGCATTTTAGGTTATGTTTATAAGCTGTCACTTTTTAATTATCGAATTGCACATTGTCTTTGATTTTCTGTTATTTTCATTTTCAAATTAAATAGTGAAATGGTCTCCGCAATTGTACTATTACCAAAATATCTGAAAAAAATTCGTTTAATTTTGAGTCGATTCAATTCGGCCATGATTGATATAAATTGATTAAATTTTTTGCATCCAAAAATGAGACCGTTTCGTGTATCATTTCTAAAAATTATACACAAAACGATCTCTTTTTGATATAACTTATGTGCATCAAAACGTTGCAAAGATTTGATGCAATTTTTGGTCTCAATTTGATACTTTTTAGGAAAACTGTGTTCGAATCGCGCCGTAATTAGTAAATTTACCCTAATTCGAAAAAAAAAATGTTTCAGGCAAAAAAAAATTTTTGAATGGAAATTTCCCGTTGAATTTCTCAATTAGAAAAATTAAGTTACAATTTAGAATAGTTTTACATATAATTAATTATAATGTGAATTAAAATTAATTATAATTTTTAATAATTAATTAATTTTGAAAATATTAATTAATGTGAAATAAATTAAAATAATAATAATGATAATAATGACGCGCAGTGTATATATATATGTAGTTAATGCTATTGACGCTCATTCGGCGAAGCTAATCAGGTAAAGTTTCAAATATGTGATGAGTCGCAGATGCAAAATCAGTTCCATGTGCATAATATACATATATACATATATGAATGAATATAGAAAGAAAATTTTTCACCATATATGTAACTGGTCATTTGAAATTATATTACGTTTTATATATACTCAACAATTGAAAAATACTACATAGGTATATATATGCAAAATATAACGCGTAGTTATAACGCGTGTTAATGCCACGTACTTATTTTTTGCCACACGTGCAAAGGATAATGAATGAATCCTGCGCGCTCAAGATCAAGTTTAACCGCAAATGAACCTATGGAATCTATTGAAATTTGATATACTCGAAAAATTCTAAAATTTCAAATATACGTCAATTATTTCAAAAATAAATGAGGCATTTCATATATGAGAATACGGGGTCATGTCTCGGATTTTTCTCAAAAATTCGGTAAATTTTAGTGATAATGGTGCTAAATAAGTGTACAAATTTTGAATATGAAATTTTTAATATTTTTCGAGATATTTACAATAACAAATTTGAGCAATATTTTATTGCTTTACTTATAACTTTTTTCCTATTAAAAATAGAAAAAAATGTTGTAAATGTTTTTTAAGCGGAAGATCTTAAACTTTTAGAAAAAAATTATTTTTTTAAAAAAATATTAATTTTTAAACAATTTGTTTAAAAAATAAAATTTATTTATAACTTTTAATCATGTTCTCTCTCATTTAGAAACGCGAAAAAAATCATGAATATTGTTTAAGTCATAATTAATTGATGGTTAAATTTTTGAGAATGCATTATTTTTTGTTTTCGAGATATTAATTAATTAACTAACAAAAGTTAATAAAAAATGAAATATTTTACGAACAAATAAAATTAGAGTAATTTTAAAAACACCATTAGAATGATTATCAAAATCCGCATCCGCAACGAGCCCTATATGAACTATTTTGGATAAACGGGTGTTAAATTAATAATTAATAATAAAAATTATTTAAATAATTAATAACATTTAAGGAAATGAAGATAAACCGTCAATTCTTTTTTTATTTGGAAGATCATCTAATTCTGTATTAAATAAAACCAGTGTAAATAACATTTTTAACAAATCTAAATTATTAACAGATGATTATTGAAAATTGAGGCTTCAGTACCCTACGACACAAGTTGGAGGGGGCTGCCTACCTACTCGGCATGGTATATTTTTCAGTCTTTTTCTAAATAACATTTTATAATTAATTTTTGATTCTTGGTAATACTTAATATTCATTTTTTGACACAGAATTAGATGATCTTCCAAATAAAAAAAGAATTGACGGTTTATCTTTATTTCCTTAAATGTTATTAATTATTTAAATAATTTTTATTATTAATTATTAATTTAACACCTGTTTATCCAAAATAGTTCATATAGGGCTCGTTGGATGCGGATTTTGATAAGCATTCTAATGGTGTTTTTAAAATTACTTTAATTTTATTTGTTCGTAAAATATTTCATTTTTTATTAACTTTTGTTAGTTAATTAATTAATATAACAAAAAAAATAATGCCATCTCAAAAATTTAACCATCGATTTATTATGACTTAAACAATATTCATGATTTTTTTTGCGTTTCTAAATGAGGGAAAACATGGTTAAAAGTTATAAACAAATTTTATTTTTTAAACAAATTGGCGTTTAAAAATTAATATTTTTTTAAAAAAATAATTTTTTTCTAAAAGTTTAAGATCTTTCGTGTAATAAACATTGATAACATTTTTGTCTATTTTTAATAGGAAAAAAGTTATAAGTACACTGAGAAAAAAGGTTTGAGCTGACAACCAAATATTTCATTTAATATATGTGCAACTAAAATTTTTTGGTTGACACAACTAAACTTTAGTTGACATCAACCAAAGTTTGGTTGAGACTACCAAATTCTTTTTCATTTTCTTATTTAGTCGTCTGAAACAAACTTTGGTTGTTGTCAACTAAAGTTTAGTTGTGTCAACCAAAAAATTTTAGTTGCACACATATTTAATGAAATATTTGGTTGTCAGCTCAAACCTTTTTTCTCAGTGTAAAGCAAAAAAATATTGCTCAAATTTGTTATTGTAAATATCTCGAAAAATATTAAAAATTTCAAATTCAAAACTTGTACACTTATTTAGCACCACTATCACTACAATTTACCGAATTTTGAGAAAAATCTGAGGCATTACCTCGTATTCTCATATGAAATGCCTCAAATATAAACACACAAAAAAATGACATTGGTAAAAATAACTAAAAATGTATAGTTAAAAAAAAGCGGTTAAAAGTACCATATTCAGAACCATTTTAACTATACTTAGACAGTTGGTGGTACTAAATTTTAGTAGTCAATTTTAATTAGTTAAAATTATTAATATTTGTATAGTTGAAATAACTGTCATGTGATTTTAAATGGCTTTACAAAACACTTTAATAGTTAAAACTACTGTTAAAAATTGTTATTTTTAAAATTTGTGTAGTTGAAAAGAAGCATTTCTTATTACTTGAAGAAAAAATTAAACTTACTGTTTTAATGAAGTTAAAATAAGTGTTAAAAATAGTTATTTTTATGATTTATGTAGTTGAAAAAACCAATTTTTCATAGTTGCAGAAAAATAACTGAACTTAATGTTTTTATGAAGTTAAAATAAGTGTTGAAAATAGTTATTTTTATGATTTGTGTATTTGAAAGAATCATTTCTTTCTAAATTCAACAGTTATATTAAATATAATAGTAATAATATAGCTATTTTTTATAAACACGCCGTAATTGATGCACTCGCCGGAATTGGTGCACTTACCCTATACAGTAAAACCCCGTTTATCCGAGCTCACTTTATCCGAGTCTAGTCCGCGTCATCCGAGTTATTTTTAATTTTAATTTTTTCATAAATATGAGTTTATTTTTAATAAATTCAAATTGTTTAAATTATTATGGAATATTTACAATATTATTTTCCCGTTTGTAATAAATAATAATTGTTTAAACAATAATAATGTTAAATTATAATAAATATTTAACAATTCGGATTATCCGAGTTTTCGCCTTATCCGAGGTAGGTCCGGTCCACATTTTAGCTCGGATAATCGGAGTCCTACTGTATTATAAATTTTTTTTTTTCACAAATTTTAACAAATTTCCAGAATTTTTTGTTTTAAATAAAATGAAGACATATATATTTATATTATTAAGAAATAATCGTGTTATTATTTAAATACAAATAATTAATTTAATTATTAAAAATTTTTACAACTTATTAAGGAAATGAAATAAAAAAAAAGTTCTCTAAATATACTATATGTATTATACCAAGGCTAATGTAATTAATCACGTATGTTTAAATTTTTTTTATATATTTAAAACTTTAATGTTTTGCGAAAATAAGAAGCAAAATTTATATTTTTTAAATTAATCCTATAATCATTTTTTTTAAACAATAACTAAAAATAGAATTTAAATATGCATTGTACGTGTCAAAAAATTAGATATATAAAAAAATAAGAAAACAATTGAAGATTATTCAATATTATTACAAACTTTTATTATGTTTTTAGATTTCCTTTAATGATAGTTAAATTATATAATTCTTATGACCCTTTTATATAGAAAAATTATGATGAACAATTTTATTACAAAAAAAAATTTTAATTTTGATCTAAAAATTGAAGTAGTAAAAAAATAACTTTAAAAAATAGTCAAATTTGACTAATTGAATTAATTAACAGAAATTTCAATTAATTTATTTTGACATAATCTACATAGAAAGCACGTAAGCTTGCAGTAAGCTTACTGCAAGCTTCAAAAATTCAACATGACCGAAAGCTTGCATAGTAAGCTTACCGAAAAATTGCAGTGTAAGGTTAATGCAAGATTGCACAATAAGATTATCGCAAGATTGATCAGTAACCTTGTAGCAAGGTTGGTGCAAGGTTGCCAAATAACCTTGCTTTGAACCTAAAATTTTTTTTTTAATGTTTCGTCCAATTTATATAATTTTATTATATAAATTTTATTATATAAATTAGACGAAACATTAAAAAAAAATTTTAGGTTTAAAGCAAGGTTATTTGGCAACCTTGCACCAACCTTTCTACAAGCTTACTGATCAATATGCGATAATCTTATTGTGCAATCTTGCATTAACCTTACACTGCAATCTTTTGGTAAGCTTACCATGAAAGCTTTCGGTCAGGTACCGTGCAAGGTTGGCAATATTGCGCGGCAAGCTTGCTGCATGGTTGCTACAAGCTTACGTGCTATTTGGATAAAAATAAATTTAATTGATAATTATAGTTATTTTTAACTAATTAATTAGTACAAATATTCCTGTTTGAATCAAATACTGCCTTTTTCTATAAAAAAATATTCATTTTGAATTAAATTAAAAACTTAAAGAGTAAAATTTAACTAATTCACGCGTAGCAAAAAATAATTAGTAAAAATAATTAATTATAATCACTATATAATTCAATTTAGTTCTAATTTTTACTAATTTCTGATTTAGAGAGTTATATAGAATATTTACTTTTAATTTAGCAAATTTAGTAAAAATTTTAACTAATTATTTGAATTAGTAACTAACTTTTGCCAAATTTAAATTTTAGTAAAGAATTAGTGAAAATTATTTTTTTATTGATATTATTGATTTGTAAAATTTTACTAAAATTCATAGCAATAAGAAGTTGCAAATTTCAAAATTGGAATTATTTTTTACTACTACATTAGTAATATTTTACTAATTTATAAAAATAAGTCAGCCATTGTTTTCAAGTATCAGAGTTCAAATTTTTACTAAATGATTAAAAATTCATTAACTTTCAAAGTTTTCAATGAATTGGTTTAAAACTTTTCAAAAAAACTTTCTTATACAGTTATAAACAAACGTCTCACTGAAAGTTCTCACAACTATAAACTTTCCTGCAGACTTTTTGTCGACAAATGTAAGAAAATGTGATTTCTGAAAAATCTCTATTTGTACATTAAAATTTTATTAAATTATTGATTTTCTAACTGTTTTTTTTAATAAATTAAAATTCTTTTAAATAAAAAATCATGTAAAAAAATGACTAAATTAAAAATTCAGCCAAACAGAAATTTTGCAACTAAAAATTTTGTTACGGAAGTATTCATATCAAAATAAATTTCGTCAAGGTGCTATAATTCAAATAGGAAAATTCGTCTAAAAAATAATTTTTTGTAATAAAATACTACAAAATAAAAATTCTAATTAATGATTTTTATGGGGTAATCATGCACTCCAAATGTTTTCCATAATATCATTCTCTTGATACATTGCTTTAAAAATGTATAAATAGAGCAATCTAAGTGAGATTTTTATTCAAATTTTTTTTTTACTTAAAAATTTTTTTCGAAATTTTTATGAAAAATAAGAAAATACGTGTTTTTTTATTGGATATATAAAAATTATCGAAGTTATATGATTTTTTTTTTTTTAATTTAACGTTGTCAGAAGCCGACCATTTTTGAAATTAATTTTTCTCTATCATACTAGCAGATAAAAAATAATATTCTGTATGAAATTTGTTCGTTTTTTTCTTCAATATTTTAAATACGTATAGTGAAAAATAACGTAAATACAGTGGAAGCATTTAAAAAATTGAAATTAAGTCTAAAAAGTGACTTCTCTCAAAACTGAAGTGACCGATTTTTGAAATTGGTTTTTTTTTTTAATTCAATCTCTCTGATATCTAAATAAGGAACTTTTTCCTGTTTATGCCAAAACGGTGTTTTTTGTCGTTAAAATATTATTTACAATTTTTTTTTAATACTACTCATAGATTTTTAAACATTTATTTTATAAATATAAACTTTTTTCTCTTATCATTCATTTGTTTTTGTATTATTTTTTTAGAAATAGATAATGTAAATCTTTGCATCTATAGCTTAAAAATAATATTTTAACCGCAAAAAACACCATTTTGACATAAACAGGAAAAATTTCCTTATTTATCAGAAACTAAATAAAAAAAAAAAAAATTACATTCAAAAAACGATTTAACTTGAGAAAAGTTACTTTTTAGACTTAATTTCAATTTTTTAGAAGCTTCCGTTGTTATTTTGGAATGCATGATTATGTTCTAAAAATCATTAGT
This sequence comes from Leptopilina boulardi, assembly GCF_019393585.1. Classification (NCBI taxonomy): domain Eukaryota; kingdom Metazoa; phylum Arthropoda; class Insecta; order Hymenoptera; family Figitidae; genus Leptopilina; species Leptopilina boulardi. The sequence goes on along the minus strand of NW_026137659.1, from coordinate 404,981 downwards.
TAGAATTGTCATTTTATATAATTTCATTTGTCATAATTATTTTTGAGCCGAATTTTTATTTCTTCAAATTAGTATTTTGCAGAATTTTCATCAAACTGATTTTCTATATTACAGAATTTTTATATAACCGAAAATTCAAATCACAGAATTTTTATTTGTTCGAATTTTCATTTGTCAGAATTTTCCTTTAACAAGGAAAGGCATTTTAAAGAATTTTTATTGTGTAGAATTTCATTGCATAGAATTTTCTTTCAGATGAATTTTCATTTGTTTGAATTATTATTTGATATAATTTTCATATAACCGATTTTTTATACTACAGAATTTTTACTTAACCGAAAAATCATTTAACAGAATTTCTAATTGATAGAATTTTCATTTCTCCGAAATCTGCAAATGGCCGAACAAACAATTGACAGAAAGATTGCGGTGCGATTTTTAAAATCAACCAATCAAAAATTATCAATAAAATTGTGATTGGTTGATTTTAAAAATCGCGCCGAAATCATTCTGTCGATTATTTGTTTGGCCACTTGCAATTTCGGATAAATGAAAATTCTATCAATTAGAAATTCTGTTAAATAATTTTTTCGGTTCAGTAAAAATTCTGTAGTTTGAAAAATCGGTTATATGGAAATTGTATCAAATAATAATTCGAACCAATGAAAATTTATCTTTAAAAAGTTCTATGCAATGAAATTCTATCCGCAATAAAAATTCTTAAAAATGCCTATTATGTTAAATGAAAACTCTAGCAAATAAAAATTCTGACAAATGAAAATTCGAACAAATAAAAATTCTGTGAAGTGAATTTTCGGTTATATAAAAATTCTGTAATATATAAAAAATCGGTTTGATGAAAATTCTGCAAAATACTAATTCGAACAAATAAAAATTCGGCGTAAAAATTATTATGACAAATGAAATTTCTTAAAATGAAAATTCTGACTAATGATTTGTAGAACATATTCATGCGTCCCAAAAAAAAATTCCGTCAAATGCTAATCTGAAAAAGGAAAATTCCTTTATAAAGTTAATTTTTTGTAATAAAATACTTCAAAATAGAAATTCTAATTAATGACTTTTACTATATAATCATGCGCCGCAAAAAATTTTTTTAAGGCCATGTGAGACAAAGACACTTTTTGGTAGTTCCAAGTATTTTCGAAAATGAGAAGAAATTTCGGGTTGAAATTTTGAGGAATGATAAAAAAAGGTTGAAGGAGTTGGACCGTTCTACTTATTTACTGTAATTGAATGCGAAATAATTTAAAAAAGTAATTAATAGTGGAATTAATAGGTTTTTGTTATTTTTTTGAGCGGCCACTAACTCGAATTGGCGCTAGTTCCTGGATCACTGATACATGTTGACTTCAACTTTCGTTCAAAAATGGGAATTTCCAAACTTTTATTTTTAATACTTAAACGCAAAATTGTGCTTCAAACCGAGAACAGCGCCATTCGGAATGCTATTCTCTATCATATTTTACAAATTTCAACCAAAAATTCTTTACCATTTTAGAGAAAACATGGTAATACCATACGATGTTTTTTGCATGGAGGTCACGTGGGTATTTCCCACATGGCCTTAAAATAAAAATTCTAATTAATGATTTTTATATGTGAAATTCAAGCGGCTCTCTAAATTTGAATTAGTGAAAAGTGAGCTACTAATTTAATTTAGTAAGAATTTTCACTAATTTTTATTCATTTTTTATTAAAAATTTAGTCAAAAATTAAAAACTACTAAATCAAATTTTATAATATTTTATACTAATGTAAATTAGTAGCTCACTTTTCAATTTTCACTAATTCAAATTTAAAGAGGGCCCTATTTGGTTCAAATGCATATTTACTTTATAATAGACAATTACATTATTTTCTTGAATGAAGTACTCTCTACATTTTAAATTAGTAAAAAGTAAGCTACTAATTCACATTAGTAAGAATTTTTTACTAATTTTTAGTAAATTTTTTTTTATTTAGTAGTTTTAAATTACTAAAGTTTTAGTAAAAAAGTGACTAAAAATTAGTGAAAATTCTTACTAATTTATAAATTAGTAGCTCACACTCTTCACTAATCCAAAGTAATTCTTTTTTTCAGTATGTATATATAGGTAGATATGAAAAAGGCCATGCGGAAAATACAAAATGATTACCGGTAGCTCGCTATACTTTTATATGTCATTATATTATCTTTTTTATATGCGATAAACGAAGAAGCATTGAAGAACTTTTATACATGATGAAGAAGAAGGCAGCGAGGGTGGAGAGGAGAGTCTGCGATGCGAGGGTGGGGATTTCAAAGATTAAAGTTACGCGCTAGCAAAGTCGTGCTTTGCTTTAGTTGAGAATTGGCTACAAAGCGTAAACGTATTGAGGTGGTTGGTCCATTTCCCTCCTCAATTCATTGAGCTTATAACTGAATTTTTTTTTTTTTTTTTTTCAAAACTGAAACTAGTGTTTAAAAAATAATATACCTAATGTCCATTAATTTACATACATGAAAATAAAAAATTGTGTTTAAAATAAAAATCATTTTTCTAATCTTTTTTTCATCTAAAAATTTCGAAAAATAAATTTTTTTATTCCTAAATAATTTTGTATACAATAAAAAAAAAAAAAAAGTCGACAATCGCAATTTTTTCTCAACACTTGTGAATGTCAATGTATACAAGTGCACGCGCGTTTTAATAAAAAAAAAAAAAAAAAAAAAACTTTCTGAATGAAACACACATTTTCCAATTAGAAGAGAAACTATGAGATCGTGATTCTTGAAACTACTCTTAAGAACCAGTTGGTAAGTCTGCAATTTATGTATATATAAATTAAACATTGAATTATGTAGATTAAAATAGAATTCTAATTGTCTTTTATCGTTGTCATCTCATATATAATCAGAGAGTGAATTAAAAATTATAATATTGTTAAATTTTGTTTTTATAATGAAACTTGGTTCAAAAATTTTATAAATTTTCATTTTCAGAAGATTATTTTTTTAAAATAATAATAATAATAATAATAAATTATTATAAATTATATTATAATTATATTAAAAATAATGACAATAAAAAAAAATATTAATTATACTATAATTATATTAAAAATAATAACAACAATAATAATAAAATATTAATTATATAAATAAGAACAAAAATTATTATTACACTGGAAAAAAAGTATTGAATCAAAAAAATTCATTTACTTGTCCATATTTGATTTAATATTTTTCTTAATTCAAGAAAATTTACTAGTTTGAAGTAAAGTTTCTAGAATTTAAAAAAAAAAATTATTCAATCAAATACGAACAAGTAACTGATTTTCTTGAATCAATTATACTTTTTTTAGCACTGAAAAAAAAATTTATTTAATTTTAATACAAATAAAGGATTATTTCATTATTATCAAATAAATATATTTACTTGAACCAAATAATTTTTGTTTAAATCAATAAAAGTGTTTTTTTTTTTAAACAGAAATTATTGGTTCAAATACAGTTTATTTAATTAAAATAAAAATTATTTGGTTCAAAAGTAAATATTTATTTGATAATAGTCAAGTAACTGATTATTTGAATAAAATAAATTTTTTTTTTCAGTGAGTGTATTATTATTATTGTTGTTACTATTATTATTATTAATAATAAAATAAAAAAATTTTTTAAATCCATAAAAATGTCAATTTTTGGTTTTTAATGCATCATCCGGTTTATTGTAATTTTTTTTCTTGCTTTTTTTAACAACTTCCTCAACTTTTTTTTCAAATATTACGATGTAATTGATAATAAAATAAAATCACACAATTGATAAGAAAAATAAATTTAAAAAAATTGCAAAAAAATGGCAAATTTTTGAAAATCTTTAAATTAAATTATATATGATTTATATACTCGAACCGGCATTGTAAAGCACGTGTATCATTAACATATATTTTCTTTTACATATATACTATATATATATATATATATATATATAACTGACTTTGATTGTGAGACTCACGTGCGCATTCACACAATGACGCGACTTTTTATCGGAATCTTGAATATAATCTTTGAATCGAATTGTGTAAATGAGAGAATGATCATTGAATTAATTGCATTGAATACAAGATTTCCTGTATATGTTCTATATATAAATTTACGATATTTACATTGTAGTTTCCTATATTAAAAAAAAAAAAAAAAAAAAAATGAATTGTTCATAGTGTTATAACAATATATTATACTCAATTATGGAAAAATATTTTTACAACAATTTTTTTTGTCCTTTAAAAAGAATTTTTTTTTCATCATAGTTAATTAGAAAAAAAATATTTATGTTAAACTGACTATATAGGGAAATTATATTTACAAACAAAAAAAAATTGAAAAAAAAATTTCAATAGATAGAAAAAATTTTAATTAATCTAGAAAAAAAATTATTTTTGTAAAATATGTACTCTCTAAATAATTTAAATTAATGAGAATTCGTTCATTAATTTAAATTAAATTTAAATGGTAATAAATTTAGTGAAATAAAATTAGTAGAAATTATTACTAATTTTTCATAAAATATTATACTACTTCATTTAGTATAGTATATTTTCATTACTAAAGTTTTAGTGAAAAATTGATTAAAAATTAGTAGAAAATTTTCATTAATTTTTAGTAAAATTTATTATTATTTTATTTAATAATATTTTTTTTTTTTTTTTTACTAAAATTTTAGTAAAAATTAAAACTTCACTAATTTTCAGTAAAATGTTACTTATTTATTTAGTAATATTTTTTTTTTACTATAAAGTTTTATTAAAAAATGATTTAAAAAATTAGTGAAAATTCTTACTAATTTAAATTATAGTAACTCACAATTTTCATTAAATCAAATTTAGAGAGTGGAAAATATACTTAGGCGCCAAGAAAATATTCTTAAATTTAGAACTACATTTTTTCAATGAATATTAATTTACATAAATTATAAAATTATTTTGTAATTATGTTAAAATAATAATTTTATATAAATTTGTAAAATTATTAATAATAGTTAAAAAAAATTATAAATAAATCCATATATATATATAAATAAATAAATAGTGTAATAAATAGAACTTCATTTAATGAAAATGTATTAACTGTATATATATGTATAGGGTATAAATAAGATTTTCTATAATTGTTCACAAAGAGAATAAAAAGAGAGCTTTACGGGTTATTTAAAATCTTCAAATGAATATAATTTCAGGTAGCGGAACTGTCTTCTTCACTAAGCGTAGCGTCAACTCATTTGAAGTTAGTGCGGAGACAGTTTTACTTTTTTTTTTTCTTTACTACTATTCTTATTCTCGCATTGGCCTTTTAAAACAGGGTTAAAAATATTACTGTTAACAATTAACACTGTAGTTTTTACTATTTTTTGTCTTCAAAAGTTTGCAATTTCTTTTTAAAAAATTATTATTATTATTATTATTATTATTATTATTATTTTATTATTATTATTATTGTTTAAATGCTTAAGTCAAAATTATCCAAAAATAATTTTATTATTTTTTTCAAAATTTCTTTTCACAAAAAATATAGTGTTTGTCATTTTTCTCGACGTTTTATTATTATTATTATTATTATTATTATTATTATTATTATTATTATTATTATTATTATAAAATTATTATTAAAAAAATAGAACTTCAAAATCTTGAATTTTTTCCAATTTCTGACAGAAAATTAAATTTCAAATTCAAAAGTAACTTTTTTTTAAATAAATTATTGTAAGATAAGTAATAAAATGACTAAAACAATTAATAAATTTAAAAATATCTAAAATAAAAAAAATTGTTTATAATAAAAAATAAGGTCAACTTATTTAAGGCACATATTTATATCTTCTTCGTGAGGCAAATTTATATATATACATTATTAAGAAAAAAAAAAAAATAACATTTTTATATATACACAACAAAGAGCACGTGTACAGAAAACTTATTAATTTAAATATAAAAACATTGTTTATAATTTTTTACAAAATAAAATGTTTTTTTTTTCATTTTCATTTTAATGTTTTTTTTTTTTTTTTTTTTTTTTTTAATAATAAGAAAATATTAATTAACTCGTAAAGTATATTATACTCTCTTGAAAAATGAGAAACAAAATTGAATTTTTATATTAAATATACAATTTTTTCTACTATATATATATATGTATATTTATTTATTTATTTACAGTAATAATGGAGCTTTAGTAAAATTTAACTGACCTTTTGTACAATTTGTACTATTTAATTTAAAATACAAAAAAAAAATTAACAGAAAATAAAATAAAAAAAAAACTAAAATAATAATATTGCTCTGATTGTTTGTTTAAAAAATACAAAAATAAATATTGAAAAAAATAAATTTTTGAATGATTACACGAAATAAAATGGCTTAAGATTAAAATTTTTTTTTTCTACTTTGACATTTTTTATATTCATAAAAAAATTCGAGTTATTGGTGTTAAATTGCTTAACACTATTAACTGTAAAAAATGATTATTTTTCAATCTATCTATCTATATTAACAAAATTAGACTTTTGTCTGTACATTGCTTAGAACTTAAAAATTCATATATAATTCTTCGTTTCAAGTCATAAGGATTCTAAAAATAGCATTAAAAAAAATTCTGTCTGTCTGTCTGTCTGCACAATATTTTGTTCGCCAATCACGCATAAACGGCTTGACCGATTTAAGTGAAACTTGGCAGTCTTTTAGGTATTAGACTAACTTAAAATCTTAGCCAAACCCCATTAAAAAATATTAACTTGAACGGAAGTTATGGCACTTTTTGTAAAAATCGAAATTTTAAAATTTTTTATTTTTTCGCATATTTTTACTAGACTTTTTTTTAGAAGTTTTTTGAGGTTAATTAATTGCACTTTTACCTTAAAATTGAGAAAATAACTGATAGATTTGAAATTGTGAAGAAATATTCCAAAAATCAAATTTTTTAAATTCAATAATTTCTCTTATATTTTACTAAACCTTTTTTAGCTACGTTTTTGAGTCCAATTAATCAAATTTTAACTTTAGAATTAAAAAACAATATCATTGAAATGCTTTTATATAAGCATTCAATATATATATTTAATTTAAATAAATTTGAAACAAAAAGAAAATGAACGCAAATATATATAGCTTAGAACATAAAACTTCTTAAATAATGTTTCTTTTTAAGAAATAAAGAATCTAAAAATGAAAAAAGGTAATAGAATATAATGATGCTGTTTGAAAAATTTGGTTCGAGAATTATCAAAACAAGGCTTAAACGAAATCAAATTAATCATTGTAATCTGTTAGAGATTCAAAACATTTGAAATCATTAATTACGAAGTTGATAAAGAAAAATAAAAGATTAGTATATTTTTAGTATGTGTTTTTTAGATTTAAAATTTTAAACAATTTTAAAATTTAACAAATTTGTAAAATTATTAGTTCAAGTTTTTAATAACAATCAACTATCTATATATACAAAAAATTATTTGCACGAAAATACTGTTGGGCGCACATTACTAGATTTCGCTCCCGCCACAGGCGGGTACGAAAGCTAGTTTTGTAATAATAATTGTTTTTAACAATATTAATAACCATGGTACAAAATATGTCCCATTGGTAGTTCTAGGTCTGCCGGTTCAGATCTCAGGTTGTTCTAAAAATGATAAAAATCTGAAATTTGGTATACTCATTAAATTCAACAAAAAAAATAAAAGTCAGAAAATTTCAGCCCTCTAGCTAGTCATTAACGAAAGATATACAAGAAAAACCGAGCGCCGCGGGACAAAATGTATAAAAAATGTAGTTCTAGTGTTAAAATTTTAAAAATTGTTTTTCGTTTTTTGTTATTTTGAATTATTTTAATAATCTTTTATAGCTGCGTGCGATGTTTCTTATTTTCCAGTCAGTGATACCAACATAATTCTGAAAAGTGAGGTTATGTTCACCATATTTAGTTGACGTATCATATTGGTATCACTGACTGGAAAAAATAAGAAAACGTCGCGCGCAGCCAATAACAGCTGATCAAAATAATACAAAACAAAAAAAAACGAAAAACAATTTCTAAAATTTTTGAGCAAATTAACACCGTAAGCACCCGAATTTTCGTTTTTTTTTATATGAAAACTAGCATAAAAATAAGAAAAAAAATTTTCAGCTCTATTGCATTAAATTTTTTTCTAAATTATTGAAAAAAAGAAAATAATTCTTTACAGAAAATCAGTTGCATTACAGAAAACTCATATATAACATATATATATATATATGCGCACGTCACGGTCACAAGCACGAGAGTGAATTGATGTTTAACCACATACGAATCATATATACATATTATGAAGATGCGTTCGAAAATGAAAGCTTATCTATTTAAAAAAGAAAAAAAAAGTGAAGAACACATTAAGGAATTCTTAAAGCAAACATATTTTGCTTATTGAATTTATATTTCATTATTTCGCAAATATGATAAATATTAGTTTTTCCTATATAATATCTCTAATAGAAAAAAATATTTAATTTAATTTAATATAATTTTAATTCTTTTCTATTAATTATAACATACGTAATTTGTCATTTTATTGTAATACAAAGTTTTTGTTACAAAAAAAAATTTAATAAATTTTACACATTTCATATAATTTAATTATAAATATAATTAAATATAACTTATAATAATGGTACAATAATATAAATAATTAATAATAATAATAATAATAATAATAATAATATAATAATAATTTACAACTTACTATTTATAACAATTTACTTTTTTACAATATTTATTAATTATACTATGTTTAATTAATTTTTAACATAAAATTAGAATTCATACACTTTAAATTTTCCGGCACTATAGTTTTTGATTTTATACTGATTTCACTGGCATTTATTATATATATATATATAGTATATATAAAAATTAGTCATGTAGAAACAAATGTTCTGTGTGAATAGTTAAAGTTAAATGGAACAAAATAAATAAAAGAATGTCGAAGAATCAAGACTTGCACGCTTCATCTCAAGAGAAAATTAGTATATTTGCTTCGCAAGACGACGCGATAGTATTTTTTTCCAGATTTTAATCCAAGAGAGATATTTTTACGAAATATTTACTTAGAAAAAGAAAATAAGAAAGTTATTTGACAAAATTGATAATAATTTTCAATAAAAAAAAATTAATTTTAAATATAAATATTTTTCAAAAATTGCTCCAAAAAATGTCATCTTTCATTTTTTTTTTTTTAAATGAAAAAAGTGTATAATATTATTTAAAAATCGCGTATATAATATAGATTAACATATATGATATGCAAATATATATGTTTGCATTGAAAATATTGAGATGAATAAATTCGACGTCATTTAAAAAAAAAAAAAAAAAAAAGTCATTGACATATGCTTTCGTCGGTCATTTAATCTTTTGAAAGTTTTAAATTCTGATTAGAAAGTCGAAAACAATGAAATACTCTAATTTATATTATTATTTAAGGAACATTCATAAAATATAATGATATCAATAATGATAAATTTTTATCAAACTTATATATTCATTTATCTTAAGTAATTGACCCAAGAAATTTTAATGTACCTATTTTTATAAATTTTTAAGATATTCTTGGAAATTTATTATTATTATTATTATTACTATTATTATTTTTATTATTAGGAATTTTTAATTCACCGAATCTTCAAATTTTTATTTGCACCAACTTTAATTTAATAGAATTCTTATCAAAACGTCGAATGTTCATTTGACCAAACAAATAATAACAGACAGAATGATTTCGGCGGGATTTTTAAAATTCTATTAATCATAATGTTTAAAATAATTTCTGATCGGTCAATTTTTAAATTTGTCCCGAAATATTTTTGTCGATTGTTTGTATTCGCGGCTATTTAAAAATTTTTATCAAAGGAAAATTCGACCTTTCTTTTAAAAAGAATTCTATCGAAAGAAATAAAAATTAATTGGACAAATGCAGATTCGGTGAAAAAATGAAAATTTTGCCAATTAAAAATTCGAATCAATTATAAAATTATTTTGTTGAATGAGAATGTAGAATAATAAATGTTGTTAAATAAAAATTCGGCAACCTTAAATATCTGTTAAGTAAAAATTCGTTAATTTATTAATACACTGACAAAAAATATATTTGATATTTTAATAATCTATATTACTTGGCTATTATTAAATAAATAATAATAATATAAATATTATTATTTAAATAAATATTAATTAATATTTAAATAATTCTTATTTGAATCACTAATTTCTGTATTTATAAAATATACCTTGATACGTGTATAAATTTTGAATTAAACGAAACAAAATTTGCAACTGAAAGAAATTATACACATTCCTATAATAATAAAAAAAAAATGCATTTTGGCCTGTGGGAAGTTAGGAAAAGGGGGTCACCATACATCTACTTCTGCAGTCTCTTTGATCTCAAAGGGTCGTCAGTCGCTCGAGTCATCACGAAAAAAACAGAAAAAAAATACCAAAAGTGCACTCACGCATTCAATGCAAAACAGATGCATGATTCACCACAGGGAACGCACCCGCAATTAGGGCCTCGACCTGGGACAATTTTAAGTGATGATTGTGATTTGTCTTTGTTACAGGATCAAACGCAAAAGGGTGAAGAAGTTTTTTCAAGATGAGGTACAAGGTAAGGACGCACTCTATTTTATTTCTGTTACATAAGACTTTAAAAATTAAAAGAAAAAAAAATTTCACAACAAAAATTTATTATTTTCCAATATAGTTATAATTATAATATTTAAAATATTAAAAAACATAATAATAATGCTTTTTATTTGCTCGAATTTTCATTTAACATAATAGGCATTTTAAAGAATTTTTATTGGATAGAATATTTCCTTGCATAAAATTTTCTTTCAGATGAATTTTCATTTATTCGAATTATTATTTGATATAATTTTCATATAACCGATTTTTCATACTACAGAATTTTTACTTAACCGAAAAATTATTTAACATAATTTCTAATTGATAAAGAATTTTCATTTGTCCGAAATTGCAAATGGCCGAATAAACAATCGACAGAAAGATTTCGGCGCTATTTTTAAAATCAATCAATCACAATTTTATGAATAATTTTTGATTGGTTGATTTTAAAAATCGCGCCGAAATCTTTCTGTCAATTGTTTGTTAGGCCATTTGCAGATTTCGGACAAATGAAAATTCTATCAATTAGAAATTCTGTTACCTAAATTATTTTTTGATTAAGTAAAAATTCTGTAGTATGAAAAATCGGTTATATCACTGTAAAAAGAAAGTACTAAAATAGTACCGATTTTAGGTATCAAAATAGAACCAAATGACAATTTAGTACCTAAAGTCGGTATTAAATTAATACCTTTCATTTTACAGTGATGAAAATTATATCAAATAATAATTAGAACAAATGAAAATTCATCTAAAACAGAATTCTATGCAATGAAATTCTAACCAATAAAAATTCTTTAAAATTTCTATTATGTTAAATAAAAATTCGAGCAAATAAAATTTTCTGACAACACAGTTTTCTAAGGTTATCAAATTGAGACCATAAACAGCATCAAAACGTTGCATTATCAACAATTTGATACACTTTATGGTCTAAATTTGAGATCCTCAGAAAAACTGTGAAATCAAAATTCAAACAAATAAAAATTCTGTAATGCAGAAAATCGTTTTAATGAAAATTCTACAAAATACTAATTCGAACAAATAAAAATTCCATAAAATGAAAATTCTAACTAATGATTTTTAAAACATAATCATGCGTTCCAAGATCTCGGCAAGATTTTTAAAATTCGACCAATCAGAAATTAATAAAAACATTGTGATTGCTCGAATTTTTAAAATCGCGCCAAAATCTTTTTGTCGGTTTATTTGTTTAGCCATTTGTAATTTTGGACAAATGAAAATTCGGCATCTTAAAAATTTTATCAATTATAGTATTCGGACAAATAAAAATTCGGTGAATTGGAATTTCAGTTATATAAAGATTCAAATCACATAAAGTTCGATTGAATGAAAATTCTTTTAAATTAAAATTCGCTTAAATTTAAATTCTTTTAATTATAAAAAATCATGTAAAGAAAATTATTGTAAAATAAAAATTCTGCCAAACAAAAATTCGGTAACTAAAAATTTTGTTAATTTAAAAATTCGTATGAAAAGAAAATCAGTCAAATTTTAATTTTGCAAATTTAAAATTCGTTGAAAAAATTGTTGTTACTAATAAAATAATTGAAAATAAACATTCTAATTAATGATTTTGATGGAAAATTCATACGCCCCTTAAAATTTTATTTATTTTTTATTTTTTAACAAATATGAATTAAATATATAATTATATTAATAAAAAAATAAATTAAAAACAATTCACTTTTTCTACTATATATCGCAAATTTTCAACTATAATAATATAAATATATGTTAAAAACCTAAGAATAATAGTAAAATTTCTTATTTAATTATAAATTCCGAAAGAATCTGTCTATATAAAGTTAGACAATTATTAATCAAGCTATATTCATGCGACAATTATTGAAATTAAATTAATCCATCAAGTGTCACTGTAAAAGGTGCTTTGCACTGGAGTGAATTTAATTAAAAGTTATATATGAACAAGATTAACTCTTCACGCAACTTGGTCTTTAAATTAAATTCTAAATGTAGACTTTTATTTAAAAAAAAAAAAAACGAAAATATATATTTTAAATCAAACTAATATTTTTCTTTAATAATAATATACTAATAATGAATTTTTAATAGATATTAATTAATTTTTTTATTTATTCAACAAATTGACGAGATTATTATCAATTTAGATTTTTATTAATTTAACAAATTAATAATAAATTATTTATATCAGATATTAATAATATATTATAAACAATATTGTAAACATAACGTGTTATATTGTTAATATTAAAAATAAATTGAGAAATATTCTATTTTCTGATATACATAAATACATATATCAAAGTAGCAAAAACAATATTCAGTTTTGTTTTGATTACAAGTGTCAGTTTAGAACTTCCGTTGTTCAGTTAATCATCTCTTTTACTAGTAAAGTAACTGCATCCAGTGACCTGCACTACTTGTCACGGACACCTGAAGAATTAAATTATAATTACAATTTTTTTTTTTATTTTTAGAAAAATAATAATAATATTAATAATTCGAAGTTAATAAAAATTTTATAGACTGAAAAAAAAATTTATTTGATTCAAATAATCGATTACTTGACTATTATCAAATAAATATTTACTTAAATCAAATAATTTTTTTATTTGCATTAAATAATCAATAATTTCTACTGTATTTAAAACAAATACCATTTAATTGATAGAAATAAAAATTATTTGGTTCAAGTAAATATTTATTTAATAATAATCAAGTAACCGATTATTTGAAACAAATTAATTTTTTTTTGTAGTGTATGGAAAAAAAAAATTTTCAATTTCGATTTTTGTAGATAATATAAAAAATTAATCTATTGATAATTTTTTATTGAAATATTTTTTATTTTTACTATTATAAAACAATTTCTGAAATTTATTTTTTGAATTTTGTTATTCTACGGCAATATAAATAATGAATTTTTTATTGTCGAATTTCTTTAAAATTTAGTTGATATATATATATATATATATAATTTTAAGGCGCACATTGACCTTTTCGCTATGTTTAAAGATATAACCACGTTTAAACCAATTGTTTCGTTGAAAAGAAGTGGAGCGTATATATATGATCATTCGTCTCTAAAGTGAGAGAGCTCAAAATTGCTTGGGAAATTCTATATAGTCAATGGTAAAATCAGCACTTGACACAAATTCGTGTATATACATAGTATATATACATATATATAATATGTACCCTCGTCATCAAATGAGGAGCAGGAAAGTAAAACTCGCTCTCCGCTCGGATGGACTCCGTAGAGCCAGTCAAACATTTGAAAAAGTGATGAAAATTGAAATTCAAAATTTTGAATTTTGAAAAGTACTACATTATAGGAAATTAAAAGGCGCATCTTTTTTTCCTTTGAAATTTTTTTATAAAACGAATATTTTAGTTTCTAGAGGCCAAAAACTGAGAAATTTAAATTGTTAAATTTAATTAAGTTTTAAAACATAAATCATCGTATCTCCGACAATTATTAATGAATTTGATTCAAATTTGAGATGTACACGTAATAGGGTCTACTAAAGGCGACAAAATAATGAAAAATTAAAAAATCATTAATTGTTTAAATTTTTTTTAATAAAAATTGTGACCAGTTGATAATAACGTTTTCTTACTTTCATCGACAAAAAGTCTGCGGGGAACTTTTTAGTTTAGAAAACTTCCAGTGAGACATTTGTTTATTACTATATAAGGAAGTTTTCTGTAAAATATTAAACCAATTCATTGAAAACTTTAAAAATTATTCAAGTTTTAAGAAAGCGCGGTCGACGCGCAAGTAAGTCCTAACGCTATTCGTACAGACAGCTGTTCCGTGCATGAAATATAATTAGATTTTCACATTAAAGTATAAATTTCTTTATTATTATTATTATTATTATTATTGCCTATTCAGAATTAAAGTTTGTTGACAATTAATACTACAATGTTCAATTCTGTAATTACCATGTTATTTTATTGAACAAATATAATTTACAAATTTTTTGGCATTTTGGATAAATGGAAAATTAACGTTCTGTAAAATAAATTTTTTTTAATTCAATTTTAATTATATAAAATAAAATTTTGGTTTTAGGATTGTTCAGTTTTATAAACTTTAGAAAGTTTGGTGTAACCTTTTTATAATAGAATTACTTTATTAAAATTGTTTTAAAAAGTTTAGTAAATATAAGGTAATAAAAAAATTTAACATTAACAATGTATATACAAAGAAACTGTTGAACTGTTTGTTAATAAATAATAACAAAAAAATGTATTATTAGCATCATTTTTAAAATACATATAATTTTCCATTTATTCAAAATGCCAAAAAATTTGTAAATTATATTTGTTCAATAAAATAACATGGTAATTACAGAATTGAACATTGTAGTATTAATTGTCAACAAACTTTAATTCTGAATAGGCAATAATAATAATAATAATAATAAAGAAATTTATACTTTAATGTGAAAATCTAATTATATTTCATGCACGGAACAGCTGTCTGTACGAATAGCGTTAGGACTTACTTGCGCGTCGACCGCGCTTTCTTAAAACTTGAATAATTTTTAAAGTTTTCAATGAATTGGTTTAATATTTTACAGAAAACTTCCTTATATAGTAATAAACAAATGTCTCACTGGAAGTTTTCTAAACTAAAAAGTTCCCCGCAGACTTTTTGTCGATGAAAGTAAGAAAACGTTATTATCAACTGGTCACAATTTTTATTAAAAAAAATTTAAACAATTAATGATTTTTTAATTTTTCATTATTTTGTCGCCTTTAGTAGACCCTATTACGTGTACATCTCAAATTTGAATCAAATTCATTAATAATTGTCGGAGATACGATGATTTATGTTTTAAAACTTAATTAAATTTAACAATTTAAATTTCTCAGTTTTTGGCCTCTAGAAACTAAAATATTCGTTTTATAAAAAAATTTCAAAGGAAAAAAAGATGCGCCTTTTAATTTCCTATAATGTAGTACTTTTCAAAATTCAAAATTTTGAATTTCAATTTTCATCACTTTTTCAAATGTTTGACTGGCTCTACGGAGTCCATCCGAGCGGAGAGCGAGTTTTACTTTCCAGCTCCTCAAATCTAAAATTTCATTGTAATATATTCAATGAAAATTTTAATCAAAAGATTAAATCTGATATAATTAATATTGTTAGAACAAATTTATTTACTGAAATTTGAGGCTTATATGATTACATATAAAACTCATTAGTTAGAATTTTCATTTTTAAGAATTTTATTAAAATTTTCAATGCAAAATTTGCAATTTGCCAAATCTTCATTTGTTCGAATTTTTTATTCATACGAATTATTATTTAATAGAATATTCTTAATAAATGAAAAAATTTTCATCTGTCCAAAATCTGCAAATGACAAACAATCGGCAGAAAAATTTTGGCGTGAATTTTAAAAATTCACTTATCATAATTTTCTTAATAAATTTCTGATTGATTAATTTTTAAATTTGCGCCGAAATCTTCGATTTTCGATTCTTTCAAATAATAATCCGTATACAAATAAAAATTCGGACAAATGAAGATTTGGCTAATTGCAAATTTTTGAATTTAAAAATTCGAATCACTTAAAATTTGCTATTTATTTGTTGAGATTTAATGTTGATTGAAAATATTATGCAAAATTAAAATTGGATTAAGAGCATTTGAACCTTCGTGACGTCACAAATCATGGCGCATGACACGCAAACTTCTCAGGTATGTGAAAAGCACAATTTTGAATATTTTTTAAAAAAACCTTTTGGAAAATGTTCAGAATAACATAGACTCTGTCTGTTATGTGCGAAAAATTCAAAATTTTGCGTTTAAAACGTTTTTTAAACAATGTTAAGGTCACAAATTATGGCGCATGACACGCAAACTTCTCAGGTATGTGAAAAGCACAATTTTGAATATTTTTTAAAAAAACCTTTTGGAAAATATTCAGAATAACACAGACTCTGTCTGTTATGTGCGAAAAATTCAAAATTTTGCGTTTAAAACGTTTTTTAAACAATGCCTACATATAAGCAATTCGTGTATTTTTCCTTACTTGTGACAACCAACTTAAACATTGTTTAAAAAACGTTTTATACGCAAAATTTCGAATTTTCCGCACATAACAGACAGAGTTTATGTTATTCTGAACATTTTCCAAAAGGTTTTTTTAAAAAATATTCAAAATTGTGCTTTTCACATACCTGAGAAGTTTGCGTGTCATGCGCCATGATTTGTGACGTCACGAAGGTTCAAATGCTCTTAAATTAGTATTTTTTAAGTAAACAATATTGAGTAAAGAGAAATTTTGTATTAAAAAAAATTCGGTGACTTAAAAATTCAGTACTTAAAATTTCTGTAAAGTAAAAAAAATAAATAAAACAATAACAGTTGATAAAAAAAACAACATCCATATAAGGATCTAAATAAGTAATAAAAGATTTGTTATTGTTGAAAAAGAAATCAACAAAGAAAACAAAAGTACATCCATAATTTTTAAACATCAGTTGATACATTTTAAATATTGTGATTAAAATCATCACAAAGATATATATATATATATATATTTGAGAAATTTACACTTCCTTTCTTATGTTATAAAAAATAATTCTCGAAATATACGTGCAATGCAATTACAATCGATTGAAAATTTAATGAATATTCCATTCATGTGCAGGAATAATTGATTTTGAATAAATTTTAATGTGAACGCGTTAATGCTCTGATTTTATTATGTATACAGAATAGTAGGAAGATATTTATACATAAATAATTGTACAATATTATCAGAGCATCTAAAGGGTCATGTGTAAATCTTAGAGAAGTTTAAAAACAAAATGTTATCAAAGGCATTGACTTTGTCATTGAACGTAAACGTCATAAAACATATATATATAGTATATAACGCGACGCGTCCGTTGACAATTTTACATTGTTAGTAGTGCTTCCATTATAAGGACCGTACCGGGACTTACAATGATGAACAGTAGGCATTGTCCTCTATTACGTTGTATATAAATGTTTTATATAATTCTCTTAAACTTTAAATGTTTCAATAAAATTTGATAAGAGAATAAAATGCGCACTATATATAAGACGAGGCACGAGATATCAAGTATACAGTTACAATGAATCATATCGTTTTCAAAGTGAATAAGAATAATAAAAAAAAATTATATATGAGGCGCATGAATTTCCCATATGAAAAAAAAATGGTTACAATTTTCATTTTAAATAAATTTTATTAGATATAAGATATATATATATATATATATATATATGTGCCACAATTCAACTCACAATTTTTTAAACAATGTTTGTTTACTTTTTTGTATTTTATTTATTGTGAAACGTCTGCTAAAGCTGCGCGCGACGTTTGAAAGTTGTCGCTTTCCTTATTGAGCAGAAGCTCATTACACTAGCGTAGTAAAAAAACATGTTGTGTGAAAAGTGAGGTTTTTTATCCTTCAAAAATGCTTTTTATGATTTTTTACTGCAAAGTAGATAATTAAAAACCATTCAATGTGATAACCAGAAATTTTTACGTTTCGTTTAATGACAACATAACCTCACTTTTCACACAACATGCTTTCTACTACGCTAGTGTAATGAGCTTCTGCTCAATAAGGAAAGCGACAACTTCCAAACGTCGCGCGCAGCTTTAGCAGACGTTTCACAGTAAATAAAATACAAAAAAGTAAACAAACATTGTTTAAAAAATTGTGAGTTGAATATTTTCCCGGACTCAATGTTTCTTGTGCGGTATTAAAGCTTGAAAGATAAGGAAAATTTTGATCTTTAAACCAATTTATTTGGAGTTGCAGGAAAAAAGTGAATTTTTTGCATTATTTATTGTTGTATTTTTTAAATAAACAATTGTTTTTACTTAAAAAGTGATTTTTTTGGACCTTTATATTAATAAATATTAATAAAAAAATGTTTCATTTAATTTGGAAAGGTTACTCCGAAAAGTGCTAAAAAACTCCTGGAATGGCACATATATATATATATATATATGTCGTAAGCCGATAGACATTTCAGGCCGTTAGCCAAAATCCTGGCTTATATTCTAATGGCCGGCCAGTAGACAATAGCATAGGCCATTAGCCGAATAATTTGCTGGATGGCTACTAGCCTGACAATTTTTAGGCCATTAAAAGAAACAATTATTTTCGGAGCGCCCCACGAAAAAAAAAATCTTTTTAAGTTCTTGCGCTACATTTATTGCGTGCTTAGATTTTAGTGGTCGAAGATGTACAAATTTTGTAGCATGGTCCTGAAAATTTAACAACCACTTATAATCCCCATCAGGGCATGACTGGAAGTCAATAAGGTCCACCTATCCCCGCATATTAAATCCGTCGGAAACAATGGGTTTAATAAGAACTCCAGTTTTTGGACCCGCACGCTTTCTGTTGCAAGTTTTGCAAAAGGAAACGAACATTTAGCAAGCTATTTTTGATAGTTTCCATTTATGTTTAACATAAAACATCATCTTATCTCGGCCACCGTGACCTGTGTGAACGTGTGCTTCCGAAAGCTTGTCATAATAATCCTCAATTGCTACCATAAAAATTGTGGGTTCACTAGGATCACTTCTTTTTAGAATTACGCGCATTTCACTTCCGATTTTAAACAGTTCATACAATTTCCAATAGTGATAATGATAACTTTTTTTGTTTTTTTTTCTTCACATTCTTTAAGAGATGTAATAACGTTTAACTCGTGCATTTTATTCCACACTGACCTATTACTTGATGCATTTTTGTCATAAAAGCTGAACAATTTAGCTTCAAATTCACCACGATTTTCAATATTTTCGGTCATATTGTGACTGAATTAAACAAAAGTTATTTGAAAACTAAAACTTATTTTCAAAATTATTCTTTTTGGTAAATGTAAGAACAATACCTACCTCGTTTCCTCATTAGGCAATTACTAATATTTATATTAATTAACGTGTGTTGAATTATAATGTAAACAAAGTTTCTTCTAACGGCCTGAAGAATGTCAGTCTAGTAGCCCATTAGCGCAGTATTCTACTGGCCGGCCATTAGAATATAAGCCAGGATTTTAGCTAACGGCCTGAAATGTCTATCGGCCTACGACATATATATATATATATATGCCTGTTGTGGGCATCTTGTTGTTTATGGCTCCATAACTTTTGACCAAATGCATATTATGTGACTTGTGCGAATTTTTATTTGCTCGAATTTTCATTTATCGTAATAGGTATTTTAAAGAATTTTTATTGGGTAGAATTTCATTGTATAGAATTTTCTTTCAGATGAATTTTCATTTATTCGAATTATTATTTGATATAATTTCCATATAACCGATTTTTCTTACTACAGAATTTTAACTTAACCGAAAAATCATTTAACAGAATTTCTAATTGATAAAATTTTCATTTGTTCGAAATTTTAAAAATCGTGCTGAATCTTTCTGTCGATTGTTTGTTCGGCCATTTGCAGATTTCGGACAAATAAAAATTCTATCAATTAGAAATTCTGTTAAATGATTTTTGGGTTAAGTAAAAATTCTGTAGTAAGAAAAATCGGTTATATGGAAATTATATAAAATAATAATTCGAAGAAATGAAAATTCATCTGAAAGAAAATTCTATACAATGAAATTCTATCTATCACAGAAAATTATAAGGTATTAAAATAAGTTGCAACGCTTATTATTTTAATACAATTTTGCTTATTTTAATACCAACATGGATTAAAATAAGCAAAATTGAATTAAAATAATAAGCGTTGCAGCTTATTTTAATGCCTTTTAATTTTCTGTGCAATAAAAATGCTTTAAAATGCCTATTATGTTAAATGAAAATTCAAGTAAATAAAAATTCTGACAAATAAAAATTGTGTGAAATGGATTTTCGGTTATGTAAAAATTCTGTAGGTAATATAAAAAATAGTTTTGATGAAAATTCTGCAAAATACTAATTCGAACAAATAAAAATTCGTCTCAATAATAATTATGACAAATGAAAGGGACAACTTTATCGATTCAAATTCGACGTTTTAGTAAAAATTCTATAAAATTGGAAATTCTGACATTTAAAAATTTGAATCTCTTAAAATTCTATTGAATGAAAATTCTGCTAAATTCTGCTACAGAAAATCTTTAAGCAATTGTTTGTAATATTTCATAAATTTAAAAAAGTTATTTTATCCAAAAATGGATAAAATTTGACTATATTTTTAAGTTATTTTTTTTTACTGATAAAGCAAAAATGAAAACGATTAATAAATTGATCATAAAATATGCCGAAAAAATAATAATTTAAAAATAAATATATAAAAAATATTCTATTTACAATCTTCCATTATCAAAAAAAAAAAAAAAAAAAAAAAAAATTTCTTGAAAATATAATTAAAGCAACTAAACCAAACAAGTATATATTCATTGAATAGTAATAAAATCAATTTAAAACGTAAATACACATAATTATCTCTCACTTTAGAGATCATTGACTCATAAATTAATTTACATTTTTCCATAACGTATTTGAATGATTATAAAAGTACATAATGTGTAATTTTTTTACAGCCTCAAAATATATTGTTATTCAAATGAGTTCCAGAAAACTTTTAATAGAAGAAAAAAAAATGTAAACAATATTCGATTTAATTAACTTTTTAAGTACGATGATTTCGCGTAACTGATTTCAAAAAAACAAATTATAATTTGTTTTTTTCAACACAAATTAATAATTTTTCCCGAACTGGATTTTTAGGTCTATAATGAACGTTTATCTCTTTGACACAAAGAACATTCCATAGAAATGAACCAATTCTTGATCTAGTTATAATGTAATATAGAGATCTGAGAATATAGCTTCCGTCCATTGCGATAAAGATTAATGTGCTTCTCAGTTCAATATCATTTAGTTTCACATAAAACGAAAGTAGCATCTCTTTATTTATGACTTTACTTTAGAAATTATTGTAACATTTTAATTAAAAATTATAAGATTTAGAGACTCAAATTTTTTTTAATTTTCTTTTAACAAGGGGGGGACCACTAAAATTTTAACCCATTAAAATTTTTAATTTTTTTTTTTTGTATTAAAGAATTAGACAAACATTTTTTTTCTATAACATTATTTAGGATCTAAAAATGTTTTACGTTATCAAAATTTAAAAATTAAAAATTAAAATTATCAATGAAAAATATTAAAAATTATGAAAGAAGTTTAAATTTCACTTTTTCTGGAATTTTAAGTTCGATTATAAAATTAATTCAATAACAAATTTTTGTTTCTAAATTTTCATAGTCTTTTTATACTGTTAGTAAAGTCGAAAAATAAATTGACATTCTGCAACAATGAAAATTTCAAAAGCTTAAAATTACACTGATACCACCTCTTAAATTTATTTTTAAATTTACTAATTTAACGTTTTATTTATTTATGCTAATTTTTATGGATGATAAAAATGATTTCAATTTTTAAAAAATATAATTTAATACAATAAAAGTTAATTATTTTTTATTTTCAATCGTACAAAGATATACATCAAAGTAAACCGAAAAGCCATTATTAAAGGGGCAATAAAGCATTTTTTAATAACCACATGTACAATATTTAAAATTAATAAATCAACTAAAAATATATTTTATCGTTCTATACCAAATCAAAATCATCTATATATACATTATCAATTAATAAATATGGCTGATAATTAGATATAGATATACAATTAATAAAATAATTATGAATTATGTAAAAAAAAATGTTGAATTACATAAAAGATTTTTTTGAAAAATATTACATGCATATTTATCCTCTTTCATTATAATGTTCAAAATATTCTTTAACATAAGTATATACAAAAATTTGTAATATGTTAGAAACAAAAGAATTTTTTTCAATTATCTTTAATGACTCAATTAAAATTAATTTTAATGAAATCAACAGAATCAATGAATCGACTAAAATAATATAAAAGCAACTATCGAATAAAATAATGAATTCAATATATTTCTAAATGAAACCCAACTATAAATTAAAATAATTAAATTAAATTAAATTAATCAATTATAATCTATTCTTAAAAAAGAAGTTGTCCATGAAAATCATTTATACTCCTTTAAATTATTTTTTTTTTACTTCCTCATACATCTCAAAATGCTTCTATATTTTACTGGTCAAGGGTAGATTTCCATTAGCATTCAACAATGGTTCATTTAGCCAAAATGAGAAATAATGATATCATATATGTGAATAAATTATAACACCAATTTTTTATTGATTTCTTTTCTGTATTAATGAAAAAAAAAATTTTTTATTTGATTCAAAAAATCGGTTACTTGACTATTATCAAAAAAAATATTTATACTTAAACCAAATAATTTCTGAATTTGAAACAAATACAATTTTGTTGACTCAAATAAATATTTATTTGATAATAGACAACCAATTATTTCAATCAAATAAATTTTTTTCTGTGTAGAAGGATGAGTTTGCTGTCGCAGCGAATTATTTGCTGTGACTTTAAATTACGTTGGTTAAAATAAGGATAGCGAAAAAATTTGTTGTGAGGACAAATAAGTTTGCTGTGATAGTTAATTTTTACAAATTTTGACTGATATTGCATTTATCACAGAAAACTTATTCGTTGTCAAAGCAATAATAATTTATTTCTTGTTATACTAATTTTGATAGATTCCTTTCTTTCCATGTAAGTATTATATTTGTGTAATAATGCCAAAATACTCAAAAATAATAATCAAAGTAAAGAAAATAATGTCCAATACAGAATACTTATTCCTATACACAATAAAACGATTCTTGTGAATTCCAATGGTATAATAAAAGACTTTGATATATAGCGAGGAAAAAGTATTTAAAAACATATATATATACATTTTATACAATGAAGACAGCTACTCAGAAAAAAAAATTATACTCTTGAGGTATTAAAATCCTTGTTCAACAATAAACTGGAAATTCGCGCGGCAATTGTTTAAGATCCTCGAGAACTAAGACTATATAGTTTTACTATAGACATCAGGAAGGTCGATTGAGATAATGAAAAGATTGTCGATATTGAACAAATTAAGATCACTTCATTGAGATGTCCGTATATCCATTATCTAATATTTCTTTTACTTACATAATTTTATAAGACGCTCATAACAACTGCTAAATACTATATTTTCAAATATATATAAATAAAGAATTTCTTTACGAAAAAAAAACGAATTTCAAATTACCAAGTACTCGAGATTTATTATAACAACTGATGCTTTATAATTATAATAATAAATATAGTAGAAATTATTGCCTTTATACAATGAAATATAGATATATAAATAAAACGAGAAGTTATCCTTGCATTCCATTTTACACACGGAAATGCATAACAGATGCAAACTACGAGAACAAAAGTGGGAAAAATGGGAGATCAAAATTATAATAAACTAAGCAACATAAAAATATTTACACTAATTTTTGGGACGTATGATTATATGTTTCAAAAATTAGTTAGAATTTTCATTTTATGGAATTTCATTTGTCATAATTATTTTTGAAAAGAATTTTTATTTGTTCAAATTAGTATTTTGCAGAATTTTCATCAAATCGATTTTCTATATTAAAGAATTTTTATATAACCGAAAATTCACTTCACAGAATTTTTATTTGTTCGAATTTTTATTTGCTCGAATTTTCATTTAACATAATAGGCATTTTAAAGAATTTTTATTGGGTAGAATTTCATTGCATCGAATTTTCATTTTATTCTTTCAGATGAATTTTCATTTGTTCGAATTATTATTTGATATAATTTCCATATAACCTATTTTTCATACTACAGAATTTTAACTTAACCGAAAAATCATTTAACAGAATTTCTAATTGCTAGAATTTTCATTTGTCCAAAATTGCAATTGGGCTGAACAAACAATCGACAGAAAGATTTCGGCACGATTTTTAAAATCAACCAATCACAATTTTATGGATAATTTTTGATTGGTTAATTTAAAAAATCGTGCCGAAATCTTTCTGTCGATTGTTTGTTCGACCATTTGAAATTTTGGACAAATGAAAATTCTATCAATTAGAAATTCTGTTAAATGATGAATATAGAAAATCGTTTTGATAAAAATTCTGCAAAACACTAATTCGAACAAATAAAAATTCGGCTCAAAAATAATTAGGGTCAACCGGGGTAAATCCGAACGCTTTTAGTAAATTTCAACAATAACATAAGTTTTTTCTTTAAAAAAAAAATACTTCCGGTATTCTGGTGCATGAAGTTGTTACTTTACTTCCATAGAACAATTTTATGAGGTAGCAAAATTTTTTGATAAATTACAATCACAGGAAACTTAGCGTTCGTATTTACCTTGATACTTTGCAACTTTCCTAAAATACCGGGGTAAATACGAACGCCACTGTATTTCAGAAAAATCTTAGGGAAAATAAATTTAAAGTATTGCAATTGTTAAACTTATATAAAAACTCAAAAAAATACGATAATAAACCTATTATGTAATAATGCATCATATATAAATACAAAAATCAAACAGGTTAAAAATTAAAATGCATTACACAATTAAAACCTTCAATAACTTTATCAAATCATAACGGATTTTTGCAAAACTTGCTACAGAAAGTATTTTGGAGTGATTGAATGTAAATACAAAAATAAAAGTGAAATTTTTTAAATTCAAAATGGCGGACTTTCCTAAAACTTATTTTTAAATATGATGAAATTTGCTAACTCCAAATTCGTAATCAGCGACCCTGAAACCCCCCGAGTAACAATTTTCGAGCGAATCCAATGAATTTTTTAATTCTCGTCCGACATTTTGAATTTTGAAAAACTGACGTCAAATTGGTAATCAGCGACCCCAAAAACCGTAGAATACCAAATTTTATTAAGATCCTGAAAAACTTTTTTCAACAAACCATTTGGCAAAAAAATTGAAACACTCCTTCGAGAGAACAGAGATTAAGTTTCTGCTTATTAATTACTAACGAGGATACGTATAGAAAGAAAAACTTTTTTCTATGTACTTTTATAATGTTAAAATAATAGTGTAATGAAATAAAAACAATTTTGTATGGCTCTGATGTAAAAAAAAATTATTGAAAATACCGTTCGGATTTACCCCCCGGTCTTCCAATTTTCCTGGGTAAATACGAACGGTCTGATATTATTAATAAAATTTTACAGAAGGCAAAAATGAAAAATAGTTTCTGTTCTAGTATTCATAACAAACAATTATAAATAATAAAATAAATTTTTAGCTTCTTTTTCTTCAAATACGAGACAAAATACTGAAAGAGTGTCATCTTTGATTTTCAATCTTTTTTGCAATACTCGTTATCTTTGTTTATGCTGTTGCTAATAATTAACAAACGAAAAATGGGATAATACTTAGAATCTCTTGAAGAGGATCTGAGGTAAAAATTCTCATATCGAACTTATTTTTAAAAATTTTAATTAAGCTGAAATAATTAGCGTTCGGATTTACCCCGGCTGACCCTATGACAAATGATATTCCATAAAATGAAAATTCTAACTAATGATTTTTAGAACATAATCATATGCGTCCCTAAGTTTCGTTTCCTAATTTTTCCGGTTTATAAATTTACAACTTTATTAAAAAACATTTTTTTTATTGCGTCCGACGCGTGGTTACTTTTTTCCAACATCCGACGTAGTAAAATAACACTGGTATTTTTTTGTGTGTTTATTTAAAATTTATTTCACCAAAATTCAAAAGATCCAGTTGTACAATTTAAAAAAAAATTAATTTTGATTAAAATTTGTTGTAATTTATCTCTTTGAAAGATTCTTTACAATATTCTGATTTAGTATATTTTTGTTAAATAATGGTTAATGAATTTGATAAACTTAATTTTATTTTATAGTTTTATTTGTAGTTAAAAACAACTTTTTAGTTTGAGGTTATATTAATGGGGATAAGCACCCTTAAGGTCATGTAACTGTTATGTGATTTCACATGTAAATATTCTCCGCAGGTTAATTTCTCGCAAAATAATAATTGATAAATTAAGCTAAAATTTTGCAGAGAACTCAAAATTAGTATACAAATATTTTATCAATCAATTTATTCTTGAAAAATTACATATACATATTTAACGAGGGGGAATTTACTCAGGTAGTCAAGTGTACACTCTTCCTGTAATACTTGTGTAATAACGTGTAATACCGTGTAATAATGCGTTATTACGGTGCTGTAATAACGCAAAAAACTCTGTAATATCTCTGTAATAATGTGTAATACTCTGTAATAACGTGTAATAACTTAGTAATAATGGTAACATTAGGTGTAATACCGGTAGTCAAGTGTACACGTTTTTAACTAGTAAATTCCCCCTCGATATTTAAGGAAATGACTAAAATCACAATCGGTATTGCCGACATATTAAATTTTCCTCAAATATGCAATTTTTTTTAACATACTCTGGCACATAACAGCGATTTCTTACACTATTTTTGAGTTCTTCATAAAATTTTAGCTCAATTTATCAATTATCTTGCGAGAAAAGCTGCGGAGAATATTTACACGTGAAATCACAACAATCATATGACCTCAATATCTTTAAAATTATTCCTGCAAAGGTACGTGGCGTACAAATTTATTTAAAATTGCTCGGCAATGCGATTTTAGTCAAAATATAAATGACCTATTTATCATTATATTATTAATAATTATTAGTAATCTAGTTATCAATCATACCCTCACCTATTATAACAGATTTAAACATCTTTTAAAAAATTTTTCCGATAAAAATATGACTATTTCTTTGTATAGAAAAAAAACAACAAAAAAATAACAGATGACAATCCGCGTAATGTACATATATGATTTACCTCTCAAACTATGAACTCCTAATAGAATAATGACAAATTGTCCTGACAATGAGCAGTGCAGCAGGATATTGCTTTTTAAGAAATCAATGGTTACAATGTAAACGATTCTAGCACAAGGTGAGAGCATTGATCACAAGTCGGATGGCTCTCAATGATATAAAATTAGGCGTGTCGATTAAATCTGTCATGTCGAGAGATGTGCGATGCTCTCAAAAAACTGACCTTGCCCTAAGATAACAGAAACGACATACATGTATGCATATATATCTGCGGTATAAACAGAAATATTAATTCAAATGCATTTCTTTTTCAAGCATTCTTTTCTTCCGCGCACATCAAGGACTTCTTCTCTTGTTTTCCTTTAATTTTCCACAATATGTTTAACAGAGTTTCACAACGAAAAAATTTTTTTTTTTTAAATTTCTCAATGAAAATTTAATAAAATTATGTATACACAAGAAACTCTCTATATAAGTATATTAACTCTTGAAATATTTACGTGTTTGGATAATCCAATAACCAATAATGCCTAAAATTACCCAACCAAAAATTTCAGTATTATACCAGAGTTGACTACTGGCGCAGTACTGGTTCAATATTGGCTGCCGAGGCTGGGCAGTCTGTACTGAACCAGTACTGGTATTTTCATTGTATCAGTACTGGTGCAGTACCGCCCTCCCAGTACTGGTTTGCCAGTACTGGGAGGCCGATATTGAGCCAGTACTGGCTCAAATAAATTTTCTTTTTGATTAATACTAGTTTACAAAAAGTTCTAGAGTGAACCCAATGAATCTTTTTATTTAAATATTTTGTTCATCAAAATTAAATACAATCGCAAGTAAAATTGCACAAATGTTATATTATCAATAATATAAAATATAGAATTAACCTTTCTTAATAGAAATTATAAAAAATAGTTAAACCTACAAACTTATATATTTTAATGGTCAATAAAATTATTGTAATTTGTTTCTCGATGTTATTCTTTAGTTTTTTTTCCAAAAGCACGAGGAGCCTAAACGAACTTTAAATGACCACTTTTTTTATTTCGGATTTTTTTCTTACATTCGATTCAGGAACTTAAAAATAGTGTGTAAAATAATTTTTAGCGAAATTCGTCGAGCCGTTTTTAAAGACAGTTATTTTTTGTATTAAAAAATAAATTTTTCAAAAATTAAAAATATATTATGCAGATTAATTGATTAAGGAAATAGGTAGATTAATAAAATTACAGATTTTATTCTTTAAATAGAATGAAAACTAATGTTTACATATAAAATATTAAAAAATTTAAATTTTGTTAACAAACAATGTTATAGATTAAATTTTATATTTTTCTTTTGTTTATTATGTACGTAAATTACCGCAACATCGGTAGATTTTGAATTAATCGAAATTGATTTTTTTTTTTTTGAAAAAATTGATTTTTAACATAAAAAATATCTTTTTTAAAAAAGGGCTCGATGAATTTCGTTAAAAATTATTTTACACACTATTTTTAAGTTCCTGAATCGAATGCAAGAAAAAAATCTGAAGTAAAAAAAGTGTCAATTTAAAGTTAGTTCAGGCACCCCGTGAAAGTGAATTATAAACAAAAATTTAATGTTAATTTGTAAATAATTTAGATAATTTTTTTAATTACCTAATTTCAGGAATTAAGTATTCATTATTATTAAATCATTATATTTGTGATGAGTTAATTTGTAAACTAATTTTGTTTTATGTAAATTGAATTGAATTCAATGTTAATTTATTTATATTTGATATAATAATTAATAAATTAAAGTGAATAATAAAATAATTAAATAGTTAATTGCATAATTATATACATTATAATTATTTTATAAACATTTTTATTTTTACTGAAGTGTTTTTATATATTATAAAAAGTTTGGTTTAATAATAAACATATTTTTATATTTATTTTTTAATTTTTTAAATAATAATTTGCAATATATATTATAAGGAATGGAAAATCTTGGTTTTTTCGATTTTATATAATAAAATATTAATTAGTTAGTTGACTAATTTAATTAATATTTAATTTGTGTTGGGTTACTAAAAATTTCAGACACTTTTTCCTATTAAGTATACAAAAAAGTATTACCTGGAGTGAAACTTATCTCTGTTACAGTTAAAGCTTTCTTTTCGTATACAATAAATTACAAAACTACCAGTACTCGGCCAGTACTGAACCAGTAGTGGTTACCAGTACTGGTGCCAACTCTGGCAGCCAATACTGGTAAAATGTTATCATCCCAAAGTTACGCCAACTCTGGCGCCAATACCGGGTGCCAGTACTGCGCCAGTATTTGTCAGTACTGCGCCAGTACTGCGCCATTAGTAAATTTTTGATTGGGTAATTTTTTAAAATTTTTATTTAATATAGAATTTCATTAGATAGAATTTTCCTTTAGCCGAATTTATATTTATTTGTTTGAACATTATTCCGCGTGCATATATAAAATATTTATAAAAGGAATACGAAGGAATATAGGATGAATTGTCATCATATAAATGAAGAATATAAACAATGTTCCAATAATAGCCTCACGGTTTACTTATCGTTTTTGCGCTTGAGTAAGCGCAACAGGAGTTATACTGATAAATCTCTTTGCCTCATTCTGTCCTCGTCCCGGTTCATCAGATTCCTTCCATCCTTCGTATCAACTTTATTAGGAGCAAAACGTTTCTTTCCTAGTATTATATTATACACTATATATATTATCGTCAGCAAATGGTCATCTCTATAAGTGTAGATAATTTTACTATTTAGAACAAGCCTTGACAATTAAGCAAATATATATAATTCAGTGATCTAATCTGTCTAGACATTTATATTATAATACACCTTTTTTCTCAGGTAAACGATCCGGAAAGTAATGACAGAAGTTCAGATGGCATCAAAATTGGCGCGGAAGCTTCATGGTATGTATATAATATCGCTTTGAACTGAAACGTTTGCCCTAGTTTTAAAAAAATTTTCAATTCCAGAAAAATAAAAATTAGTAGAATACTTTTAAACAATTTGAAAAACAATTTCAATCCTCAACTGGCTTCCTATCGCCGATTTTTGTTGCAATTTGTTTGGGGCACCACATTGAACATTTTCCAAAAATCAAAATCCGTTGGGCGCTTTTTTTGAATTCCAATTTTAGTGTTTTAAGCAACGAATTTAAAAAGAAATGATTTTTCTGATTATATAAACTAATTAAATTCAATTTTAAATTGTCAAATAATGTTCAAAAAAATTATACAAAGACATAATTCTTATAGGGAATTTTCAATAGAATTGGAACCTGACATTAGCTTTCGAATTGAAGGCAAAGGAATCCTATAGAAAATCCGGAAAACTGTAAAGACTTTCAAAACAAAATCTAACGACAATTTTAAAATTAACGGAAATTCTGTTTAGAATCTTCGAAACGTAAAAATATCCCATTAAAATCATTAGCTAGAATTTTCATTAGCCAGAATTTTCATTTGTATGAATTTAATTTGACAGAATTTTCATTTTTAAATTCGCATTTTACTTACTTTCTTTGTAAACGACATTTTATTTATTTTTTTTTTTGGTACCGTATCTGACTTTTGTTTGTTCTTCCATTTGTAATTTCCGTTAATTGAAAATTCACTGTTTTAAGAATTCTATAAAATAACAATTCGTGTAAATAAAAATTCGAACAAATGGAAATTCGATAAATTAAAAATTCTGACATTAAACAATTCAAATCACTAAAATTCTGCTGAATGAGAATTTTGTTAAATTACATAACATTGGTTAAAATTATAATTCTTTTAAGGCCATGTGAGACAAAGACACTTTTTGGTAGTTCCAAGTATTCTCGGAAATAAGAAGAAATTTCGGGTTGAAATTTTGAGGAATGATAAAAAAGGGATGAAGGAATTGGTCCGTTCTACTTATTTACTGTAATTGAATGCGAAATAATTTAAAAAAGTAATTAATAGTGGTATTAATAGGTTTTTGTTATTTCTTTGAGCGGCCACTAACTCGAATTGGCGCTAGTTCCTGGACCACTGATACATGTTGACTTCAACTTTTGTTCAAAAATGGGAATTTTCAAACTTTTATTTTTAATACTTAAACGCAAAATATTGCTTCAAACCGAGAACAGCGCCATTCTGAATGCTATTCTCTATCATAATTTACAAATTTCAACCAAAAATTCTTTACCATTTTAGAGAATACTTGGTAATACGATACCATATTTTTTGCATGGCGGTCACGTGGGTATTTCCCACATGGCCTTAAATTTTAAGTTGGATAGAAAAAAATTTGGTAAAATAAAAATTATGTTAAATAAAAATTCGGTAGCAAAAAAAAATAAAATTTCGTTTACAAAGAAAGTAAGTCAAATGCGAATTTAAAAAATGAAAATTCTGTGTCAAATGGAATTCATACAAATGAAAATTCTAGCTCATGATTTTTATGGGATATTCATACGCCTCAAAGATTCCAAACAGAATTTCCGTTAATTTTAAAATTGTCGTTAAATTTTGTTTTGAAAGTTTTGAAAGTCTTTACAGTTTTCCGGATTTTCTCGGATTCCTTTGCCTTCAATTCGAAAGCTAATGTCAGGTTCCAATTCTACTGAAAATTCCCTATAAGAATTATGTTTTTGTATATTTTTTTGAACAATATTTAACAATTTAAAATTGAATTTAATTAGTTTATATAATCAGAAAAATCATTTTTTTAAATTTGTCGCTAAAAACGAAAATTGAAATTCAAAAAAAAAAAAAAAACGCCTAACGGATTTTGTTTTTGGAAAATGTTGAGTGAGGTGCCCCGAACAAGTTGCAACAAAAATCGGCGAAAGGAAGCCACTTGAGGGTTGAAATTGTTTCCCGAGTACCGTGAAATATTAACTAAGAAGATTCTAATACTTCAGTTAATTATGTCATTTTTTTGTAACTCAAACTCAACCCGGAGAAAAATAGAAATTTCTATCAACTTTTGCTTCGAAAACAGTAAAAAAATTACTATTTTCGAAGTAGGTTTTACTATTTTATGAGTAAGTTTTTTTCTATTTCCGGAGCAAAATTTTTCAGAGATGCGCAGAATTTCATAACAGTTTAGCTTTTACTTTGTAAGTAGTAAAAGTTACTTCATATTTTTTTTCGTGTATATTATTATTAGCTCTTGAACTAGAAATACTAACAAGAACACAACAATAAACCTACATTATTAATAACAAAATGAGCCGATTTTCCAGTAAAATATACACAAAAAAAACTTATTTTCATCAGTATTATTAGTTCCATAGAAAAAGAAGAAGAAGAAGAAGAAGAAGTTATCAAACAATTGTAGAAAAAAATTAATGAATACAATTATCATCTATAAATACAATTTACAAATATATAAAATATATTTATACATATATTTATTTCTTTGAAATTGTTTTTATAACTCATTAAAATGATTCAACAGGCAGTACAATGAAAAAAATTCAAATACGAAGGAAACAAAACTCATAATAGTTGTTGGATTATTAGCTGTTGCTGTAATTGCTCTTGTCGCTACGTTAACAATACAAATGGCTGTTTTTCGAAAGGAGGAATACAAAGAAATGTGCCAAAGTGAAGAGTGCATAAATACCGGTAACGTTTTTTTTACGTATCGCAATAAAATTCTCAAAAAATATCTTTAAAATCAAAATTCTTTTAGTACTTATGTACTACACAAAGAAAAAGGACTGACAATTGAATAGAACTAACAAATCTAGTTTTGTTGTTGTAACAAATTTTTTTTGTTCATCTAACAATAAGAAATTGTTGTGATAGCAATAAAATTGTTTGGAAAACAAAAATTTTATTTTTACGACAAACAAAATTTGTTTAGTTCTATATTTTAACAATTCGGTTATTAGATTTGACAATTCCTTTTTCTCCTTTTGTATTTATATCAGACATTTGGACTATAAAAGTATACTAAGTTTCTACTAAACATATTTTTACACTGAAAAAAGGGTTTGGTATTGACAACCAAATGTTTGGTTGGTATTTAAGCAACCAAAATTTTTTTGTTGAATCAACAAAATTTTAATTGTCTCAATCAAAATTTGTTTGACACAACCAAAATTAGAAAAAAAGGATTTTTGTTGTTCTAACTAAAGTTTCATTGGGACAACCAAAATTTTGTTGATTCAACAAAAAAAAATTTGTTTGCTTAAATACCAACCAAACGTTTGGTTGTCAATATCAAACCCTTTTTTCAGTGTACTAACAAGACCTTCATGAAGATGATTTCGATGCTAGAAAAAATTTTCCACAGGATCAAAACAGATTAAATCATTTTTATTTAAAAAAAAGTTTTAGGTACCAAGCATTTTTAACTCTTGTATACCTAATTAAATCCCCTTAAAATCTTTGAAAAATTATTTCTCATTTTTTTGATCCTACGAAAGAAAATAATTTTTGAGCGTCGAAACAATCTTCATATGGATGTCATAATAAATCACTTTTTTATTGTAATTAAAAACAAAAAAATCTCTTTTCTTTTTAGCTGCTAAAATATTAGACGCAATGAATAAAACAGTAGATCCTTGTCAAGATTTCTATCAATTTGCCTGTGGTGGATGGATAGACAAACATCCAATTCCACAAAGTCAAGCAGCATGGGATCAATTAAGTCTCATAAGAGAAGAATTAATTCAAAAATTAAGAATTCTTTTAGAAGAACCTGACAAAAGCGACGATCTCAGACCCGTAAAACTTGCACGAAGTCTTTATAAAACATGCATGGATACTGGTAAGAAAAAAAATCATTTATTAAAATAGAATAATTTCTGATAGATTGATCAATTTTAAAAATCGCGCCGAAATCATTCTGTCAATTTTTTATTCGGTTATTTGCAATTTCGGACATAAGAAGATTCGGTTAAATTATTAGAATTTTAATAAAGAGGTATTCTGCAAAATAAAAATTCGTTATATAGAAAAATATTTTGTCAAATACTAATTCGAAAAATGAAAATTCGTTAAAAATCATCTTACATTTTTAATCTAATTTTTTTTAAACATAACTATTGTACACTTAACTTCTTTAAAAATTTAAAAAATTTTCTTTGGAAATTTTTTACATTGGGACATTTGACTTTTGGACATTTTAGTCTTTGGAAAAATAAATTTTTACCTCCATGAAGTTGGCGTCAACGCTCAGATTATTTTTTTAAAAATATTTTCCGTCTAAATAATACCTTGAGAAATACTTTTTAAGGTATTATGTAGACACAAAACGATTTTAAAAATGATTTGATATTTTTGGTACCATGAAAAATAATTCAATTTACCTTCAGGGAGGTAAATTTTGGTTCTTTTAAAATTGGAACTTTTTTCTTAGAACTTTTGTTTTGGAATTCTTGTATGTACCCCAATTAATACTTAATTTATATGTAAATCACCTGGCTGAATCCATTTCAAAACGTACAGGCCGACCACCTTCAGGTTGTAGATTTTTCTGTCGATGAAATATGTTATTCTACATGAAAAATAAAGAGACACGTATTTTTTTATTTTTCATAAAAATTATGTTTAACGAAGTTATGGTCATTTGAAGTTTGATTGGTAAAACTCGAAAGAACAATAAAAAAAAATTGTTTCGCCTGTAATTTTTTTTTCTAATGAATGCAATCAAATTATTTTTCTTGGATATTGTAGGGGGTATATTCCTCTTTAAAATCCCATTTGAAATTTGAAAAAAGATTCAAAATTAACAAAACAGGAGATGATTTTCTAAAAATCATTAAAGTCAATTTTCTCAAAAACCCCACTTTTTTTTCTCTCAAATTTTTACCATAAATTCTTACCAATATGAAGAACCAATCCTAGGAGTTTCAAACGGGCTAAACAATCCTGGTAGTAAGGAGAAATTTTTTTCGAAATATTTATTTTACGAAATTTGAAATGGCTGACGTGCGCGTGCAGTTTCAAGAACAAATGAACTAACTGAAGTGAGTCATTTTATAACCAACAATAATGTATTCCAATATTCAGTTACTTTAAATGTGTTTTAATGTGCAATAAAAATATTTAATTATTTATATGTGAAAATAATTCATAATAATTTGAAAAAATATTTTTTTAATATTTGAATTATTATAAAATAAACATATTACTAAAAGAAACACAAAATTTATAAAAAATATTTTTTCTTTTTTCACCTTTATATTAATTATATATTTATTATCATTGGTCTTAACGATACTTAAAATGTCAAATTATAAATTTTTTGATGTTTAGAACCTGTTTGAAAAAAGTGATTTTATGGTTATTTTCTAAATATACATTATTGTTGGTTATAAAATGACTCATTTCAGTTAGTTCATTTGTTCTTGAAACTGCACGTCAGCCATTTCAAATTTCGTAAAAAAAAATATTTCGAAAAAAATTTCTCCTTACTACCATGATTGTTTAGCCCGCTTGAAACTCCTAGGATTGCGGTTCTTCATATTGGTAAGAATTTATGGTAAAAATTTGAGAGAAAAAAAAGTGGGGTTTTTGAGAAAATTGACTTTAATGATTTTTAGAAAATCATCTCCTATTTTGTTAATTTTGAATCATTTTTCAAATTTCAAATGGGATTTTAAAGAGGAATATACCCCCTACAAGATCCAAGAAAAATAATTTGATTGCATTCATTAGAAAAAAAAATTACAGGCGAAACAATTTTTTTTTTATTGTTCTTTCGAGTTTTACAAATCAAACACGAAGCTGAAGTACGCAACGTTTATATAAACGATTTTTAAAGAAATAATGTTTTAAAATAAAAAATTCTATAATTTTTTGCCTAAAAATTATTTTTTTATAATTTGTTGATTAATAAAAACTACAAGAAATATTTTTTAGACAAAAAATTATAGAATTTTTTATTTAAAAAAATTATTTTTTTAAAAATCGTTTATATAAACGTTGCGTACTTCAGCTTCGTAATCAAACTTCAAATGACCATAACTTCGTTAAACATAATTTTTATGAAAAATAAAAAAATACGTGTCTCTTTATTTTTCATGTAGAATAACATATTTCATAGACAGAAAAATCTACAACCTAAAGATGGTCGGCCTGTACGTTTTGAAATGGATTCAGTTGAAATTTTTTTTTTCATTTCAGCTAGTGTTGAGGCCCTTGGTTTGAAACCAATATTAGAGGTTTTAAAAAAAATTGGATTAACCAGTGAGATCCCAGTGGGTAATGATACGGATATCATGAACATTGCTGAATTATCAGGAAAAGCACAAAGAATAATAGGTTTCAATATGTTGGTTAATTTTTACATTAGTGAAGATGTAAGAAATACTTCGAGAAATAGAATGATGGTGAGTATTATATAGGCAATATATTTACTATGCAGATAACGTGAAACAAATTCTGTATAAATAACGATACTTATTTGCTAACAATAGATAGAACAAGCATCACCAGGTATAAGCGAACGATATCTTTTGAATAAAAAACGATTCGAAACGGAATTAACAGAATATAAAAAATATGTTATTGCTATGCTGGAATTAGCGGGAGCTGGAGAAAAAAGTTCTGATCTCGCTAATGAGATTTTAGACTTCAGTACTCAAATTGCCAAGGTATTATAAATTCAACAAAAAAAAAACATACCAGATGAATCATTTATAATTAGAATAAATTAGTTCATTCTGATAAAAAAAAAAAAAAAATACTTCGTATTTAATATTCTTTAAGAGATTTAAATACAAAGTAGAATTTTAAACTACTATCACTGCACTATAAAAAGAAAGGTATTACTTTAATACCGACTTCAGGTACGAAATTGTCATTTGGTTCTATTTTGATACCTAAAATCGGTACTGTTTTAGTACTTTCTTTTTACAGTGTGAAAAAAAATTACATATTTGATTCAAATAATCGTTTACTTGACAATATGTATTGTCAAAGAAATATTTACACAGAAAATTAAAAGGCATTAAAATAATAAGCGTTGCAGCTTATTTTAATGCCTTTTAATATTCCGTGTACTTGAACCAAATAATATTTTTATTTAAGTTAAATAAACTGTATTTGAACCAATAATGTTTCTATATTTGAAACTAAAGTTTCTGTATTTGAAGCAAATACTATTTAATTGACTCAAATAATAACTATTTGATACAAATAAATATTTATTTGATAATAGTCAAGTAATCCATTATATTTGAATCAAATAAATTTTTTTTCAGTGTATAGGGTCATCAATTATTATACATCCAAAGAAATGTTTTATTAGAATCAAATATAATATATTTGAGTTAAATAAACGTATATTTGTCTCTACTAGCCCATTTATTTGGCGTAAATAAAATTTTTTATTTAAATCAAATAAAAATTTATTTGAATCAACTAAATATTTATTAGGCCGTGAGACAAATATACCATTTTTCTGGGTGTATAATATCATATCATAATATTAATGATATGTGACGCGACGCGAAGAAAGGTACCTAAGAAGCCAAACGGCAATTTTACAGGAGAGGGAAAAGAACAAGCTAGAACGCGGCGCAGAATTTCCGATATCTCTTACTCTCTCTCGTTTCCCACTACTAATTCGAGTTAGCGTCTGTGTATTCGGCCGTCTCCGGCAAGTAAAGAGAGATGCACCTCGTTCACGTGCTTTCGTAGTGAGAGAGAACGGTGTAGTCAGCGCATCTCTCTCTAAATCACGAATACCGACCCGAACTTCAAGTGGCGCATGGTTACAGTGAGAGGGGAGCGTAGATATGTGTGCGTGAGGAAAAAGAGAATCAACTCTTAGCACGAATTGTTCATCTTTAAATCGTTATTACAAGAAAAGTATTAGATAAAAATTAATTTTGACTTCAGATAATTGAAAAGCAATCTTTAGTTTATCGAAAACAATCATAATCCGAAAATCGATTTTTGCCTTCTTAGGTACCTTTCTTTGCGTCGCGTCACATATAGTTATTATTGTGTAATAAAAAGAAAATAATAATAAAGCAGGAAGAGTCGTGTAAGGTTTTTAACCTGCTTTTTGTAACAGAAAAACTTTTTTTTCAGATTATGTCGACACAAGAAGAGCGACGAAGTGAAAATCACTTTTTCCACGATGTAACGATCAATGAATTACAACAGCTCACTGACCTTCATGCTCAAAAAGTAAGTTTTTTTTTGTCGCGAAAATTCTATTCTTAAGTATTAAATTCTTATTTATACACTGAAAAAAATTGTTCTAATTTAAGTTACTAGATGCATTTGGTTTAAAAATTTGTAGTTATTTTAACCAAAAAAAATAGTTAATAAGACTAGACTGTTCTTGTTAAACAATTCTGGTTAATTTCTGTTATAAGAGAAACTAGACTAGAGTATGTCAATAAATAATCAAACAATTTTTTATTAGAAAGAGAGAATTCTACGCTAAGTGAAAAACCCCGATCGTACTCTCTAAATCTGAATCAGTAAAAATTTGACTAATTCAATCAGTACTTTTCATTTTAACTGAAGTTTCAGTTATTTTTTGAAATTTACTAATATAATTAGTGAATATATAAGCAATAGAAAATAACTTATGTAAATCAGTAATTTGTATATAACATAATCTTTAAAATTAACTGTTAAATCAGTTGATTTTGCGGCCGCTGCCATATGTTTATATTACTGATTCAATCAGTAATTGATATTTTACTAATTGAATCAGTAAATTTCTACTAATTATCAATTGCTCAATTCTCGCTATGGCAATTAGTAGGTTTCTAGTGCTAATCAGTGAAATATGACTGATTCAGATTTAGAGAGTAGTTTGTTTTTCAATATTAGACGGAAAAAAACTAACAAATTTTGTTTGGTTGCTACAACAAATCTGTATTGTTGCACTAACAATATTTATTTGTTAGTACAATAAAATTTTATTGTTTTTTTTTTACAAAAAATTTGTATTGTTGTACCAACGAATATATACACTGAAAAAGAATACTAGTTAGAATAACCAGAATTCTAGTTATTCCAACTAGAATTCTGGTTAGGGTATATATATTTAACATTGTGATTTTGATTACGTTAACCAAAATTCTGGTTACATTAACGAGAATTCTAGTTAATGCAACTAGAGTTCTGGTTAACTTAACTAGAAAGTAATATTAAATATATAGCCTAACCAGAATTTTTTTTTCAGTGTATTACTATTAGGACAATACAAATACAATACAAATTTGTTGTAAGAAACAATAAAATTTTCTTGTAACAACTAAAAAATTGATGTAGTAACAAATGTATAATTATTGTTAGTGCAACAATACAGATTTGTTGTAGCTACCAAACAAAGTTTGTTATAGTACCAGGTTTAGTAAGTACATCCATTAAACGAAGGAAAATATATGTGGATTTTGTATAGTAAATTTAATGTCGTTTGACATCGCATAGTATTAATTTTAAAGATTAAATTAATTTCAACTTCAAAAATTGAAAAACAAATTTTGAATTAATTTTTCATAGACTTCGACCATTTTTAAAATATTTCAAAATATCGTAAAAAATACCTTAAATTATATAAATTCAGTATACCAAAAAATGGTCGAATTCCATGAAAAATTGATTTAAAATTTGTTTTCAATTTTTAAAGTTAAAATTAATCCTTTCTTCAAAATTAATACCATGATGTCAGACGAAATTAAATTTACTATAAAATCCACATCAATTTTACTTTATTTAATATATTTCTAATAAAATTGTAATCTTTAAAAATAATATGGAAAAACAAACAAAGATCGGGGTTGTCCGCTTTACTGAAATTTAACACTGAAAAAAGGGTTTGTTATTGACAACCAAACGTTTGGTTGGTATTTAAGCAACCAAAATCAACAAAATGAATCAACAAAATTTTGGTTGTCCCAATCAAACTTTAATTAGAACAATCCTTTTTTTCTAATTTTGGTTGTGTCAAACAAATTTTGATTGAGACAATGAAAATTTTGTTGATTCAACAAAAAAATTTTGGTTGCTTAAATATCAACCAAACGCTTGGTTGTCAATACCAAACCCTTTTTTCAGTGAAGACTATACAGTTTCGCATTAAATTTAATACAAATTTCACAGGAAAAACAAAGTGTTATTTTAACACCGGAATTGGTGTTAAAATAACACGCAACAAATTTTACCCTAATTGTGAGTTAAATGTTATGGGTTTTAACATTGGAGTAAATTACCCGCCACAAAAATAACACCAACTTTTTTCTGTGTACTTTAAATTTAAGGGGAGATTCTAGTCCAAAGTTCCGAAAATTAACGTACATAATATGGTACCATTAGCGTTTCATGGTATTTATAAGAATATATTTGAAAAATTTTACAAAATTTTTTTAAGTAAAAATAATTAAAAATGGCGGCCCCAGCCCTCCCTCAAGAAAATGTGTATTCAATTTCAGTACTTATAGTATTACATACTTGGTTCATATATAACATATTAAATTTAATACAGATTTTTCTCACACTGCACGAAGAAAAATATAAAAACGAATAAAGTAACTTTTACACTGTATGATAAAAGTACTAAAATAGTACCAATTTTAGGTATCAAAATAGAACCAAATGACAAATTTAGTGCCTAAATTTGGTATTAAATCAATATCTTTCATGTTACAATGTACTACTTTAAAAATAAAACCGGAACTATCCGCAGTTTCTGCGCATTTCTAGAAATTTTTACTCCAGAAATATTAAAATTGACACCGAAAGTAGTAAAATTTACTCCTGAAATAGTAAACATTATTCCGGAAATAGTAAATTTTACTATTTCTGTAAAAATTGCCATAAATGCGCAGAAACTGCGGACAGTTCCGGTTTTACGCTTAAAGTAGTTAAAGTTATACTTTATTCGTTTTTCCATTTTTCTCCGTGTGTATAGAATGACCCATACTTTAAATAAATCGTGAAAATTAATATCAAAAATATTTTACAGTGGAACTGGACGAGTTATGCGAATGCAATTTTCAACAATACAAATGTCACAATAGATACAAATGTCGATAGAGTAATTGTTATGGATTTACTATATTTGCAAAAATTGCCAAAACTTTTGGCAGAAACTTCACCAGGGACAATAGGTATTTTTCAATGATTGTAAAAATTACTACATATAATAATAAAAATAATAAATACACTTTAAAAAGAAGTATCTTATTTTAAGATATTTTGGTCGCCTTTTTAAGATGTTTTTTACAACTTGCTTCTAAGTTATACCAAAAACATTTTAAAATGCATTAGTTTCTTAAGTTAATACTATAATTAAGAAGATATTTTTGGTAACTTGCTTCCAATGTGTCTTATAACAAGATACTCCTTTTTGCAGTGTAACATAATAAAAGTAAAAAGATAATTTTTACAATTTTCAAGTTATTTTAAATATTAAATTCTTCTGCAAAAAAAAAAAAAAAAAAAAAAAACAATATATGGGCAAATCCACGAAACTTTTAACTTTCAAGAAAAGAAAATTTCTTTTTTTAATTTGCAGGCACATTGATGTCACTTTGTATACACGTTTAAGTACATTTTAGCACTACAAATTTATATACGTGATTCATTTTTAGCTCACGCCGTCAATTTTTAACTCTTTAAACTCTTTAATGTTAATAAATTACATATAAAATTGAAAAATTCAATTTTTTTTATTTTTGATATCGGAGTGGTTTCCAAAGTATTTTCGTCCTCTGAACACGATTCTGGCACCCAAATTTGCTTAGCAAGTCAAGATTTTG
The DNA here is from genome assembly GCF_019393585.1 of Leptopilina boulardi. Taxonomy (NCBI): domain Eukaryota; kingdom Metazoa; phylum Arthropoda; class Insecta; order Hymenoptera; family Figitidae; genus Leptopilina; species Leptopilina boulardi. The sequence continues at coordinate 362,687 of NW_026137659.1, read as the reverse complement.
AGAAAAGAGGGGGTAAAGACTCCAAAAAAGTGTTTTCAGCACACTGAAAAAAAATTCTAGTTAGAATAACCAGAATTCTAGTTAGAATAACCAGAATTCTGGTTAGGGTATATTTAACATTTTGATTCTGGTTAGGTTAACCAGAATTCTGGTTATTTTAACGAGAATTCTAGTTAATTCAACTAGAATTCTGGTTAACATGACTAGAAAGTAATGTTAAATATAGCCTAACCAGAATTTTTTTTTCAGTGCATATTCTTAACTTAATAAAATTTGTTTCACTCAAAATACTTAAGCGGCGTTTTTGTGTTCAAATATATGTATGAAAATGTTTCGATCACACCATAGATTGACCTGTTTAAAGCAAAAATGCAGTTTTGTGCCTTTCAAAAATGTTTAAATTTAAATGAAATCACGATTTTTATTATCATCTTCTAATTGCTCCTACAGGAGTACATTTAGAGGCACATCAATGAAAAAGGTCTTAAAATTTTCGTTTTTTCATTCTCTATTCAGAAATCCATTGAACTTTTATTTTCATTGAACGCCGCACAAGATATTTCCTTAAGAAGATGTTTAATTAAATTGTCTCAAAAAGTGGCGTCACTCAATCAACCCTTCATATCTTTATTAACATTGAGGGCACACTAATGGGATAGTGAAAAAATTTTGACAAAATATGTCTGTTAGATATTTCCTTTGCAGCTGAAGCGATATTTTACACGCCGCAAAAGAAAATTCGTTAAGAATGTAAACTTTTCTGACGGTGTCACATGAAATTTCAGTGTTTTTTCACTTTTTAACTTATAAAACTAATTGACAAATTAATATTTTCTTCTAATATTGTACAGAAATGTTACTTTGTATATAATTTAGCAAGAAAAAATTTTATATTAAGTTTTAATTAAAAATAATATAGACTTTTAAGTGTTTTGATTCAGGTGTTATAAAAGTTAAAAGTTTCGTGGATTTGCCCATATATTTTTGATCATAACAAAAAAATAACGAAACCCACAATTATTCACAACTGCGGAATAAGTTTTTTCTTTGGGAAGAAAAAAAATTAAGACTAATTTTAGAAACATCCAAAATTATATTAAAGTGTTTATATAATCTACAAGGGAATAGAGCAGAACATATTTGATATCTGTTCTCACGCAAAAGGGAGCTAAAAAAAGAAATAAAATTAAAGAAATAAGTATTTCTTGCAATCAAAATGAGGCCACTTGAGAAGTCAAAGATTATCAAATTCAACAGAAGAATTTATTATTTCTTCAACTATTATTTGATTCCAACTATTATTATATATATATATTAGTAATTTAATAATTATTTAAAGAGTCTATGTACGATTTAAACAATTTTATTGTCATTTTAGCTCGATTTCTTTGGTGGAACATTTATTCGACAGTTGCACCACTCACGTTACAAAAATTTCGTGATTTGGGATTTCAATTTTCACAAAAAGTCTTTGGTTTAAAGGAAAAAACTCCTAGATGGAAGGGTTGCACAGGAAATGTTAATGCTAATTTTGGCATGGCTCTTAGTTATATTTATGTTCAAAAATATTTCAATGATCAAGCTCGTGATAAGGTAAAAAATTAATTATTATTTAGGTAATAATTAATGCAATTAAATAAAATTAATTCATTATTATGAAACACATATAAATCACCTTCTTGGAATTTTTGTAATATCGAATTAAAAATTTTCTAATTTTTATTTAGCAGAATTTTATAAAGTAGATTTTATGAGCTAAATTTCTATTTAACTAAACTTTTGTATAGAAGATTTTCTACACAGAAAGAAAATAAATATCAAATTTTAATAAAAGTACTTTCAAATTTTATAAAAGTATTACTTTTATACTTTTACAAAATTTGAAAATACTTTTATAAAATTTGATATTTTATTATCTTTCCATATGTATAATACATCGAATTTCCAAATAATGCAAAAATTAATATTAATGTTATTTTTAAAAAAAAATTTATTAATAAATAAAATTGGAAATTTTTTTGTTTAGGCTTTAGAAATGTTACTTGACATAAAAGCAGCCTTCGATGAAATGGTTGCCGAATTAGATTGGATGGATAGCACAACAAGGGCACGAGCTCATAAAAAATTACAGGCTATTAGACCGTTTGTTGCTTTTCCCGAATGGATCAAAAATCCAGATAAATTAAACAAGTTATACGAAGGAGTAAGTTCTCATATAAATATTTTCTTTACTACATTCTTCTTTTTTCAAAATTATTCTATTGTTTTTATATATACTTTATACATATTGAAGGACTTTTCATTTCAAAAATTTATAAAATATATTTTTAAAATTGAATTGTGTGGTGATGCGCAATCTTAAAAAATTATTATATTAATTAATAATAATTAATAATTATTAATTATAAGAATTATCAATATATTAAAAGAAAATATTAAAAATAAGTAATGAAAAATCAAATTAATAATTTTACAGGTGGATATAATTCCAGGGCAATTATTTGAAACATTTTTGAAGCTCACTGATAGGGAAATAACAAAGAGTTTAAATAATTTAAGACAAACGCCAAATAAAGATAGATGGATAACAACCTCAACAACAGTAAATGCTTTTTATAGCGCAATTCTTAATTCAGTCAGTAAGTGTCTTCAAAATTTTGTTTTAATATTATAATTTTATTTTAAATTAAAAAAAATTGCTTGAATAATATAAAAAAAAATTTAATATTTACACAAATTTATTATGTCTTAGACTTTAGAGAAACTAAAATTTTTATAAAACCATTTGATCTTTAACAAAAAAAAAAAAAAAACAAAAAAAAAACATTTTGACAAAATTTTTATTTACTAGTCATGAAAATTATTATAATTTTTAACTAAAAATAATAATTATTGTAACGTTTCTTAATTAACACACCCTAAAAAAAGTAATTTTCAATCTAGAGGATTCCTCTAAAATAAATGCATATTTTCCTCTTAATTTTGGTATCAAAATTATTATTCTTCATTTAAGAGGATTTTCCTCTTAAATTAAATGTCGACATCCAAACCTCGTAAAATTGTTTTTAATGTCAAAGCCATCAATAAAATAATTATAATTTCAATCAAATAATAAAATCTTTGCAGAAAATACATTTTTAAATTAAAATTAAGTAAAATTATAATAGTTCATTTCAATATAATAATAAAAATTGTTTTTTAATATAACATTAACAATGTCATGTTTTTGGTTAATTATCAACATTTTATATTGATAATTAAAATACAAAAAATAAGTTTTCATTAATCAGTTGTAATGATCAACGAGATTTTCAGCGCAAAAATAATTTTAAAACATGATGATATGTTTAAAAGTTAACATTTTTTATAGGACAGAAAAAAATTTCATATATGAAATTATTTAACGTTTTAAAACTTTTTTAAAAAAGTAAATAAAAAGATTTAAAAAATTCGAAAGATTCAAAAATGGGGTTATAGTATTTCTATTTACCTGAGTAGTAAAATTTCACAAGAAATATCCAAATTTTTTTAAATCTAAAAATAGCGTTAAAAATATTCATTTAATTTGAATTTAACTATATTTTCTGTATTTTTAATAAAGCAAATCCATTTTTTTGTCCTTTTTGTTGACATTTTACCAGAAATATTAAAACTGAAAGGTTAAAAAACAACTTCACAACTATCATACCCAGGGAAAGGGATCAAACGATTACATTATTTTTTTCCGTTTCCTTTTTTTAAATCTTCTAAATTTAAAACGGAAAATCTTAATTAAAGAGGAAAATACAAAAGGAATCCTTTTGTCATTCTTCCATTAAAATGAAGAATAAAAATATTCTACATTTCAATTGAATAATCTTGTTTTAAGAGGAAATATTTAGAGGTTATTAGAAGAGGAATTTTCCTCTAAGTATAAGATTACTTTTTTTTGCAATAAAAACCAAAAGTTTATATTAGGTAAAAAATTTTTTTCAATCGTTAATCTTAAACGTTATTGTAAACTCCACGGACTAAAAATTTTATAATAAAAATTTAATTTAATTTTTATATTATGCGTCTAAATTAATTTTGTATTTCTATTCAGCTTTTCCGGCAGGAATATTGAGTCCTCCATTCTACGGCAATGGATTGGAGTAAGTAAATTAAAATTACAAACAATGAAAAATATTCTCTCAATTATCGAAAGAAAATAATTGGATTTAAAGTTTGATTATAAAAAAAAAAAAAAAAAAAAAAATGGAAAAAAGTGATTAAAATAACTTTTGTGGTGATTCGCAGGTCAATAAATTACGGTGCCATTGGAGCAATAATGGGTCACGAGTTAACACACGGATTTGACGACCAAGGTAAAAAGAATTAAAAATTAGTATTATTACGTCACAGTAAACTTGGTTGTATCTTTTTCTATTGCAACGTTTTGATGCACATAAGTTATATCAAAAAGAGATCGTTTTGTGTATCATTTTTAAAAAATGATACACGAAACGGTCTCATTTTTTGATGCAAAAAATTTAATCAATTTATATCAATCATGGCCGAATTGAATCGACTCAAAATTAAACGAATTTTTTTCAGATATTTTGGTAATAGTACAATTGCGGAGACCATTTCACTATTTAATTTGAAAATGAAAATAACAGAAAATCAAAGACAATGTGCAATTCGATAATTAAAAAGTGACAGCTTATAAACATAACCTAAAATGCATGAGAAAAAATTTGTCGATAAAATCAATATAGCCGAGCTTTTTAGAAGGTAGATGGCAGCACTCATCTATTTACTTTCTTTAAATTTTTTCTGAATCGTTTTTATAAAAAGCAAAACTGCCATCTACCTTCCAAAAAGCTCGGCTATATTGATTTTATCGACAAATTTTTTCTCATGCATTTTAGGTTATGTTTATAAGCTGTCACTTTTTAATTATCGAATTGCACATTGTCTTTGATTTTCTGTTATTTTCATTTTCAAATTAAATAGTGAAATGGTCTCCGCAATTGTACTATTACCAAAATATCTGAAAAAAATTCGTTTAATTTTGAGTCGATTCAATTCGGCCATGATTGATATAAATTGATTAAATTTTTTGCATCAAAAAATGAGACCGTTTCGTGTATCATTTCTAAAAATGATACACAAAACGATCTCTTTTTGATATAACTTATGTGCATCAAAACGTTGCAAAGATTTGATGCAATTTTTGGTCTCAATTTGAGACTTTTAGGAAAACTGTGACATTTTTAATTAATTAATTAAAAATTTAAGGCCATGTAAGAAATACCCACGTGACCCCCATGCAAAAAACATGGTATCGTATCACCAAGTTTTCTCTAAAATGGTAAAGAATTTTTGGTTGAAATTTGTAAAATATGATAGAGAATAGCATTCAGAATGGCGCTGTTCTCGATTTGAAGCACAATTTTGCGTTTAAGTATTAAAAATAAAAGTTTGGAAATTCCCATTTTTGAACGAAAGTTGAAGTCAACATGTATTAGTGGTCCAGGAACTAGCGCCAATTCGAGTTAGTGGCCGCTCAAAGAAATAACAAAAACCTATTAATTCCAACGAAGCTGAAGTACTTAACGTTTATGATAAACGATTTTTAAAGAAATAATTTTTTAAAATGAAAAATTCTATAATTTTTTGCCTAAAAAATATTTTTTTATAATTTATGCTAAAAATAAAATCACAGAACGTCAAAAAATTAGTCAGGATCTCTGACGTTTTGAGACTGTTTTTGTTACGATTGCAGTCACAGAACACCACAATAAGTGAGGTTTAGTCAAAGAATTGTCAATAGTAGTCAGATTTTTTATGAGGGTCGGAGACCCTTTTTTTTGGCCATACCATAAATCATTAAACCCTGTGACTATTTGTGATGTTAAATGACATTTCTTTCTATAAAATAGTTTTGAAGATTCCTGACTTACTTCTCATGAATTCTGACTACAAATATTTAAAAATTAAAAAAAATCAATATTTTATCATTAAAAAAATAAATTATCGCACAACATTTTTTTATCTTTACGTTACACATACTTAATTATTATTTTTACAATTTATTATATTTATTTACTCCTATCGAAGAAAATCTCGCAAACGCAGGGAATCGAACTCACAACCTAACGAACGCAAACCGAATACCTAACCCCTGAGCTAAACTAACCTAACTGAGATCTTAAAAATAGAATACGGTTTTATGAAAATAGAATTTCTTATTACTTTTTTTCAATTTTATCAACATATTTTGTTGATGATTATTATTATTATTTTAAAAAAATTTTATAATTTTTAAAAATTAACAAGTAAAGTTAAAATAGGTATATTGTTATATTGATCAAAAAACATTTGTAGTCCAATTATCATATATTAATGTATTCAATTAATAAAATTTGCTTCAGCAAATATTTAATTAAACAAAAAATTCGTATGTAAATATTATTTGAATTCGAACTTAAAAGAATATGTGTAATATAGAAATAAAATAGTCTAGAATAATAAGATACTGTCGAATTGTCTCTAGTAAACTCTGAGCGAATTTTATCAGGTTTTTCGCTCACGTTTTAGCACATTCATTACTATTATAATTAATTATAATGATAAGAATTAATTAATATGCATATATTAATTACTATATTATTAAAATTCAATTTAACATAATTCTTCCACAAATCAACTAAATAATTACTAATTTTAATTTCTCTTTTTAGCATACTGCACTATAATTAGATGGAATATTTGGTTCAAATCAAATTTATATTTAGTGAAAACTGGATCAAATTCGCTCAGAGATTGATTGAGCGATCAATTCATATATTCTATTTTACTCTCTAAATTTGAATCAGCGAAACGTCGCTAATTTGCAGCTATAAGTATGCAGCTGATTCAAACAGCGTATATACACTGATGAAATAGTGTATATGCGCTAATTATCAATGTATATACGCTGTTTGAATCAGCTGCATACTTATAGCTGCCCAATCATCGATTTTCCGCTGATTCAAATTTAGAGAGTACAAGAGACCAGAATGTTTTTGCTCATCTAGTTGTAAAAAAATAAACTTTTATGTGAAATAGCCAGCGATTTCTAATTTTTTTCAAATATATATATATATAGAGTTAACACAGTGGTAAGAATAGGTTTTCAACATATGTTGCTCTCTTATAACTAAATGTCCCTTTTCTGTCCTTGTCTTACAAACGTGATTCCATATATATTATATGTACGTTAGAAAAGGACAAAAAGAAAAGTATAGGCCTAAAGGATCTTTTATGGTTTTATGGCTTTTCATTGCAAAATTAAAAATTGTTGCATGTGAAAAAAATAATTTTTAAATATTATATTCGTAATATACATGTTAATACAATTACAACGATATAAAATTTTTTGCAAATATTTTTAAATTATTGAGAATTAATTTTAATTAATGGAGTATTTATTGTATAATCATTATGTAATTTTAGAGTTTTTACATAATGTTTTATATCATTGGAATCGTTAAAATCTATAAATTACAAATATAACATTTAAAAAAATATTTATTTAAATTTAAATAATTTTTTATTTTGCATTAAAAAGTCATAAAACCTGATGGACCCTCGAAAGGACCCTTCTATTGGAAAAAGGGAATATATAATATAATAGAGTTATATGGTGGGTTTGAGTGGCCTTGGTACCTCTCTTGGAACCCTTTTTACAAAAAAAATGAAACGTAGTGAGAAATAGTCACTTTTTAGAAAACGTCAGGCCCATAAAAACTATTTAAGTCAGAATTAGTCAGCAGCATCACAAAACATCAAAATAGTCTCAAAACGTCAGGATTTCTGACGTTTTGAGACTGATTTCTGATTTTATTTTTAGCTGTTGATTAATGAAAACTACAAAAAATATTTTTTAGGCAAAAAATTATAGAAATTTTTCATTTTAAAAATTTATTTCTTTAAAAATCGTTTATCATAAACGTTGCGTACTTCAGCTTCGTTAATTCCACTATTAATTACTTTTTTCAATTATTTCGCATTCAATTACAGTAAATAAGTAGAACGGCCCCACTTGGAAAGATTCCTCGGAAATTGCCCCCTGTAGGTTCTATCAGAATTCCGCCGGAACTTCCAACGTAATTCCGTCGGAATTCCATCGGAGTTCCAAAGAATTTCCGATGGTATTCCGACGGAGTTCCGACGAAATTGGGACTCTAAAAATTTTGAAAAAAATTAATCGAAATTCCGTCAGAATTCCGTCGGAATCCCATAGGAAATTCTTTGGAATTCCGACGGAATTCTGATAGAACCTCCAGGGGGCACTTTCCGGGGAATCTTTCCAAGTGGGGCCCAATTCCTTCAACTCTTTTTTATCATTCCTGAAAATTTCAACCCGAAATTTCTTCTCATTTCCGAGAATACATGGAACTACCAAAAAGTGTCTTTGTCTCACATGGCCTTAATAAAAATTAAAAAAAAAAAAAATGCTTAGAGAATTCAATCGAAATTTATGTGATTCGAATTTTTAAATGACATAAATTCCAATTCATCGAATTTTCATTTGTCCGAAATTACAAATAGCGGAACAAACAATCGACAGAAAGATTTCGTCGCAATTTTTAAAATTGACCAAAATCACGATTTTCATGATAATTTCTAATTGGTCAATTTTAAAAATTACGCCGAAATCTTTCTGTCGACAGTTTTTTTTTTCAATTATTTGTAATTTCGAACAAATGAAAATTCTGTGTCTTAAAAATTTTATCAATTAAAAATTCGTACTAAGAAAAATTCGGTGAATTGGAATTTCTATCATTTAAAAATTCGAATCAAATAAAAATAGATTTGAATGAGAATTCTGCTAAATTAAAAGTCAATTAAATTAAACTTCTCTTAAATGAAAAGTCATGTAAATTGAATGACTATAAAATAAAAATTCTGCCAAACGAAAATTCGGTAGCTAAAATTTTTGTTAAATAAAAATTTGTATAAAAAAAAATTCAGTCAAATGCTAATTCGAAAAATGAAAATTCATCTAAAAAATAATTATTTTTAATAAAATTCTTTAAATTGAAAATTCTAATCAATGATTTTTATGGGATAATCATATACCAACGTATTTTTTTTTTTTTCTTTGAAACTTTTTAATATTTGTTCTATATAATTATATATGAATATATTAATTTTTTCAATAGGTCGTAGATACGACGAAAACGGTAATCTAAGACAATGGTGGAGCGATGAAACATTGCAACATTATCACAAGAAAGTTGAATGTATCATCAAGCAATACAGTAATTATCATTTACCGGAGCTAGGTACCAATTTTACAGTAAGTACACTTTAAAGAATGAAGGTTTTTGAACCTGTTTCAAGGCAAAATAAGTTCTAATAAATTATATATATATAATATATAGAAATATTCTATTTTAATATATGAATATTTTAATAACATCAAAAAAAATTTTCTTTTTCTTTTTCTTTTTACAATAGGTAAACGGATTTAATACTCAAGGTGAAAATATAGCTGATAATGGAGGAATAAGAGAAGCTTACAGAGCTTATCAAAGATTAAAAGCAAGAAGTCCAAATCAACAAGGTTTGCCTGGTTTGGTAGATTACAGTCATAACCAACTTTTCTTCCTTGGATTTGCACAGGTATGTTTATTTTAGTCAAAACTATCTCAATTATTATATAAAAATTTCCAAACTTTTATATTAAGAAATAGAAAAAAAAATTTATTTCATTCAAATAATCGGTTACTTTACTATTAGCAAATATTTACTTGAACCAAATAATTTTTATTTCAATTAAATAAACTATATTTGAAACAATAATTTCTGTATTTGAAACAAATATCATCTAATTGACTTAAATAATAATTATTTAATTCAAATAAATATTTATTTGATAATAGTCAAGTAGCTATTTATTTGAATCAAATAAATTTTTTTTCCAGTGTAAATATAATTTTTGGGAAAGAAATATTTTTTTTACAAACTGTGTTAAAAAATAATTATAAACCTATATTTAAATTTTTAATTATTTTTATGATACACAGAGAAATGTTTTATTGGCGTTTATTTGATACAAATATAAAATTTATTTAAAGCAATATAAAAATATATTTTTCGCAGAACCTAATAACTTTTTTTTAAATAAAAAAATTAATTTAGCGACAAATAAAATTTTTATTTAACTCAAATAAAAGTATACTTTTAAAAGATAAATTTTTTAAATAAATAAATATAAAATATATATTTTTTTTTAATTATTATTATTTTTTTTTTATTTATTATTATTTTTTATTATTATTTAATTATTATTATTATTATTATTATTTTTTATTATTTTTATTAATAATGTTTAAAAACAGAAAATTGCAACAATAATTAAAAAAAAAAAAAAATTAAAAACATTTACATTTTTAGAAAGTAAACTAAAAAAAATATTCATACACGGAGAGAAAAATCTGCCTTTTATAGTATGAAATAGATTGCTGCTATTTTTCTTTAAACTTTTCATACTAATAGAGCAAAGATTTGAGAATTTTTAGGATAGTATTTGTCCGTACTAAAAAAGCATAGTATATATGCTTCTATAGTACAAAACATGTAGTTTAATAGCAAGAACGCCATGCGAAGATCGCACATAACATCATCCTACTATGTTTGCATAAGTTCTATGCTTTTTCGGGGATAGACTCTTGCAACTGGCGATTAGGCCACGCCCACCTTTACTGAATTGGAACTGCCCTAATCGCCAGTTGCAAGAGTCTATCCCCGAAAAAGCATAGAACTTATGCAAACATAGTAGGATGATGTTATGTGCGATCTTCGCATGGCGCCGTTGGATTAAAAGTATAATAAGTATGTAATAAGAGGCTATATGACAAACTTTATTAGCATAGACAAGTTTCATGCTAAAAAGACATACGATTGTACTATAATTACTCAAATTTCATGTCTATATAGCATAGAAAATTTCTGTGCATTAAATGTAAACCTTTCTATACTATAAAAGGCAGATTTTTCTCTCCGTGTAGAAAATTAAAAAAGTGATTGGAGTACAAAAGTTTCAAAAAAAAAAAAATTCCAAAAAGAGATCAAAAATTTATTTTTCCAAAGAAAAAAATTTCAAACTTAAAGAAGTTAAGTGTACAAAAGTTGGTTAAAAAAAATAAGATTAAAAATGTAAGTTGTTGCCGATGGCTTTTAAATATCCAAGAATAAATTTCACATTGTTCTTCCCATCTGAATTTTTATAATATAAAAATCAATCGTAAAAAATTATTTTTTTTTACAATTATAAAAATCAAACATTGCAAAAGTAAGTGTAAAAAAATTTTTTTTTTTTCATGTATCAGTTCTAACATATTTATTATTATTTGAAATTGCACTTTAAAATTTGAAAAATAAAAAAGAAACAATTTTATTGTATTAAAAATTTATTATTTAATAAAGTCAAAATTTAATATTTACTTATTTTTTAATAATCCTTTCTTTTGCCTATATAAATTAAAATTTTCATATTCATATGGAAAACAAAGTTTTCATTATTAAACATAAAAAGAATAATCATATAATTCGTATTATAAAAAATTATATAATTAAATTAATTTATTCATTAAATAATAACTTGAGCCCTTAGGAATTGGTACTTTCGCCTTGAAACTTTTGTCTCCATACCAAAAAAAATTTCTATTTTCAAAAAAAAAAAACATAAATAAATAAATAATAATTGTAAAAATATTTTTAAAAATAGTTCAAAATTAGACAATTTTTAAATGATAAATTAAAATTATCTACAATTAAAAAAAAAAAAGATACAAGATGCTGATGTCCACAACGATTAGAAAACAAATTATTTTTTAAGACGAAAAATTATAAAGTTTGTTGTCTAAAAAAATGTTTTCTATATAATTTTTCGATCAATAAACATTGAAAGAAATGAGACAAAAATTCATAGTTTCACTGAAAAAAATATTTCATTAAAAATCGTTAATTATAAACGTTATGGACTTCAGCATCATAAAAAATACAATAATTGCAAAAAAATATTTTTTTAATTATATAATAATAAAATGCTTGGTTTGTCCTTCTGTCCTAACTTGAAGTTGGCCTTTTCTGATTTCACGTGTTCTTTTGAATAGTAATCTTATGACGTGTCAAATTTTGACAATTCTTTTTCTCATTTTCGCCAAAATTGTATAATTGTGTTTCCAAATTAGTAATTTGAAAAAAATTAATTTTTAAAAATTAATTTTTAAGGTACCAGGGGCCAACGAATACCTATTAAATATTAATTATAAAAACACAGGCCTCGAATCAACTTAAAGACACAAAAAGTCGTTTCAGTTGATTTATATTCCAAAAAAACGTGGATTTGGTTTTTATTTTAACAAAAATATTTTACAGATTTTTAAATAAAAAATTTTTTTTAATAATAATCCTTTTCGAAGGGTTAAAGTTGAAATTTTTAGAAATAATTAAATTTCAAAAGATATTGTTAATTTTCAAACAATTATTAAATTTTACAGAACTAAAAATAATTTATCAAACAATTTTTGGAAAACATTTTTGAAATTTAATTGAATTTTCAAAGATTTAAAATTGAGATTTTTGAAATTAATTGAAACTTTAAGTGTTTTTTAATTAAAATTTTAGATGATTTCACTAAAAATTTATTAGAAAATGCGGACAAAATACAATAATTTGAAAATCATTTTTAATTGAAAAATGGTTTCAGATAGTTGAAATTTCAAAGAATATTATTAAAATAGTTAAAAATAATTGAATTTCCTTAGAGTTATAATTGAAATTATTAAATTTCAAAAAAAAAAAAATTTCGATGGAAAATTTTATAAATAATTAAATTTTTGATGCTTTTAAATTCAAATTATTGAAAATTCAATTAATTTTGAATTCAAATTTTTGAGAATAATGAAATTTTATTTGATTTTAAATTTGGAAAATAATTGAATTTCAGTTCATTTTGAATTGAAAATTTTGTGAAATAATTGAATTTTAATTGAAATTTTGGATAATAATTTAATTGAAGTTCATTTTTGATTGAAAATTTGGATAATTAATTTTGAATAGAAATTTTTGAAAATAATTGAATTTTATTTAATTTTAAATTGAAAACTTGGTAAATAATTAAATTTTAAATTGAAAATTTTTGATACCTAATTATTGGATTTTTAATTGATTTTGAATTAAAATTTCGGGTAATAATTGAATTTTAGTTTATTTTGAATTGAAATTTTTAAAAAAATAATTCAAATTTACTGTGATATTTTTTTTTTAAATTATAAACAATTGTTAAATTTCATAAAAATTTTAATTGAAAAATAATTTTGATATAATTGAATTTGTGATGTATTTCATTAAAATTACTAAAAATAATTAATTTAGTGAAGAATCATTTTAGTTCAAAATTTGTTAAATAATTGAATTGAAGAAGATTTGAAGAAGATCTACATTTTATACTAAAAAAATGTATTTCATTTACATTTTTTTTCAAATGTAAAAAAAATGTCGCATTTTATTAAAATAAGTCGATAAAAGTCGTATTTTTGAAAAAAGTCGGAAAAAGTCGTATAATCCGAGGCCTGTAAACATATAATTTTCATTATTATCATTTAATATGTAATAATATTCTAATAAATTAAATTATTATTGATAATATTAATCTTTAATTTTTTTATAACAAACAATTAAATACTCAATTTGGCGCACTTGCGCGCGTTTAATTTTGCTAGTTAAAAAAATAAAACACTAAAATTTTTAAATCCAAATTTCAGACATGGTGTGGAAATTACACAAACGGTGCACTAAAATCAAAATTAGTGGAAGGAGTACACGCTCCAAATCATTTTCGCGTGATTGGAACATTGTCAAACAATATTGACTTTGCTAACGCTTGGAAATGTCCCGTGGGAAGTCCAATGAATCCTCACCACAAATGTATTTTATGGTAATACAAACAAAAAAAAAAAGAATATAAAAAATCAATTAAAAATACTTAAATAGAAAATTTTACTAACATTCCTCAGAATTAATTAAATACAAGAAAAAAAATCCAATACCTTCTGATTGGTATAAGGATTTAAAAAAAAAAAATTTTTTTTTTTTTTTGAAAGAGAATATGTAAAACATCGAACATCAAAGAAGTGAAAAAAGAATCTCGTTAAAAAAATTGTTTTCAAATAAATAACAATATTGTGTGTGCGTGTGAGTGTGTGAAAATCAATTTTGTAAATAGACTGATTTAAAGGAAAAAAAAAAAAAAAAAAAATGTAAATAATTTATTATGCACTTAGACTGAAGGTTTATTAACGTTTACACTCTGTAAATATTTATACAACCAAATAAAAAATATACAAATCTTTAACCATCACATTCATGGTTCTTAGTCTCTAGATATTAATTTTTAATTAAATATAGTATTAAAAATATATTTTTTATTCTTACAGAATATTTTTATTCTTTTTCTTCTTCTTTTTCGAGAAATTTTCATTTTTCACATTCAAATTTGTGGCAATTTTCTTATTTGGCGAAATATTTTTTTCTTCAATAGGCGCTTCTCTTTTTTTACTCTCCTTTGTGTTTTTCAACTTTGTTGATTTATCTTCAATCTCAAAAGATTTTGTTTTCGATTTTTTTTTAACAGGCGTCTGTATTTCTTCTTCTATCCATTTTGAATCCTTTCTCTTGTTTGGAGGACTTTCTTTATTTTCTTTCATTTTCTTTTTTTTCTGCTTCACAGGTGAATTGTCTTCATCATCATCATCATCAGAGGATCTTTTTAATCCATGTTGAGTATTGTTAATATTTTCAACAATAAAATCATTGACTTTCTTCATCTTTTTCTTTATTTTCAAATCTTCTTCGTCTTCAATGATTACTTCTTGTCTCTTTCTTAATTTGTTGACTTTCTTTATTTCAATAACTTCTTCTGTTGTCACTTTATCTTCTTTTGATTGAGCATTTTTACAAATTGTCGCAAGGGTAAGACATAAAATTCGCGAATTACATGTGACTTGATTTAGCAATGACAGTGAATCTTTGGTGAATTGCCAAAGTTTTATTTCACCGGAACTCGAAGCTGTTATTAAATAATCATCAATATGTTGCATACATTTTAATCTTGTTGCATGTGCAATTGTATCTAAAATTATTGAACTTTCTTCAAGATCGTAAAATTGTATTTTACCATTATCAAAACCAATGGCAATTAAATTATCATTGAGAAATTCAACGCATATTACTTTTGTCTCGAGTTCTATTTCTTCATCAACGCCAGCTGTTTCCACAGAATAGATATCAATTTTTTTATTTGATGCAATTAAATATTTTTCACCATTTGGACTCCATTTTAATATATTGATATTTTTTGCAAGCATTCGCCATCGTGGTATTAAATTTGTAGCGTAAGCTTGTTTTCCCTTGACTAAATTCCAAGTTCGAAGAGTGCCATCGCCTCCAGTTGATAGAGCTAATTTTCCTGATGGATGTACTGCCAATGCCTCAATGGGAAAACCTTTGTGTGGTTTATCCCATAATTTTTCCACTTGCCAATTACCACATCGAACAACACCTATTGATCCATCTCTGCCACCGGTTAAAATATGCGAAGCGTCAGGTGTAAATGTGATGCAATTCACAGAATCTACGAAAAAAAGAAAATAAATAAATAAATAAATTTAATTTTCTTTTTACACTAATCACAGGCATCGGATCAACTTTAAGGCGCAAAAAAAAGTCGTTTCAGTCGATTTCTTTATTTTAATTAAATTTAATTAATTAATATGTATTTTACTTTAAATAATTAATATTATTAGATATTTATTCTATTTTATTAATTCCTTAATAAGAATAATTTTATAGAAATATTATCAAGAAAATTTATTTCGAATATTTTAAAATCGAAGACGTAAATTTTTAAAATTTTAATTGAGAAGGACAAATTTCTAAAAAAAAAAAAAAATTTTTTTTGATAATTCAATTTTAGAGTTTTTATTTGAAACTTTTTTTTGAATAATTGAATTTTTAAAGAAATATTAAAATTAATAATATTATTTTCAATTTATCACTCGGCAGCACTTAATAATAAAATTTTTAAAAATAATTGAATTTTGAAAGAGTTATAGTTGAAATTTTTAGAAATAATTAAATTTCAAAAGATTTAATTATTTAATTTCAAATAATTTTAGATAAAAATTTTTAAAAGTAATTGAATTTTCAAAGATTTACAATTGAAATTAATTGAACTTGAAGTGATTTTGAATTGGAATTTTTTTTTTGGTAATTTCTGTTGCTGCAGATTTTATTAAAAATTAAAGACAAAAATTGAACTAAAATTTTTTAATTGAAAAATGCTTTCAGATAATTGGGGTATTATATTCAGTATAATTGGAAGTATTATAATTGAAATTATTAAATTTCAAAAAGTTTTAGATGAAAAATTCTAATAATTAAAATTTAAAAGGTTTTAAATTGAAATTTTTCGTAATTTTATCTGATTTTTTAAAAAATTATAAACAATTGTTGAATTTCATAAAAAAAAATTTAATTAAAAAATAATTTAAGATAATTGAATTTATAAAGAAATTCATTAAAATTAATGAAAATAATTAATTCAGAGAAAAATTTTAGTTAAATATATGTAAAATAATTGAAATAAAGATCTGAAGAAAATTTGCATTGTATACTAAAAAAGACGTCGTTTGTATAAAAATGTTGTAAAAAAAAAAAAAATTAAAAATTAATTAATTCAATTAAGCTAATTTTAAATAAAATACACATATCTTCTATTACCATTGTGATGTATTAGTTTTCCACTTTCAGATCGATGACGCATATCATAAAGACAAACCACTTCATCTGCTCCTGCAGATGCTAAATAATGTTTATTGCTAGCAACACTTCGTATGCTTGCTAAATGACTGTGAGTTGCAAAAGTTTGCTCTATTTTGTACTCCTGAAATTAATAAAAAAAAAATTTAACAAAATTCCATTTAAATATTTTTATAAAAATATGTTTATCTATATTTATACACGGTACATAATTAATTCATTAAAATTAAACTTCAATTTTTTTTTAAAAAATTCAATTATATTAAAATTTTTGTTGTTTAATTATTTAAGAAATAAACATTCTCAAGGCCTTTAAATACAATTATTTATAATAGTATAATATTAAGAATAAAGAAGGAAAAATAATAAAATTATATAAAAAATCAATTATTTTATGAATTAAATGAATTAAAATTAATTAGAAGTTTATCATTTCCTTTTTTTAAAATTCAGAATGTTTCTATAAAGTTCTAAACGTTCAAATAAACGAAATCATTTTTTTGACCTATAAATTTAAAAATTACAATAACAATGAAAAATATATTATAAAAAAGTACATTAAACATTTGATAAATTATTAATTTATTTTTGAATACCGAAAACAATATTTGATATTAAAATTTAAAGTTAAAAAAGTAGTAAACAAATTTTTTATTCATTTGAACATTTAAAATAATTTTTTTTTTTTATTTGTCTCGTCTTATCCTCAAAATCCTTTAATTTTGCAATTATTAAAATTTTCAATTGCCTATAATTCAAAGAGTTTTTATAAGTTATAAAATACGTAAAGATTTTTTTATTTAGTCAAATAAAAAATTGAATGTTTGTCAATCTGAAACATGTGCATTTGAATTATTAAATAGATTAAATAATTAAAAAATGACAAATTGAACTTTTAAAACTGTCAAATTCATTGAAATTTTTTAAAATAATAATGAAAACTTAAAAGTAAAAATAATTAATTATTAATTTTATTATATATCTAATTTCATTTATTGTAAATAAACAATAATTTAAAAAAGTAAAATTTACAAAATTCGTCAACATTGTGAAATTAACGATATTAATTATTCATTTTGATATTAAGAATTTTGAGTAGAGAAATAAGGAAAATTAATTTTAATTTAAAATTAAAAAACAAAACAATTTTTTATAACCTACAAACATACAATATTATAAATTTTTATAATATAAGTATATATACTTACATTGACAATTTTATTAATTTTATAACCGAGCAAAAATTGCTCATACGTCCCCACAACAACTTCCAAGTTTGGTGTCATTTTTAATATATAAATTAACACATAAATTAATTAATAATTTTGTTTCTAACACGTGTTACTACTCAAAACACTAACAACATTTGACTAGAATGAACTAGAACTAAAACGTATGTAGAACGTCGTAAGTTTATATTTGCGCACAATTGTAAGTTCCGACAGAAAATAGATAAATTATAGATGGCACTTTAAGGCCTTAGCGCGAAAATTTGAAATCAAAATAAAATGATTTTAAAATATATCCTATTTTTTATAAAATAATTTTGATAACAGAATTATGATAACATGTAGGTTATGTTAAATTCTTTATTTTAAGTGATCATACCGGTTATAATTTCCAGTATTTATATAGTGGTAAAATTACAAAGAAATTTTTCTACATCACAATATTTAGTTACTTTTTTTTTAATTCAATTATATTTTTATGTCTTTATTTAATATTATTATTATTTTTTAATATATGAACATATTCGATATTAATTGAATCAATAATATTTTATAAAGAATAATAATAATAATAATAATAATAATAATATACATATTTAAAAAAAAATACAAAAAATTTTGTAAAAAAAGTTTAGTTTACATTTCTGTTGTAAAATTAATTATTATATTTAATAGATATTAAAAAAAAATCATCCATGATATAAATGACAAAAACTATTTTCAGAAATTACTTTATTAAGTAATATGTAAATAAATATTATTGTATACAATCAAATATATATTATGCAGCATCAAATAATGAATTTTATTTTATCTTATCAGGGAAAAAAACATTATGAAAGAGGTTACAGAAATGATAGTGATAAGAAATAAATAGAAATAAAATTTATTTCAGTTATCAGTTGTTCTTTAAGCAACTGTCAATCGAGAACTCGGAAAAATTAAAAAAAAAAAAATTTATCGTTGCGACAACGGTGAAAATTTAACACATTTATTTTTTATTTTCAATTTTTTATTTTATATAGAAAAATGGATGAAATTGAAATAACTGAAATTGATGTAAAGGATATACGATTCCCAACATCCTTATTATCCGATGGTAGTGATGCAATGGTAAATTATATAAAAAATTATTTTTTTAAACTATAAAAAAATATTTCAAAAAGTTTCAATAGAAAAATTTTCAATAAATTAAAATTATAAATTTCAATAAAAAAATTTAATATAATATTTAAAATAAATTTAAAAATATAAATGTCAATAAAAAAATTTAATATATAAATTAAAAAGTTTTTTTTAAATAATTTCTACTTCTAGTTTTAATAAATATTTAAATATTAAAAAAAAAAATTAATAATCATTTTTTAGCACGTTGATCCTGACTATTCATGTGCATATGTAACAATTAAAACCAATAAATGTTATGAGGGTTACGGTTTAACTTTTACTCTCGGTAGAGGAACAGAAATCGGTAAATCAAAATTATAAATTTTTAAATCATTATAATTTTTTTTTTTTTTATATATATATAAATAATTTAAACAACTTCGAGCAGTTTCAAAAAGAAGAAAAAATTTTTTCAGTGGTACAAGCATGTTTGACTATGTCAAAAATTCTTAAAGGTGTGAAGGTTAAAGAAATTTTTTCAAACTTTGCCGACTATTGGAGAAAATTGACAAGTGAAACTCAAATAAGATGGGTATAAAATATTTTTTTAATAGAAATTAATCAAACGTAATTGATTTTTTCTGTACAATTAAATTAAATGTAAATTTTCATATAATTGTTATTTTTTTATAATAAATAATTAATTAATTTTTTTAAAATTATTATTAAAATTCTTTTTATACAAATTTCACTCAAATAATAAGAAATAATTCACAGTATTTATTTTTAGTATCAATTTAATAATTAATTTTTTTTTAAACAAAAGAAAATTTTGAAATAATTTAATTTCATTTAAATTAATGGCGCACTAAAAAAAATTGATTTAATTCAAATAATTAATTACTTGACTAAAATCTACAGTCAGAAAAAAATATATTTAAAAAAAAACCAAATTTTGGTTGAATCAATCAAAAATTTATTTGATTCAATCAAATTTTTTCTTCATTCAAAAAATTTATTAAAATAAACCAATCGTTTATTTGAATCAAATAAATATTTATTTGAATCTAACAAATATTGTTATTGAAATAACTAAAACATTGTGTTAATATAAAAAAAATATAATAAATAAACTGTATTTAAACGTCAATAATTTCCATATTTAAAACAAACACAATTTAATTAATTCAAATAATAATTATTCAATACAAATAAATATTTATTTGATAATAGTCAAGTAATTGATTTACTATTTCAATCAAAAAAAATTTTTTCAATACGTAAATTAATTTTTGAAAAAAAGAAATTATTTCAATTTATTGTATTTGAAAAAATAATAATTATAAATATTGTTTATTTTCAATTTATATATTTTTTTTTAATTATATTAAAAATAAAAAATTTTTTTTCAAAAAAAAAAATAAATAAATAAAATTAAAAAAAAATTATTTTCCAATAAAATTAAGAGAATTTTCTATCCCGACACAGTTTATTAATATTTTTTAGATTGGTCCAGAAAAAGGTGTGACACATTTAGCAACTGCAGCAATAATAAATGCATTATGGGATTTATGGGCACGAATTGAGGAAAAACCTCTTTGGAAATTGTTAACAGATCTCTCGCCAGAAGAATTGGTTTCAACAATCGATTTTAGATACATGTAAATATAATAATAATAATAATAATAATAATAATTAATTAATTAATTAATAAAAAAATTTATCGTGATAATATAATAAAAAATATTATTATTATTATTATTATTAATATTATTATAATAATACATCCAGAGAAATGATATATTTATCTCACAGTCTAATAAATATTTATTTGATTCAAATAAATTTTTATTTGATTTGAATAAAAAAAATTTATTTACCCCAAATAAATAGGCTAGTTGGCTGTGAGACAAATATACATTTATTTAACTCAAATAAATTATACTTGATTGAAATAAAATATTTCTCTGGATGTAAAATCTCAAATTTTTCCTTGTCGAAAATTAAGAAAAAAAAAATAAATAAATAAACGAAAATTACAGAACCGACGTAATTACAAAAGAAGAGGCATTAAAAATTTTACATGAAAAAAAATTGAATAAAGATAAACGAGAAGAAATTTTACTAAAAAATGGATATCCAGCATATACAACGCAAGTTGGATGGTTGGGCTATTCAGATGAAAAAGTACGTGAATTGTGTAAAAAATATTTAAAACAAGGATTTACATCGTTCAAGGCAAAAGTTGGTCAAAATATTGACGATGATATAAGACGTTGTCAAATTATTAGAGAAGAAATAGGAAATAAAAATAAACTCATGGTAGATGCTAATCAAGTTTGGGACGTTAAACAAGCAATTGATTGGATGAAAAATTTAATACAATTTAATTTAACATGGATTGAAGAACCAACATCACCCGATGATATTTTAGGACATGCGACAATTGCAAAAGAATTACGTACACATGGAATTGGTGTGGCAACGGGGGAAATGTGTGCAAATCGTGTTATATTTAAACAATTATTACAAGCAAAAGCAATTGATTTTTGTCAAATTGATTCAGCGAGAATTGGTGGTGTCAATGAAATTTTGTCCGTCTATTTAATGGCTCACAAAATGAATGGTATATCTTTTTTATAATATAATTTTATTTATTTATATTTTTTTTTTATTAAAAAATTTATTAACAAATTTAAAAAAAAAAATTATTTATTTGGATCAGAATTTTTTAAACAGATCACTTAAAATTTTCAAAAAGTAATAAATTTTCAATTTTAATTTTTTTTTTACTTCTAGTGTAATCAAAATAAGTTTTTAAAAAAAAAAAAAAATTCTCAAAATCCAGTTGAAAAATTTAAAAACAAAAAAAAAAGTTTTTTCTCATTTTAGAATGAGATATTAAAAAATAATTTTTGTTTTAAAAAAATTATTATTTTCAATTATTACATAATTAAATAATAATTTATTAATTATAAATGTTTGAAATAAAATACCTAAACATTTTTTGAAAACAAAAATTATTTTCGAATTTCACAGTCTAAGACGCGTTAAACATTTTTTTTTGTTTTTAAATTTGTCAAATGGATCTTGAGAAAATTTTTTTAAATTTAAAAAAGCTAAAAATTTCAATTGTTTTTATAACTTTAACAAAAAAAAATTTATTTACAGAAACTTATTTTAATTATATAGTAGAAAGTAAAAAAAAAAAAAAAAATGAACACTGAAAATTTTTGTTAATTTAAGGTGATTTATTTAAGAAATTCTGACCCTTTCTTTTTAATTAAAAAATAGATAAAAAATTTGTAATTAAATTAAATTATTGAAAAAATTACCATTTTCTTTGTTAAAAAAAATTGAATTGTATATTTTCAGTTCCAGTTTGTCCCCATGCCGGAGGAGTGGGACTTTGTGAAATGGTTCAACATTTACAATATTGGGACATGATTTGTCTTAGTGGAACAATGAAAGACAGAATGATTGAATATGTCGATCAACAACATGAACACTTTGAAAATCCAACTGTTATTAAAAATGCCCATTACATGCCGCCAAAATCATTTGGTTATTCGACAAAATTTAAAAAAGAAAGTATCATTAATTTTGTCTATCCAAATGGTAAAGAATGGCAACGTATGTTTAAAAAAGGTATTTTTCAAGCACCGGATAATTAGAGGAAAGAGAAAAAAAAAAATTATTATCCAATCATAAATAGCTGGAAAACTTTTATAAAATATATATATAACACCATAAACAAATTATAACAAATTATTATAAACAAAAATTGGTTTTAACTAATTATACAATAACCATTTACCTTAAAATATAATAATTACATTTATATCACAATATAATATAGATTTTTTTTATATCGATATTAAAAGGAAGTTTGAGATATTTAAATATTTATCAACAAATATTTCAATTTTTTTTTTTTTTTAAATTAATCTTTCTTAAATTTAGGAGAAATTTTCTATAAATTGCTGCTTGCAAAGCGTGATTTCACGTAGTCGGTCTGAAAAAAAAGAATAATTTTTAATATTTTCTCTAAGAAAATTAACAAATAGCGAAATATTTTGTACAAAAATAAATAGGTAAATAAATAAAAAATTTAATGAAAAAATATAAATTACTTTATCTATATGTAAAAACCTTGAAAATAAATAAATAAATATTCTAGCTGAAAAATAAATAAAAATTATATACATAGAAATAAATATTAAAAATGATTTGCATAAATAATTTTAACGTTCAAATATCAATCAATCTATAAAATTTGTTTAAAAAAAAACAGAAAACGAAAAAATTTTTCATTTTTTTCTTTTTTTTTCTTTGTCAAATATTGTAGATCAAAATTTTTGAAATTATGAAAAATATTATTTACGTACACTAACAAACCAAAATGAATCTGGTTTGAACATTGATCTATGAAGAAAACTCATTGATTCAACTGGTGAAATCACATGAAGATGTAAATGATTTACAGTGTTAAAAGGCGGCCAATGAAATCCTGTTCTAATAGATGAATTTTCGAAATTTTGTTGCCTCGCAATTATATCCACTGTTGCAACCATTTTATCATCTGTTAAGAAAAATGGAGATTAAATATTATTATTAATATTATTATTATTATTCAAATTTTTGTAAATTTTGGTTACTTCGTAATAAAAACACCCTTTTTTCTATTGCACACTAGAAAAAAAATTATTTTATTGAAATAATCGATCATTTGAATATTCTCAAATAAATATTTATTTGTATTTAAATAATTATTATTTAAGTCAATTAAATGGTATTTGTTTAAAATACAGAAATTATTGGTTCAAATACAATTCATTTAATTCAAATAAAAATTATTTATTTCAAGAAAATATTTAATATTTATTTGATAATAGTAAAGTAACCGATTATTTCGATCAAAATTTTTTTTTTTCAGTGTAGAATAAAATTCTGAAAATGAACTTTATTTTTAATTAACTAGGAAATGTGAAACATTTTTTCAAAATATATCAACCTTATTGATCATTAAATTAAGAAATAAATTTTTTTTTAAATCCAAAAAAATACCATTTTATTTGAAAATTTATTAAAAATAAAAATTATTTCTAGAAATAAATGAAATTATAAAGTAAAATTTATCTCTATAAATTTGTGAAAAATTTAATGATATAATATATTATATAGAACAATATTGACATGACTGCATATGTTTTATCAATAAAAAAAATTAACTTACAAAGTTCTTCGTCCTCTTTTTTTAAATCTTTTGGTGTCGGAATATGCCTTTTTGGAATTATTAGATAATGATGAGTCGATGCTGGTTTAATGTCCTTTATACAAATTAAATCGTCATCCTACAATATTCGTACAATAATTGTCAACAGTGTTATAGAAAATAAGAGAAAAATACTATGTTTCATAATTAAATAAATTTTTTAAAAATTATTTTCATAATTTGCATTCTATTTTATACCATTTTATAGGTTAGTTTTTCAAATTGTTTATTTATTTACTTACTTCAAAAACACTTTCACCAGGTGCTTCTTTTCGTATAATTTTACAAAAAATACAATTTTTTTCCATTGTAGACACTAAATTTATTGTAGCTCTCAAACTAACACTTAAACGCATTCACCAGGTTAAATTTTCCTACACACTTTCAGCTAAAAAAAAAATAATACATGACTGTACAGTTTGCTTCATAAAACTGTATACAGTGCATGTAATATAGTTCGCGAACGTTGGCAATGTTCACAACGTTTATGATCAACGATTAAAAATTAAAAATATTTTTCACTCAAAAAATAGTAAGAAATTATAATTATAAAAAAAAAATTTCTAACTGTCCAAAAATAATAATAATTATTAAATTTTAAATATAATAATAAATATATATAATAATGGTAAAAATTTAGGGATTTGTCGAATTTATGTATAATTTTCGATTTTGCAATAACCAATTAAAAAAATTTTAATAATTTGCATATTATTATTTAAATATGAATAAGAAATAAATATTGGATGTGAAAAATAAAAAGGGGAAAATCACAAAGTGACGTAGTGAATAAATATACACATTAGAAGCCAATCGAAAATAATTAACTTTTAATGAAATAGAAAATAATATATCTCTGTAATAATATATCAATACCTGTGTTAAACCTGTAAAAAAAAAAATTAGTACATCCTGTTCTAATTTATTAATTCTATTATTTTTTTTTAACTAGAAATAAGAAGAGTTAAGAAATGTGTATATTTTAATATCAAATTAAATTATTAATTTAATGAATCAAAAAAGTATCCAAATTTTATATTGAATTTAAAAGTTATTTTAAATAAATTAAAATTTTAATTTTAAAAATTACGTTTTAATTAATTTTAATAATTTAAGTTAATTTAAAAAAAAACTCTAGTTTTCATATAAAAAAAGTAATTTTATAAGCGTCAAGGGAAGTTATAACCTACTCTAAAAAAAATACTCAAAAAAAAATCCACCTGCTAAATAAATAATGCAGTTTAATTTATAGATAAATTAAACGTTAAATAATTTAATTAGCTTCCGAAATTCAAAAAAGCACTTCACTTCACTTTCAAAATATTTCACAATTATATATTTGAATTCACTTAGAACTATTTTTAAAAAAAAACATGATTAATTTACTCAAAATAATTAATTATTAGCAAATTTTCGATCAATTTTAAGCAGAAATTTTATTTCATGTCGGGCATATGCCACATGTGACAAAATCCTTCAGATGAATAAAATTTCTCCAAAAAAATTCACATCATTTAAGTAAAATATCACATTTTTAGAGTAAAATTAATGTTCTGAATTTAAAATTCACGATTTTATTCGAAAATAAATGAATTTTACTGCAAATAATATTTGGAAGCTAAATGGACGCGACTGAATTTCTTTCCTTTATTAACAGCAAAAATTTTATTATTTCAAAGCCGATTTTTACACTTACTACCCTAAATTTACGATATTTAACACCTTTATTCTCTATTTTTTTCACAAAAAACACGAACAATATGCAAATAATCAATAAAAATATTGTTTAAAAAATGAATGTTCACAAATTCAAAAAATTGTAAGTTTGAGAGGTTAGAATCGTGTCAAAATCAAATTAGTTCAAATTTTTCTAATTATCGTATCAATCACTATAATCACGTGTTTATTTATATTGTTAATCACAAGTAAACTAACATTGGGGAAATTATTTACGATAATAATAAAATTTACATGCCGAGATGATGAGAAAATTTTGTTTCAAATGCGCCTGAACTTCGCTCTCTTCCCCTTCGTTTTAGTAACATGCAGTGCTACCAACTCGCGCCAAGATATTACATTTTCCCTATCATTCCACACTGATATCAATGCAACAAAAATACTTTTTAAAATATTATTTTAATACATTTAAAATACTATTTCAATAATAAATACACTATTTTAAAAATTTATTAATATGTCTAAACGTAATAAAAATAAAATTTTTTTAATTTTTAATTCACAATATTTTTATTTTCACTTTTCGATTATTCTAAATTTGTAAAAAGGCGCTAAATTGCTACAAACTGAAGTTAGCTGGATTAGAAAAATTTTTTAATACAATTTTATTTAACTAATAATTTTACAATCAGAACTTGAAACTTATTAAATAGTGAAATATTTCATATTTTTTTATTTAATAAAATCTTAAACTTTTTATCAGTATCAGAAAAATTTTATAATAATAGCGACTTTTAACGATTCTAACCTCAAAATTGCCATAGGTCGGGACGATAACTTCATTGAGTACGTCATCGTCAGCGCGTCACGAAACACATACAAACCGTTCGCGAAAACTCCAATTTCCCATATATATATATATCAATTGTTCTAAAAAAAATTGTTCAAAAATGCCGAGTCAAGAAGTGCTCACGACAAAAGTTGTCGTTCATCCCTTAGTTTTACTAAGTGTGGTGGATCATTTTAATCGTATGGGAAAAATTGGCAATCAAAAAAGAGTTGTTGGTGTACTTTTAGGTTGTTGGAGAGCAAAAGGTGTATTGGATGTCTCTAACAGTTTTGCAGGTTAGAATTTATTTTTATTCAATTTTCTTTTTATTCTCTTTCATTGTTTATGTGTATTTATTAATTTATTTTAAATTTTCAATAAAATAAAAGGCCAAATACTGATAGTAATTTTCTTTTTTTTTAATTTATTTTAAAAAAATTATTATATTTACAGTTCCTTTCGATGAGGATGACAAGGACAAATCTGTATGGTTTTTGGATCATGATTATCTTGAAAACATGTTTGGAATGTTCAAAAAAGTTAATGGTTCGTTTATTTTTATTAATTAAAGATAAAAATAATTTTTTTTTTTTTTTTTTTTTTTTTTTTTTTTTTTTTTTTTTTTTTTTTTTTTTTTTTTTTATTTTGTAGTGTATTATAATTAGGTAGAGGTATTATTAAATGTTTACTATCAATTTCATGAGAAATTTATTTTATTTCTCTTACATTTTGTTTGTTAAATGTTTATTTATTTAAGTATCATTAGGAATAAATTTTTGTGAATTTTATAGTTAATGTAAGTTGAAAAATTTGTTAATTTTTTTTAGCTCGTGAAAAAGTAGTTGGATGGTATCATACAGGTCCTAAATTGCATCAAAATGATGTAGCAATCAATGAACTTATCCGAAGGTATTGTCCAAATTCCGTTTTGGTGATTATTGACGCTAAACCGAAGGATCTTGGTCTTCCAACTGAAGCTTATCAGGCTGTTGAAGAAGTTCATGATGTAAGATTATATTTTAATTTTTATTTAATTTTGCATTTATTAATTGTTTATTAACTATTACATGATTATAAATTAGGGCTACTATTTTTTTGTTCTCTTTTCTATTACCTGAAAAATTACGTTTTCCCTAAATTGACAAATATTTACTAAAATTTCTACTGTACTTATTGAAATTTAATATATATTTTATTTCAGTTAGTAATTTAAACTTTCGGAAAAAAATTTTAATTATGCGTTTGATTTTGATAAATTATTTTTTTCTCATATAATTGTTATAATCAAAAATTTTCTATTAAAATAATAATAATAATTGAAAAGAAAATAGAAAAATAATTGTAAATTACTTTAATTAGGATGGATCTCCAACTTCAAAAACATTTGAGCACATCCCTAGCGAAATTGGAGCAGAAGAAGCAGAAGAAGTTGGAGTAGAACATTTACTCAGAGATATTAAGGACACCACTGTTGGTACACTTAGTCAAAGGATCACGAATCAACTTTTGGGCTTGAAGGGACTTCACGGACAAATAAGAGAAATTAGAGATTATCTTATTCAGGTTCGTATTTATTTAAAAAAAAAAAAATAAAATTTATTCGACAAATATGTTTAATAATTTAATGTATTTTTATTTATACTACAGGTAGGAAACGGTAAATTACCAATTAATCATCAAATAGTCTATCAACTGCAGGATATTTTTAATCTTCTTCCCGACATGACACAAAGTACTTTTGTTGATTCTCTATATGTAAAAACAAACGATCAAATGCTCGTTGTTTATTTAGCTGCTTTAGTAAGATCGATAATTGCATTGCACAATCTTATAAATAATAAATTAACAAATCGAGATGCCGAGAAAAAGGAAACCGATAAGAAGGACGTGAAAAAAGATGAGAAAAAGGAAGACGAAAAGAAGGACGAAAAAGAAAAAACAAAAGTGAAGTGAAATTAATTGATTTATGAAAAATTAAAAAACACCCTCCGATTATTCGTGCAATCGGAAAAAAAATCTCGTAAAATCATGAACAATTTAAAGTCAAAAAAAAAAAAAAAAAAACAAAAACAAAATAAATATGTCCAATCATTTTTAAAAAGTCAATCAGCTGTAACAAAAAAATGTTTAGTTTCAAAAAAAATGTTTGAACTGAACAAAAATAGAAACAGCTTGAAAAATGAAAATTTTAGGTAAAGTACATAAAAACACAATTGACATTTATTTCTTTATTTACAAGCGTGCTTTAAATGTTCTAATACAAAAATTGAAAAATTAAATAGCTCAGTGATGAGCAATTAGATGTTTTGATTTATGATTTTTTACTCTTTCATCAACTAATTTGTAAAGCTTTCACTTTTATTTAATATATATAGTTATACTTTAATTGAAAGTTTTGTATTCTTTAACAAGGCTTGTTTTTCATTTATAAGTCACACTGTTAACACGTTGACTCTCTCTTAAGACTTTGCATAACTATTTTCTATCTAAAAACATCTATTATTATCATCGATTTTTAAAAATGGTAATATACAAGATTAAAATACTGTATTTTGTAAAGAGGAAAGTAAGTTTTCTTGGAAAAAAAAAAAATATTCATTAACAAAAATGTAATTTTTTTTTTATTAACATTCCTTATATACTTAATCTAATTATTTATAAATCATAATCATTTTAAATTACAACTACACCCAGAGAAGTGATATATTTTTCTCGGAGCCAAATAAATATTTATTTGTTTCAAATAAATTTTAATTGGTTTAAATAGATTTTGGTGTCAAACCAAAACACCAAAACGTTGCCAAACAAGTGATTTGGTGTTTCATTTCTCACTTTCAATAATCGAAAAAAACTCAATTTCTAATACAAAATAATGGAAGGAAAAAATATTTAATATTAATAATTAAATAGATTTTATTTGATTGAAATAAAAATGTTATTTGTTCTAAATACAAGCCTCGAATTATACGACTTTTTTAAAAAATTTTTCAAAAATACGACTATTTTTACATTTTTTACAAAAAAATTATAAACAAAATACTTTTTTTCAGTATAAAATGCAGATCTTCTTTATTTCAATTATTTAACAAATTTTTAACTAAAATTCTTCACTTAATTAATTATTTTTAATAATTTTAATGGAACTTCTTCCCAAATTCAATTATCTTAAACTATTTTTCAATTAAAATTTTTATGAAATTTAATAATTTGCAAAAATTTCAATTATTTTTAATCATTTTTATAATTTTTTTTTCGAATATTCAATTATCTAAAAGCATTTTTTAATTATAAAATTTTTAAGTTCAATTTTTGTCTGTAATTTCTAATAAATTCTTCAGCAACAGAAATCACCGAAAATTTCTATCAAAAATCACTTGAAGTTCAATTATTTTCAAAAATTAGAATTGTAAATCTGCGAAAATTTAATTATTATAAAAAAGGTTGATCTAAAATTATTTAATAAATTATTTTTAGTTCTGTAAAATTTAATTATTGTCTGAAAATTAACAAAATTTTTGAAATTCAATTATTTCTAAAAATTTCAACTTTTAACTCTTCCAAAATTTTTAATTGAAAATCTGTAAAACTTGATTGAATATTGCCTGAAATTTTTGTTGGACATCAAAACTAAAAACAATGACAAAATTTTTAATTCGAATAAATTGCTGAAATCAGACTTGAAAAAATGATAAAAATAGAACTTTAAGAATATTTTTTTAGAAATTTGTCCTATTTAAATAAAATTTTGAAAATTTGTCTTACAATTAGTTCGATTCTGAAATATACGAAATAAATTTTCTTGATAATGTTTTTATAGAATTATTCTCATTACAAAATTATTATTTAAAGTAAAATATTCATTAACCAATTAAATTTTGTTAAAATAAAATAAAAAAAATAACACTTTCGACTTTTTTTGTGCCTTAAAGTTTGTGCTAAATTAAATTTTTTTATTTCAAACAAAAAGTTATTTGACTCTTAGACAAATATATTTTTATTTAATTAAAATAAAATATTTCTCTGTGTGTAAAGTCATGATAATAAATAATAATAATAATAATAATTCTTGAAATAACTATTATTATTTATTATCATAATTATTTATAATTTAATAATGATCACAATGACCATATAAATATTAATAAATCCTATAAAATAATTAGCACGGAGTATCTTACAGGTTACAGTACACAGTGGTACAATAATTATATTTTTTAAAAAATGGTGCTAGAAAAATAAAGTTTTTTTTTAATTTTCAATCAACTACCAACAGTCTTATATAATTTTTTTTTTTTTTTAAGTATACAAACAGTTTTACTAACTATTAAATTAAACTCCAAAGTGCAATAATCATTTGCGATCCTAAAAATGTCCATTGATTAATAATCAAACTATCGACACCTGCGTAAACATCACCTAAATATGGATCAATATGACTGTCATTGTAATGTTGAAAATACCAATTGAAAGCATTGTCATCGTTTAATTTATCGCTTTCATTTGTGACAGTATGAGAATCATTGATTCTCTTGGAAGAATGAATTTCTGATGATAAATTTTTATTTTCATTTCTATTTAATTCAGATGCATTTTGAAATGGTGACGATACTTTTGTTATTGTTGATCGTCCAATTGATCGTAAATTATTGCCTGGCACTACAATTGGTACTTGACCACCGGGCACCAAAAGTGCTGAAAGCGCTGAAGCTTCCAGTGTTCGTGATGCTGGAGAAGTTGAATTGAATTTATCGATTGTTCGTGTTGTTACTGATGATAAAAATTGAGGAGTAGGAATGTCCGTTGTGACTGGTTCCTCTGTTTCTAAAAGAAAATAAAATAAAAATTTATAAGTCTCAACTAAATTTTTCGTTAAGATATTTTTAAACTAAATTTACATTGATTTTCCGATTTTTAAAATTCTATCGCCGACGAATTAAATTTTTTAAATTTAATTTTATAAATTATTTTTTTAATTTAATATAAAAAAATTATTAATATTAATGTTAAATTTTTTTTTAAATTACTCACCAAAATTATTTTCATTGATTTCGGTAGTGCCAATTGTAGTTGTTTCTTTTTGTAAAATTTTAATTTCTGAAATTTTCTTCTTCTTAAGATTAAGCACCTCCATTGATGTAGTCACTGTTTCTTTTACATCACTTTCTATTGAATCCAAAGATGAAATCGTAGTCCAAATAATTTTATTGGCAACCTTTTCTTGCGGAACATCTCTTTTTGAACTATCATCAT
Source organism: Leptopilina boulardi (assembly GCF_019393585.1). Classification (NCBI taxonomy): domain Eukaryota; kingdom Metazoa; phylum Arthropoda; class Insecta; order Hymenoptera; family Figitidae; genus Leptopilina; species Leptopilina boulardi. The sequence goes on along the minus strand of NW_026137659.1, from coordinate 330,481 downwards.
CATCATCATCAACCTCTAAACTTTCACCAACATAAATTTCCGTTGAAAATGAAGTTTCTTCCGCCTCGGGATTTTGTTCTTCTATAGTTGTTGATTTTACAGTTATAGGCAAATTTTCAAAATTTCCCATTGTTGTCACAATGATAGATTCATTTTTTACACTTGCCAAAGTGGATAATTCTTCTCTATCTTTAATTTCTGCTTTTTTATTATTAAAACCCGTGATTCTTTCAATTTTTTCAATTGTAAAATTTGAATGTTTTATTCGTATTCGTTCATCGTGAGATTTTAAAATTGTTGTATTTTCACGAATTTTTGGCATTTTTACAGTGATATTCTTTTCACGTTTCTCCTGTTGTGTAATTCGTGGATCAATAATTGGTATAAAACCACCTTCACCTTGAGGAATTGGTATAAATCCACCGCGATGAATTTCCGGTTCAGTTGGTGGAAAATTTTTATAACGAATTTTTCCCGAACGATCGTCAATGTCTTCTTTTCTATTGGCTTTACGTCCTGCATTACCCCAAAGATTAAAATTTAAATTTGGTAAAGGAACACCAAAAAATGTGAATCCAGAACTACTTGGCGATGGTGGAATTGTCGGTGGTTTCTTTGTTGGATTGGTATTATTTTTTATTGTTGAATATTTCGGTGGAAAAGTTGTTTGAATTAATTCAGGTGATGGAGATGGTGGTACAACAATTGGCGATAATGTCGGTGGATAAAGTGTTGCTGTTGATAAATCAGTTGTATTTTCCAAATTATAATCAACATAATCGTGATAATAATAATCCATATCTTGAGAAATGGATTGTCCATTTTGATTTTTTATATCCATCCATGGTTTTGGTTGTGTTCCATATACTGTAAAAAAGAAAAAAAAATATTAAAAATTAAATCGCCATACAGTTGAATTTTTTTTTGTACTCGAAATTATACAACTTACAAGAAGAGGAATCAGATAATGGGAAATCTTTAATTATTTCAGTTTCGCAACCTGGATGAACTGATTCGATATATCTTTCGCGTTGACAATCTTGACGAGATAATCTAATATCTCTAAATAGAGATCCGTCGGCACATCTTGGACCTTCTGCTGAAGCTTGTTGTAACCATCCTCGTAGCCAAATCATTCCACACGAACAAGATAAAGGATTTCCTATTTTTTTCACAAGAAAATTATATATTTAAAAAAAAATATTTTTTCAGCAGACCTTGGATTGATTTAAAGGCGCAAAAAAATCATTTTAGTCGATTTACATTCAAAAAAAAAAAAAAAAATGATAAAATTCATTTTTATTAATTCCTTAATAAAAATAATTCAATTTTAAGGTTTTTATTTGAAATGTTTTTAAATAATTCAATTTTCAAAGAATTATTAAAAATAATAATTAAATTTTGGAAGTTACAGTTAAAATTTTTAGAAATAATTGAATTTCAAAATATTTTGTGAAATATCAGACAATAATTGAAATTAATTTATCAAATAATTTTTAGATAATCGTTTGTAAAAATAATTGAACTTTAAGTGATTTTTTTATTTTATTTTTATTTCTATAATTTACGGGCTTGAAGCTTTAAATTTTTAATTGAAATTTTTGATGATTTTTGTTGATGAAGAATTTATTAGAAATTACGGACAAAAAGTGAACTTTAAAATTTTTTAATTTGCAAAATGCTTTTAGATAATTGAATTTTCGAAGAATATTATAAAATTATTAAAAATAATTTAATTTTCGAAATTGTTATAATTGAAATTGTTAACTTTCATAAAGTTATAAATAGAAAATTTTAGAAATAATTAAATTTTTAAATTTTAAATTAAAAATTTTGAAAATAATTGAATTGCAATTGATTTTTCATTGGAATTTTTGGTACTTATTTTTAAATGTTGAACAATCATTGAATTTTATAAAAAAAATTTAATTAAAAAAATAGTTTAAGGTAATTGAATTTGTGTAGAATTTCATTAATTAAAATTATTGAAAATATTATAAAACTTTGTAAAAGTACACAATGAAGAAAATAAACTAATCTAATTTAATAAAAAATATAAAAAAAAATTTATTGAAAATAATTAATTTGTGTACGTCCGCATGAAAAGGGACCACTTTAGATTCTTTCATAAGGGCGATATTTGCATTAACGTTCACGCAAAATTCATTCTTATTGTAATCGACAAAGTGGTCCCTTTTCATGCGGACGTACACATTTAGAGAAAATTTTTAGCTAAAAATTTATTAAATAATTGCAATAAAGAAGATCTGAAGATCTACATTGTATACTAAAAAAAGGCGACAAAAGTCGTATTTTCTAATTTTTAACAATATTATTGAATTTCATAAAAATTTTAATTGAAAAATAATTGACGATAATTGAATTTGTGAAAAATTTCATTAAAATTATTGAAAATAATTAATTTAAAGAAGAATTTTAGATAAAAATTGTTAAATATTTGAAATAAAGAAAATGTGAAGAAGATCTACATTGCATACTAAAAAAGGACGTATTTTATTTAAAAATTTTGTAAAAAATTTAAAAACAAATCGAAAAAGTCTCATTTTATTCAAATTAGTAAAAAAAAAGTCATATTTTCGAAAAAAAAGTAGGAAAAAGTATAATCCGAGGCCTGTATTAGCTTTTAAGAGAAATCTTTCATCAAAGTGAAAAAGGAAGTGATTTATTTTTTGTTTTAAATCGATTTTATCAATATATTTTCTTAGATCATTAAAAAAAAAAAATCTATTCCTTTCTGAAAGTGCTAATTGAAAAATCCCAAGGATTGTTATTCAAGAGATAGAAATCTATTAATTAATCAATTCCTTTTTACCACGCGATGACTATTAATTATAAATGGTAAACAATAATTTTTTTTTTCTTTTCATAAACATACCATCAATATCGAGAACGGCAATATTAGATCGAAGTCTTTTGAAAGCACCCTCGGCAACCGAAGCCATTTTATTATTTCGCAAACTAAGAACTCGTAATCTTGGCATATCGTCAAAGGGCGAACCTTGAATTGTACAGATACGATTGTTGTCCATCTACGATGAAAACACATAATTATGATATTTATGAAAATAAATGCAAATCATATGCAAAATAATGCTCTTTTTATCTTCAAGTCGTCATCATACAATACAGTAATTGTAAATATATTCACCGTAACGAGATTTCGTTCATATAGGATAAAAATTTCACTCTCGACGAGAAAGTATATAATAATATTAATGACTTTGAGGTAAAAAAAAAAAAAAACAACTCTCACCTTCAACTCCACGAGCCATTCCATCGCTGCGAGACCATCATTTGAAACTCTTGATATTCGATTGTTACTTAAATCTAAAACTTCAAGTGATCTCATACTATCCAAACCCATGTAATCCAAGCCTGGTAGATAATTATTACTGAGATTTAGAAAAAGTAAATGCGGCACATTAATAAATGCATTACTCGCTATTTCGTCAATTTGATTTTCTTGAAGTTCTGCACTTTGTAGAAGAGGCAATTCAGAAAATGCTCCACTTGGTATCATCTGAAAAAAAAAATGATGCATTATGAAAAATTTAGATAAAATTTTTGTTAATAAATTAACATTTTATATTTCTCCTAATTCGAATTTGAGTATTTATTCGACAGTTTGTGAAATTATTAAACAAATTATTGAACAAAATTTATTTAAAATTGTTTTTTTAAACTACAACTTTGGTTCTAGAAAAATTAATAAAAAAAAAGAAGTAGAAAATTTACGTTATGGAAAAATAGAAGAAGTAATCGACAAATAAAATCGCACAAAAAATCTTCAATTCATGTAACTAATGTCATTAATTTCATAAAATAATTTAATTTTTCAAATTGAATAGAAAAAAAAAATTTAAAGAATTAAATTTATTATTTAATTGAAAAATTCTTTAACAACAGAAATCACCGAAAATTTCTATCAAAAATCACTTAAAGTTCAATTATTTTCAAAAATTTGAAATTGTAAATCTGCGAAAATTCAATTATTTTTAAAAAATGTTTATCTAAAATTACTTAACAATTACTTAATTACTTAGCGATATATATAGAAAAAAAAATTTTGAAATTCAATTTTTGTCTATCATTTCTAACGAATTCTTCAGGAACAAAAATTACAAAAAACTTTCAATCACAAATCAATTGAAATTCAATTAATTTAAAAAATTTGAATTGTAAATTTATGAAATTTACTAATTTCAACTATAACTCTTCCGAAATTCAATTATTTTTAATGATTTTTATAATATTCTTCAAAAATTCAATTATCTGAAAGCATTTTATAAATTAAAAAATTTTAAAGTTCACTTTTTGTCTGTAATTTCTAATAAATTCTTCATCAACAAAAATCATCAAAAATTTCAATTAAAAATTTAAAGCTTCAAGCCCGTAAATCATAGAAATAAAAATAAAATAAAAAAATCACTTGAAGTTCAATTATTTTTACAAAAGATTATCTAAAAATTATTTGATAAATTAATTTCAATTATTGTCTGATATTTCACAAAATATTTTGAAATTCAATTATATCTAAAAATTTTAACTGTAACTCTTCCAAAATTCAAATATTTTTAATAATTTTTTAATTTCCATTCAATTATTTAAAAAAATTTCAAATAAAAACTCTAAAATTGAATTATTCTTATTGAGAAATTAATAAAAATGAATTTAATGTCTAATAACATTAGTTATTTAAACTAAAATATTTATTAACACCAAATAATTGAAATTTTAAATAATTAAATGTTTATTTTATTTTAAAATTTAAAAAAAAAAACTTGTTCAATATGGTGAAAAAAATAAATGAAAAATATTAATTCCCGAATATTTTGTTTCTAATTTGAAAGAATGATAATATAAATTTAATGCTTTTGTTCTATTTAACAATTCTTTAATTGATGTTCAATGTAAATTTTTTTTTTTATTAATTATTCAAAATAAAATTTAAAAAATTGTCTATCTGTTGAAAATAAAAAAGTATTAATAAATTATTAAAATTAAAAAAATATTTAAAAAATTCACGTTGTATTTGTGAAATTAATAAAATTCTATTCTATTGAAATTAAAAAAAGAATTTTTTAAAAAGATTGGAGTCGCCCAACTAAAGATGAAAATTAAAATACCGTCTTTCTTTCCATTTAACTTTTTGAACACGTTTCTAAATTGAAATAATAGTTTAATTCACGTTTCATGCTTAGAAAAATAATGGTTCGTTACTTGAGAAAACTACACAATTGTTGAGTACAGTTATTTAAAGTAAATACAAGTCAAGAAAAAAAAATATATTTGTGACAATATTTTCTAATTTGGTTTTCTCAAATGCTTATTTAATTTCCAAAATTTTTTTTTTATTTTTAATTTCATTATGATTCATTATTTCTAGTTTATATATTGTTAAAAATAAAATTCAAATTCATTTTTCTTTTGAAAGTGAACATACCTGAATACGATTTTTTCCAAGACGCAGAGCTTGAAGTTCGGGCAATGCTCTAATTGAATTTCTCTCAATAACTCGAAGATCATTATTCTCAAGGTCGATCAAATTGAGACGTGGTAATCCATCAAATGCACCTTCTCTCAATTCTTTAATTCGATTTCGAACTAATTTGAGTTCGAGCAGAGAAGTCAAACTGCTGAGCGTATCCGGCGATAGGATGTTCAACTTGTTGAAACTTAAGTCGAGGACCTGAAGAGCCGTTAGATCGTGCAACGATCCGGGTAACTCGGTCAGAGTGTTGTGCGACGCATACAATTCTCGAAGATCTCTGCAATTTACAAAAAAGAAAAAAATTATTAAATAAAAAAAGAAATTAGACAAAAAAAATTGCGTTCATTTTTTTCCCCCAAATTTTCAAGAACGAGATTCTTCGAATGATTATATATTTTTAAAGTTGATAAATAACAAATAACAAAATTTGCTAAAATTACAACCAAAAAAAAAAAAAAAAAAATGAAAATAACATAATTTAATAAAAATATGCAAAAAAGTTAAATAAAAATAAAAACTAAAGCACTCAATATACAAAAATAAAAAAATATACAAAAGAATAATAAAAAATATTAGAATAAAAATACCAAATTACCTTATAATTTTCATTTCTTTCGATAGTGTCAGTTATTCCTTTTTAAAAAATTTTAATTGCAAGAAAACACTAACCACAAAAAAAGTAACAAATTTTTTATAGTTTTTTTTTTTTTTTTTTTTTTACTTTTTTTTGTCACTTGAATCGTACACAAAAGTATAAATTCTAAATTGCCTTAATTAATTAAATATAATTCTTAATCAATTAAAAATTTGCAAGTAACCTGCGCAATTAAAAATAATGAAAAACAATTTTTTAAAATAAATTTTTTAATGCCTTTATTTTCTCATTTTAAGGAAAAATGATTTTAATTTAAGTTAGTTTTAAATTTAAAAATTAATAAAATAAAATTTTTTTTGTAAATATTAATTATATATTTGTCGAAAAAAAGAAAAATAATGAACGTTAGATAATTTTTTCATGTATGAAAATTAATTAATTAAGCTTTGAATTCTGCGAAAGATTGTTATTTACTTGAATGTAAAGATTGTTATTTTGTTCTTCAAAGTATAAATAAAAAGGTAATTAAATTAGTCATCAAGATGGTGTAAAATTACTGGAAATAACGCGCGACACGCTGGGGTGATGCTGATGGTTTTAAAGTGAGGGGACATTAACGTGAGCATGAAGAACGCAAACTTTCTAAGGTCTACAACAATTTAGTATATAGTGATGCAATCACATAAGTGCAAGTGAAACTGCTTTTCCAACGCAATATAGGCGTATAAAATTGAACACCGGAAATTCGTGGATGACAAATTCCAAAAAAAAAAAAAAATAAAGAAAGAAAAAAGAATTCTTTTTCCCAATTAATAGTCTCTAAATTTGAATATTTAGTGGAAAATTCATTCACCAATTCAAATTAGTAGAAATTTTCACTAATTTTTAGTAAACTATTTATTGTTTAATTTACAGGCCTCGGATTATACGACTTTTTCCGACTTTTTTTTTCAAAAATACGACTTTATCGACTTATTTTAATAAAATGCAACTTTTTCGACTTTTTTTTTACAAAAATTTTAAACAAAATACATTTCTTTAGTATACAATGGAGATCTTCTTTATTTCAATTATTTAACAAATTTAACTAAAATTCTTCACTAAATTAATTATTTTTAAAAATTTTAATGAAATTCTTCATAAATTCAATTATTTTCAAACTATTTTTCAATTAAAATTTTTATGAAATTTAATACACTATTTACAAAAATTTCAATTATTTTTAATGAATTTTATATTCTTCGAAAATTCAATTCTCTGAAAGCATTTTTCAATTAAAAACTTTTGGAATTCAATTTTTTTTTATGTGATTTCTAATAAATTCTTCATCAACAGAAATCATTAGAAATTTCTGTTTGAAATTTAATAAAATCTTTTAAAATTGAATTATTTTCAAAAATTTCAATTTAAAAGCTTCTAACATTTAATTATTTCTAAAATTTTCCATTTAAAATTCTTTAAAATTTAATAATTTCAATTATAACTTTCCTGAAATTCAATTATTTTTAATGATTTTTATATTATTCTTCGAAAATTCAACTATTTTAAAACCATTTTTCAATTGAAAAGTTTTCAAATTATTATACTTTTGTCTGCAATTTCTAATAAATTTTTTAGTAACAGAAGTCATCAAAAATTTTAAACTAAAAATCACTTGAAATTCAATTAATTTCAAAAATTAAAATTGTAAATCTTTGAAAAATTCAATTACTTTTAAAAAATGTTATTTAAAATTATTTGATTAATTATTTTTAGTTCTGTGAAATTTAATTACTGTCTGAAAATTAACAAAATCTTTTGAAATTCAATTATTTTTAAAAATTTCAACTTTCATCACGTCTAAAATAAGTTATTTAAAAAAAAATGTTTATTTAAAAATCTGTAAAACTTGATGAAATATTGTCTGAAATTTTTGTTGACCATCAAAACTAAAAACTATGACAAAATTTTTAATTCGATTAAATTTCTTAAATCAAATTTCAAAAAATTATAAAAAAGGAACTTTAAGAATTTTTTTTAGAAATTTGTCCTGATTAAATAAAATTTTGATCCGAGGCCTGAATTTTTTTACTAAAGTTTTAGTGAAACGTTACTAAAAATTAGTACAAATTTTCACAAATTTCCAATTAATTAACGAATTCTAACTAATTAAAATTCAAAACTTTCAAAAGAATACCAAAATTATCATTATTATTATAATAATTGTAAAAATGTGTAAATAAAATAAAAAAATCTAGAATTATTAATTATTAATTATTAATAAAACTTGAGTAAAAAAAAAATTTTGTTTTCTACCTTGTACTAGCAAATGTTGGATGAGGAATTTGAGCGAGATTATTCCGGCTGATATCCAATTTTTGTAATCGTCTATTTTCTTGAAATACATCGGGTCGAATAATTTCAAATCGATTTCCACGTAAATTCAAATCCATTAACATTGTCAATGGCTTAAAACTTCTACCATGAATTGTATCAAGACGATTATATTTGAGATCCAATAATTCCAAACGAAAAAGTCCATCAAATGTTCCATCCTCAAGTACACGAAGTGCATTATAGCCAAGAAGAAGTTTCTTCAAACTCACTAAACCACTTAATGTGCCGGGCAATATTCTTTCAATGCCATTTGCACTTATGTCCAATGTTCGTAAAACAGGAAGTGCAAGATCTTGTGATGCAAGTCCAGGCAGTGAAACTAATCGATTCATTGTCAAATAAAGATGTTCAATATTTCTCGGCAATCCAGGTGTTAATTCCAATAAACGATTCCATCCTATATCAAGCTCAAAAAGATTTGTTAAATGTCTAAATGTCATTGGATGAATCACGGATAGTGCATTTCCCGAAATATTCACATATTCAAGAGCTGATGTTTCAATGAAAGATTGAGGATCAATGTGACCTATTGCATTTTGACTTATATCCAAACGTCTTAAATTTGGAAGATTTCCCAATAGTCGTGGTTCAATGTGACGAAAATAATTTCCCGAAATATCAAGTCCCTAAAATAATTTTTTAAAAAAATTACATTGTAAAAAATCTATCATTACTTTATATAATTTTAATTAATTAATATTTCTCACCTTTAATGCGGGTAAATTCCAAAATGGCATATCCAATGAATTTGTCAATGAATTATTTCTAAGACGTAATTCCCTTAATGCTGGCATTCCACTTAAAGATTCTCTTTGCAAATATTTCAATCTATTATGATCCAAATGTAATCTTTCCAATGATGGATGCCCTCTAAACGATCCATAGGGAATTTCCTCCAATTGATTATAACTCACATCGAGAAATTTTAATCTTGGCAATGCCTCTAATATTGAACGTAATTCATTAATATGACTCAAATCATTATTAATTAACCATAATTCCTCAAGGCTACTTCCACTACGATGTGGAAAAAATTCCGGATGTATTCGATGTATCATATTATGACTTAAATCAATAATTCTCAATAATGAAACTCTTTGAAATGCACCGGGAAATATTTCGGTGATACGATTTTTTGATAATGAAATTCGTGTCAATGTTGGAAGATCAGTGAATGATGATTCACCTAATCTTACAATACGATTACGATCAAGTTGTAATACTGATAATGATGGTAAATCAATAACAGCACGACCAACCATTCCAGCTTCGAGTATTGTATTTCCAATAAATGAAATTTCCTTTAATTCAGGTAAATCAATGAGTGAACGTGGATGAATCCATTGAATACTACAATCGCTAATATTCACCAATGTTAATCTTGGTAAATTACGAAAAAGTCCCGCTTCTAATCGCGCCAATTTGGGACTACCAAAAACATGAATTTGTTCAAGATTTGGAATATCGCGAAAATTACGTGGTGTCAATTCAAGAAGAGCAGGTGAATTCACTTGAAGATAACGTAATTTTGGAAGTCCTGTGAGACTTGGAAGTCGTTTGAGAACTTTACTCTGTAATGTAATTGCCTCGAGACCTAAAAGATTTTCAAGACTATCGTCTGGTAATGAACGAAGTTCCGGTTCAACAACAAAAAGTTCCAATAGAGAATCGTGAAGACCCTCAAGCCAACCGGATGACACTCTTTCTAAACGATTGTTCCTTAACATTAATCTTAAAACTCGAAGACTCGCGAACGCCTGTCCTGGTAAACTTGGTAAATTATTGTTCTCAAGAATTAATTCATCAATTGGTCGCGACACATGAAGACTCACTGCTTTCAATCCCTCGAGAACTTTTGGCAATTCACTGTGACTGCACCTGTTGAAATTTTATTCAATAATTAGAATATTTTTTGTAAAAAAAAAAGGTTTTGTTGTGAAAATATCTTTTTAAAAAAAAATTTAATTTTGTAATTCACTTATTTTATAAAATTCAATTATTACATATATATTTACAAGGGTTGCCACGAAAGACTAATTTTAAAATTACATGACCTTTCCAGGTTTTTCAGATCATTTTGAAAAAAAATTCCAGACCCAAATATAAATTTATTTTAATAAATTTTTAGCCAATTACGCCAAAAAAAAAAATACAAAATATTTCAATTAAATTGACAATAAAATATTCTATTTAATTTCTTGCAAGAAACCGCAAAATTCATTAAAATTCAGACTTCACAGCATAAAATTTGCTAAAAAAAAAAAAAAAAAAAAAAAATGGGAATAGGGGAAATTTTGTTTGAAAAAAGGAGAAAAATAGAGTAAAATCTAAATGTATATTTTCCTTAACCAAAAATGCTTTAAAGTTGTTTTAAATTTCATTACCGGTAAAAATTTTGAAACCACCCATTTTCTTTGATGAATACAAAAAATTTTTAAACATAGAAAGTATAAAAACCAAAATTTTATTTCCAAAATTCAAAAAAAAAAAAATGATAAATTTATAGAGAAAAGTGAGATTTAAAGGAGAGATTTTCCCAGAATAGTAATCAATTTTTTTTTTAAAATATCATTTTTAATGTTTTATAAAAATTTGAATTGCATACATCTAATAAATAAACGCTTTTTATTTTTTAAATTTATTTTAAAATTAATTTTCCACATAATGAAAATTACTTCTTAACAAATTTTTTTCTTAAAAAATGCAAGTAATTTTTTATTTTATCAAACCAAAAAACCGTACTGTAAAATATACAAAACTTGATTTTATTCATATATTTTTCAAAGAAAACTGAAATTTTTAATTAATTTAAATTAAATTTTAAAATTTATTTTCTGTTAAAAAAATGGAATTCCAATTTTCCTAATTTAGTGGGACAAAATTTTGAAAAATAATAATTTAAAATTATTTTAAAAGAAGAAAAAATTCCAAGTCATTGTACAAATTATTTGAATTCAAAATTTTGCCAAATGTTAATTAAATAATTAAATTTTTTAAAGAAATTTATTAAAATATTGAAAAAAATTAATTTATTAATTGAAATTGTTGTAAATTTGAATTGCTGAAAATTATTGACAAAATTTTAAACAGTAATTGAATTTTAAAGAAATTTTAATAAAAAAAAAATTTGAATTTTTTGAAAAATTAAATTAAAATGATTGAAATAATTTATTTAGCGAAGAATTTTAGATAAAAAAAAAAAGTCATGCAATCTGAGGCTTGTAATTTTTTTTTTGGTTCAAATTTGTATTTTTATTAAATATCCCATTATTCGAGTTTCAACATAAAATAGGTGAAATGAGTGAAAAATATGAGAAATATTCATTAAAAAAGGAGAGAAAAGGGAAATTTTGTAAAATAGAGGAAAAATAGGGGAAACACTGTGAAGCCTGAAATTAAAAATAACGATTTTTTTTTCCATGTTTCAATGTCAACAAGATTGAATTTCTATTTAACCAAATTTTATAAAAATAAAATTCATAATGAATAGAATTTTCTTATCGAAAAATTTTTGTTTAATTGATTTTTCATTTAATGAAATTTCTATTTGTATATTTTTTCAAATATCTACTTTAGCGAATTTTTATTTAAAAGAATTTTCACTTATCTCAATTTTTATTTAACAAAACTTTTATTTAGGCAAATTTTTATTTCAACTAATTTTCAATTATTTAATAGATAGAATTCGCTTACAACATTTATGATTAACGATTGAAAAAAAATATATTACTTTGTTCACTCAAAAAATAATAACTAATTTTTTGCCTACAAATTTTATTTCAAAAAATTTATTGTTCAAGAAACGTTACAAAAAATGTTCTATATCAAAAATAATAATAATAATAATTTGCATAGAAAAATATTTTTTCTTCACAATCGTTGATCATAAACGTTGTGAACTATACCGACGTATTTGTTGTAATGTAAATTTTTGGAAACTTGAGATTTTCTCTCGAATTAAATTTTCAAAATGATATTTCATAAAATTCCCTGCAACATTTTCAGATTTTCCATGACTATAAAAAATTTCCATGACAATTCCATGTTTTCCAGGTCTGTTGCAATCCTGTATTTCTATTGTTATCAAAAAAAAAAAATAATAATAATTTAATTTTTAGTAGAAAAAAAAAATGATTACCAAATTTGATACTCCATATCACGAGTGGAGCATCGGCAAGGTAAAATTTTCTCCTGAGAAGGACATCCATATTCAGGATTGATTTGAGCATTCGAACTAATCGAATAAAGAACGAGAAAGCTCGCTATGAATAAACCTCCACCATCCGGTGGTTTACCCATGATGCATTTGGACAATCACCTTGACAAACTCAGATCCGTGAAGCAATCCAATGCCACATTGCCTGCAAAGGAAAACGTCACTCTTACTCTTATTGAATCGAATCCTTTAACGTGTGAAAGATCACACTATTATTTTATTTATTTATTTATATGTATTATAAGTATATCCTCTTATTTCAAGGACGAATTAACATGTAATACAATTTAGAAAGTGATCATACCCACTTTTAAATAGTCCTTCAATAAAATTATTTATTTATTTTTTATTAAAAAAAAAAAAAAAATTATAATAAATTATTCCTCTATGAAGTATTTCCTGTGAGATTTTCATTCAAAAAAATTCTTTTTTTTTTTTGAACGTAGAATGGTTTAAAAAAAAATTTCCAGTAACTTTTTAAAAATAAAATAATTTTATGAGAAATGGGAGAATTTTTTACCTAAAAATATTTTAATTATAGGTAATTGAATATTAGAAGAAAATTTAAAATAAAAATTACTTGAATTGAAAATAATTGATTAATGTTATTGAAAATTATTAATTTAGCGAAAGAATTTTAGATAATTTTAAAAACAATTAAATTTTGAAAAAGTTACATATTTAATTAGAAATAATTGAATTTTAAGAGGTTTTAAATTGAAATTTTTGTAAAATTTGAATTGCTGAATATATATTTTTTTTTTTACAAATTACAGATAATAATTAAATATTAAAAAAATTTAATTAAATGTTTCAAAAAATATTTCAAAATAATTCAATTTTCGAAGAAATTCGTTGAAATTATTAAAAATAATTAACCTGAATTATAAACAAATATCAGGAGATTTTAAATGGAAAATTTTATAAATTTAAATTGCTAAATTTTACAAGAATTTGAAGAATTGATTTTTTGAAAAATTTCATTATAAGTATTGAAAATAATTAATTTCACAAATACTTTTTGGATTAAAATTTTTCAAATTAATTGAATTTTGGAAGAGCTACACAGATTATACTAAAAAAAAGTCATTGGTATTTTATTCTTATTAATTTAATTTGTTTTTAACTTGAATTTATATAACTAGATTTGGCAATAAAATTATTTAATTATTTAATTATTAATTATTTTAAAAAACGTATTTTCTTATTTTTCATAAATTGCAAAAAAAAGAAAAATGTTCCAGTTAATAAAAAATTTTGAATGAAAAAAATCTCACGTGGAATGCGTTTGTTAATATATTTTTTCATTATTAATTAAATAAAACAGTAAAAAAATTATTCAGCATTTCCTGTTTCTTCTCTACCTATTTTTATTTCTTATTTTCTAAAAGACAATTGTTTTCGTAATTCGATTCTTATTTACATTTCCTTTTATTTATTTTTTTTTTTGATAAAAATTTGTCGATTACGAAAAAAGACACTAAAAAAAATAATTTGGGAAGTTTATGAATTTGAGATAAAATAAAAATTTATTTCTCAAGAGATAATAAGAGTTGAAGTGTGTATTATGAATACCTAAGTCATTATTATGGGATTGTAGGTGTTTTGTGTATATTATTTGGCCCTTGAGGCTCATCGTATTTATAGTAAGAAACATCGGAAGTGTCACGGTCACAGGCGACAAAATTGATGTTCATACCGTAGGATAAAGACCGCTAGGACAATAGTTGTCCGCAATAATTAGTGTGTCACGCGTGCATTACATTAACACCTTCTATGTCTTCAAAGAGTAATTTTGGTTCTACTGCTAGGATTCTCGAAAATTTTCAACGCAAACAATTGTAAAAAACTTTCTGAACAAAATTTTGAATTTAAAAAAAAATGACTGTAATTAGATAAGTTTAAACCTAATTAAAAAGATAATAAAGTATATAATTAAATAAATTAATAACATATCTGATAAATTAAATAATAAAATAATTCAATTTAAAAAAAAAATTAAATAATTGAAACTAATAATATTATACCTATTTAAACTTCAAATGTAAAATTTAATTTTTTTTTTCAAAATCGATCAATGAAAATTAAAATAATTGAAGATGAAAATAATTTAATTTTACAAAATATGTAATTTCACATAATATTGAATTTAAAAAATAATTTTATTTATTTGTTTATTAACTGTACTAGCAAAATTAAACGCGCGCCAAATAGGGTATTTAATTGTTTGTTATAAAGAAATTAAAGATTAATATTATCAATAATAATTTAATTTTTTTAATAAAATGCGACATTTTTTTTTACATTTGAAAAAAATGTAAATAAAATACATTTTTCTAGTATAAAATGTAGATCTTCTTCAGATCTTCTTCAGATCTTCTTCAATTCAATTATTTAACAAATTTTGAACTAAAATGATTCTTCACTAAATTAATTATTTTTAATAATTTTAATGAAATACATCACAAATTCAATTATATCAAAAATTATTTTTCAATTAAAATTTTTATGAAATTTAACAATTGTTTATAATTTAAAAAAAAAATATCACAATAAAATTGAATTATTTTTTAAAAATTTCAATTCAAAATAAACTAAAATTCAATTATTACCCGAAATTTTAATTCAAAATCAATTAAAAATCCAATAATTATCCAAAATTTTCAATTTAAAATTTAATTATTTACCAAGTTTTCAATTTAAAATGAAATAAAATGCAATTATTTCCTAACATTTCTATTCAAAATTAATTATCCAAATTTTTAATCAAAAATGAACTTACATTAAATTATTATCCAAAATTTCAATTAAAATTCAATTATTTCCCAAAAATTTTCAATTTAAAATCAAATAAAATTTCATTATTCTCAAAAATTTGAATTCAAAATTAATTGAATTTTCAATAATTAAAATTTAAAAGCATCTAAAATTTAATTATTTCTAAAATTTTCCATCGAAAATTTTTTTTTTTTGAAATTTAATAATTTCAATTATAACTCTAAAGAAATTCAATTATTTTTTAACTATTTTAATAATATTCTTTGAAATTTCAACTATCTGAAACCATGTTTCAATTAAAAATGATATTCAAATTATTGTATTTTATCCGCATTTTCTAATAAATTTTTAGTGAAGTCATCTAAAATTTTAATTACAAAACACTTAAAGTTTCAATTAATTTCAAAAATCTCAATTTTAAATCTTTGAAAATTCAATTAAATTTCAAAAATGTTTTCCAAAAATTGTTTGATAAATTATTTTTAGTTCTGTAAAATTTAATAATTGTTTGAAAATTAACAATAACTTTTGAAATTTAATTATTTCTAAAAATTTCAACTTTAGCCCTTCGAAAAGGATTATTATTAAAAAAAAAAATTTTTATTTAAAAATCTGTAAAATATTTTTGTTAAAATAAAAAACAAATCCACTTTTTTTGGGAATATAAATCGACTAAAACGACTTTTTGTATCTTTAAGTTGATTCGAGGCCTGTGTTTTTATAATTAATATTTAATAGGTATTCGTTGGCCCCTGGTATCTTAAAAATTAATTTTTTTTCAAATTACTATCTTGTACGAAATTTCCTGGCGCATCTTTTTTCTCATCATAAATTTTTTGTATTTGTATATAATTTTTTAATCAATATACAACTTTAAAAAAAATTTCGTTGGTAAACGTTGTTTACTTCAGCTTCGTGAATTAAATTTTCGAATTTGGAATTTTAAAGAAACTTATTCCGAAATTTGGAAACACAATTATACAACTTTGGCAAAAATGAAAAAAAGAATTGTCAAAATTTGACACGTTATAAGATTACTATTCAAAAAAACACTTGAAATCAGAAAAGGCCAACTTCAAGTTAGGACAGAAGGACAGACCAAGCATTTTATTATTATATAATTATTAAATTTCATTATTTATGTTTAAAAGATAAATTTTTTTTATTTATTCAAAATAATATTGTTAATTTTCTATATAAGCTAATTTTTTTTTTTTTTTTTTTTATAAAAATATGTAGTAAATATCATTTCCGGTTCCTATAAAAATTGATAATAAGTGATTTAAATTATTTTACACATTAAGAACAGTTAAAACAGAAAAAAATTAAATTTTATTTTACTAAAACTCTGAACTCATTTTAGAATGATATTTCAAGTGAGTAAAGTTTCATAACACATATTTCATTAGTCTATAGAATAATATCTGACGCCCTGAAAAGCCGGTCAGTTGAAAAGAATCAAAGTTGCAAAAAATTGGCCCATTTTTCCAAATCGAGTGATTTTAATTAATATTTTTCTTAGAATTTTTAAAGGATAATCTAAAATTCTAGATTATAAAGATGATAATTATTTTTCAAATGAATATTAACTTTTAATTATATTTAGATTTTTATAATTATTATGATTAATGATTATTTTAGAATTTTTCATTTATAATAATTATTTAAAAAAATAATTTTTAGAATTTTTAAAAAAAATTATTAATTAACCAAAAGAAATTATATAATTGTTTCTATCTTATAATAATGTATATTATCCATACAGTGTACTTAAAGGCCTTGAGTCTGTTTTTTTTATTAATAAATAAAAAAATAAAATAATAAGCATTATTCAAAGTAGATAGTAATAATCACATTTTTAGTTGAAAAACAATAAAATGAAAATTTGCTTCCTCGTAGAGGAAACAAAATATAATAACAAAATATATCAATGTAGATTACTTAATAAATTTTCAAATTTTCGATAAAGTAGAAATAAATTTTATAAAAATTACTTTAATAATCATTTCCAACATTTCAAATTTCTCTTATTATTAAAAATTCATTGACAGAAATTATTTGAGATATTATTATTTTTATTATTATCATTTGATTGTTGATTCATATTTTATTATATTTTGAAAAGATTTCAATAAATTAGGTAAATTAACAAGTATAAGAAAAATTAATTACTTTCACTCTAATTATTATTTTTTTTTCTTAAATCATCAAAAGTACAAACTCCTGAAATCGACTGATTTATTATTCAGGAGAAAGTGGTACCTAACTTCCTGGATAATTCCCTCAACGTCCGATGATTCTAATCGTCAAAAATTATGTAACTTTCTGGTGTAATTAGTACTGAAAATATTTGGTAGAATCTAGTGATTTAATTATTATTTCATGTTATAACCAAAAAAAAAAAAAATTGAAATCGTCTCAAAAATTAAACACCCAATAATTTTTTCGTCAATAAAAAAAAATATGATAAAAACAATTTATAATAATAACAAAGTAAATTATCAATGTAAATAAACTATTAAAAGGCGTACATGGAATAAATAATAATAATAATAATAATAATAATAATAATAAAAAAACAAAAAAATAAAGTAAATTAAAAATTGTTATAATAGCGAAAGAAATTCAATTATCTAATTAAAATATCAGATTTTGTGAAATAAAAAAATAAAACTTTTTTTTCCTTTTTTAAAAATTGCAATCTAATTTAATTATTTTAAGTGAAAAGATTTTTAAGATTATTTAAATTAATTGTACTTTATCTTAATTAAAAAATTATCTAGAAAGTAAAACCCAATCACGTGATCTTTATTTACAAATCCAATTTTTGCAATTACCTATATATGTATGTGAATCAACAGGAACAGCGCAAGAAAAATCCACGGAAGCGTAAAAACGTAAGTAATCACACGAAATTGCAAAAAAAAAAAAAAAAAAAATTGATGACTTGTATAATTGAAAATAAATCAGCACAATATACACTTCACATGTTTTTTTTTATAAGTTATCAAAGGTTTAAAATTGTAACCATTATATTATCATTCATAGTCTAGTTTCAAATGTGTACTAAAGTATATTTTGAAGATGTTTTCTTTGGAAAAAAATCATGAGTACACCAAGTGAGGGAACATTATTGTGTACAAGAAGAAGGTGGGGTGATTGAGATAAGAGGGGAAGAAAGAGGATTGCGAAGTGCGTATTCAGACACCGTGAAGACACGCTTCCAGGAAATCTTCTCTTTCCCTCTTATGTATATTGTATCTTCATTCAAATTGACGTATCGTTAAAATTCTTTTCCACCTCACTCCTCAATATTTGTCGTGGGTTTCTTAATTTTTCTTTTTTTTTTTTTTTGAAAATTGAGGGGCATAACAACCGCCACGCTCGGCCGGTCGTTTTCAAGTGAGTCAAGCTAGTCAAAAAGTGTAAAAATGTTAATTGTCAAAATTTTAATTTTTCAATTACCTTACAGAAAATAAAAAATGGCAACTTTTTTTTATGAATTTTTTTTTTTTTTTGCAAAAAAACTGGAAAAATTTCCTTCTCTAATTCAATTAATTTTTAAAACATAAATAATGGTTTTTATTGAAAATTAAATTTTTCAAAAATCTTTTTATGAATCGATTTGAAAATTTCCAGAAGACTTTCGTAATATTAAACAAATGTATCAAGAGAAGAACTTACAATTTTAAAACTCGCAGACTTTTTGTTATTGAAACTAAAAAAAACTCTCAATTTGTAATTAAAAATAATTAAACAATAAAAGCGTTTTTTTTAACTTTTTTGGATTTTATTTGCTTTAGTAGACTCTAATAATTATCGGAGATACAATGATTTATGTTTGAAAAATTAAACGAATTTTTCGAGTTTTTTTTATTTATTAACAAAAATATTAGAATATGAAAAAAAATTCATGAAAAGAAAAAAAGTTGTTCTTTTTTATTTTTATATTTTTTTTATTTTTTTCTTATAAAATAATAATAATAATTCATAAAAGAAATACTAATCTTTAATAAACTTTTATGAAATTTACAATAGGTATATTAAAATTTTTGTAAAAAATACTTTCATGAAATTTGAAATACTTTTATAAAATTTGATATTTATTTTCTTTCCGTGTATTACTATAATTTAGTTAATTTTGTACGAAAAAGCGTTTTTATTTTTCTCTATTATAAGCCTGTTTATACTACAAATAAATAAATTTTGTTAGAATATGATTACTAATTTTTCAAGTTAAAAAAAAAAATTGTTTTACTTCGTGATACTAAACTTCGAAAATGATTCAGATATACTTTCTATATAAAAAAAAAATTTTAATAGTTTTTATTAAAAGTAGTTTTCATTTTTACAAAAATCGGTGGCGAAAAGATTGTGGTTTCTAAAAAGAATAATTGTAGTTTTGTATAATTATAATTTTCTTCTTGCGTCATTGTAGCAACTGGTTGTTGCAACAAATTTCCACTTTTCATACCGAATTCTAAATTCATACGAGGAAAAAATTTCAAACTTTCAAAAAAAAATTTAATTTAATTTTTTTTCAATTTTCTTTTTTTATTTTTTTTTCTTTAAATTAAACAAAATTTTATCTTTGAAACGAAAATTTATATAGAATTTTTAATTCAAAAAAAGCATCATTTTCGCAAAAACGGAAAAAAATTCCTAATTTATTTTAATTATTTATAATTAAAAATTTCAAAAATCCAGTTTAGTTTTAACCTATGATGCCTGTAATTATTTTTTATATAAAATAAATAATAATAAAATTAATTTTAAAAAAAATTAATATCATTTTTAAATATTACGTTTTTTTGACACTGATTCATTTTTAAAAAAATATCTGTCTGCTAAAGCTATTTTTATCAAATTCTAAAAATCAACTTTCTGTTATAAAAAAAATTGATTCCTGTCCTATGATTAAAATTGACCAATAGAATCCTTCAATTTTCTGCCAAGCCCTCACTTCTATATAGACTGCCAACCTCGAAACCGGTCCATCTACTTTTTACGTCAGCATCTTTCAAATCTTTGAACTCCTTTTAAAATTAAAAAAAAAAAAAAATTCCGTTACAATTTTGAAAAAAAAAAATTTTTTTTTACACAATCTTTCTTCTTGTAGAAAAGGAAGGATATTTTATTTCTTTTTCATTTTTATAAAATTTAAAATTTTCAATTAATTACGCTGCGAAAAAATTTATTTGTTTCAAATAATCGGATTATTATCAAAAAAAAAATATTTACTTGAACCAAATAATTTTTATTTGATAATATTCATGTATCTAATCGATTATTTGAATCAAATAAATTTTTTTATCTATGTATTTTTATAATTCAGACTATAGAATATTAACATTATTATATATTTAAAATATATTATATAATGTTATATTATATGAAAAATAATATTCGAAATATTTTACGACCTTGATAATAAAATAAATAATAATAATAATGAGAAACTGGAACTTTAAATAATTTTACATCGGGTAACAGGTGGAAAACAAGTTTTACAAGATTTCAATAGCACGTGTTCTGAACCACGTGTGTTTTTGTGTAAAATCTAACGTCAAAACGCAGAGAAAGCAAATATACGTACATGCAGAATTACATTCATATATTGCAAGGTATTGGTAAAAAAAAAAAAAAATTAGAAACAAACAAGAAAGAATGTGATAGTCAATCCAAACCTACAATTCACCTCGGAGTTCTTTTACAATGCATACTAAACCCACCAATACATCAATCTGCTAACTGGTTTTCAAAATGATTTATAAAACTCAACTCCTATACAGTATTTCCAGTCTTCGTTATTATAATTTTACTTTAGTAGTATCTCAGAATTCGAACGAGATCGAATCTATTCTTCTTGTTAAATATTTATTAAAAAAAAAAAAATAATAATAATACTTCGAAAATTTAAATAAATGAATAAATTAGAGAATAATTTAAATAACATAATTTTTTTATTTATAACAAGAAAATATTTATTAGAACGAATATTTAATTATTTAAAAATTATAAATTTTTGAGTAAAACTGAATTTTTAGTGGTAACAAAAAAATAGAAAAAATAATTTTTAATAAATTTAAATTATTTTTATTATTAATAAATTCTATTAAATTTGTGTGTTTCAATATTTTTTTTTTTTTTCATAAAAATTAAAATTTCAAATTATAATCAAAGAAATAAAAATCGATTTGGTGTTAATTAAATTGTAATTATGTTAATCAGAGGCTTTAGAAGAATTTTACAAAGTGCTCCTAGAGAATTTATTAGGAATTTCAGTTCGACTGCAATTATTTGTAGAGAAAAGGAAAAACTTTACGACAATTCAAATCACATTATACGACCACCGAGAATATTAATTACAGGTCAGTTTTAATTTTTTATGGTAAATTATTTATTTTATTTTAAATATTATTATTAAATATTTATTTAAATTCTTTAAATTGTAAAAATTATTAAAAGTGACAAACAATTATATTAAAAGATACAAAAAAACTATTGTGAAACTTAATTTATTTACAATAAATAAACATGTTTTAAAAATGTTAATTTTTTTAAATATTGTTTTTTTTACATTATTTATTGTTTTATTTATTGTTTACTCGTTTTTATGTTAAATAGAAACTTATTAATTCACAATTAGTTGAATAATACGAATAAATAATCATTTTTTATAAAAAAAATTACAAATTTTACAAAATCAATAAAAACATTTAGGACATTTTGCAAAAATAAAGTCGCGAGATAGAGAATAAATTAATGACTCATTGTCAGTGAATTAATTTTTAATAAACAGGCAAAACTATATATATTTATAATTTTTTTTTTTGTTTTTCATGAAATATTTTTTAGTTTTTTTTTTTAAAATTGACATTTTTAAAAAATATTTTTTAAACAAAAGAAAAAGTATAAATAATTTTTTTTTTTTGCAATAAAATATAAATCATAAAAATAATTTAAATATTGAATATTGTAAGTTTTTAAATGTCAATAAATTTTTCAGGCGGATTGGGTCAGTTAGGCACAGAATGTGCGAAGCTATTGCGAAAAAATTATGGAAACGAAAATGTCATACTGTCAGATATTATTAAACCAACTGAAGAAGGTCTTTCGAATGGACCATTTATTTTTGCTGATATCCTTGATTTTAAAGGACTTCAAAAAATTGTCGTTAATCATAGAATAGATTGGCTAATTCATTTTAGTGCACTTTTAAGTGCTGTTGGTGAACAAAATGTTCCCCTCGCTGTCCGAGTAAATATCGAAGGTGATTAATTATAAATTATGTTTAAAAAAACATTTTTTCATTAATTAAAATAAATTTAATTAAAAAATTAATAATTGAATATATTTTATAAGGCTCAATTATTAAATAAACGAATATAAAATTCTTCTAATAATAAAATTAATTATATAAATAATTTAAAATTATATTTAGAGAATTTAATTTGAAAATGTCAATTTTCCAAATAATAATAATTATATTCTATTTATCGAGAGTTTGATATTGGCAATATTAATTAAATTATTACAATTTTGTAGAATTGTCACTTTTGAAAGAATTGAATTTTTTTTTTTTTCACTTTCGTGCGTTAATTGTTGGAAAAAAAATGTCGCTATAGAAAGCAAACTAGAGAAAGTAAATTAACTCAACAGTTGTCTTTAAAACACTTGTACTATTCATTTCTTTTTTTTTCTATCTCAACATTGTTATTATTTTTTGAAACCATGCATTTATGAAAATTTCTCTCATTCGCGATTTTATTTTAATTATATTAATATTATTATTATAATTAGGCATGCACAATGTTATTGAACTGGCAAAACAATATAATTTGAGAATTTTCGTACCATCAACTATTGGTGCTTTTGGTCCCGATTCGCCAAGAAATCCAACTCCAAATGTTACAATTCAAAGACCAAGAACAATTTATGGTGTCAGCAAAGTTCACGCAGAACTTCTTGGCGAATATTATCATCATAGATTTGGTTTAGATTTTCGTTGTCTACGATTCCCTGGAGTTATCAGCAGTGATCCGCCAGGTGGTGGAACTACTGGTAACAAAAAAAAATATTATTTTATTGATAAAATTTTTTCTATTTTTATTAATTTATTGTTTGGAAAACTTATTTTTGAACAATTAACTCCTCTAAGTTTCATTAACAAAAAAAAAAACTTTCAATAAATATAAAAAAATTAATGCTTACTTTTTAGGCAAAATATTAAACTATTATTTAAAACAAGAACTAAAATGAAATAATTTATAAAATTTTTACTTAAAAAAAAAAATTGCTCCTTCTATATTTACCTCTAGTGTTCCATAATTCTGTAAACGGTACTTTTTTATTTTTATTTTAAATTATTTGATAAATATTTTTCTTAGTATTATTTTTCTTTTGTTTAAAAAAAGTTTCTGAAAATAAAAGACAATTTTTCCGATGTGTAAAATTTTTTTTTTCCAAAAGAAAAATTTTTAATAGGGGCGATTTTTTTCAAAAAAAAAAAAAAATTCAACTTTAGTTTGAATATACATTTATATATATATATAAAACAAATGGAAATCAGGCAGCATTTAACTGCGAAATCTCTTTTCTCTGTGAACTAGAGCACGATATAGAATATCAGCGGTTAACTTAATTGTGTAATAACGTCAGACAAAATCTATATTGAAGGCGCATTCGTAATTGAAGAACTGTAAACTAAACTTGATATTCTCGTGTCGTTTACCTTTTTCTTTTACAGAAAAAAAAAACATTCATTTTCTTCACAGACCTTCATTCTCTGTATTAAATTTTCAGTATTACATTTCAAATATAAAAAAAAAAATTTTTTTTTTTTGTATTTACAGATTATGCAGTTGCTGTTTTTCATGAAGGATTATTAAATAAAAAATATGATTGTTATTTGGAGCCACATACCCGATTGCCAATGATGTATATTGACGATTGTCTCTCATCACTTTTTCAATTTTTGAACACTCCAAATGATAAATTACGAAGAAGAGTTTATAATGTCACGGCAATGAGTTTCACTCCCGAGGAACTTTTCACTGAATTGACAAAATATATTCCTGATTTGCAAATTTCTTACAATCCCGATAGCAGGCAACTCATTGGTGAATTTTCCCTGAAAAATTACTTGAAATACTTTTGTTTTTTTTTTTTCAAATAATTATGACTAATAAAATAAAAAATATTAAAATTAAATTCTATTTCAATAAAATTGACTAGAATAATAAAAATTAATAGACTAAAATTTTAAAATAAAATTATAAAGAAAATTATTTTCAAATTTCAGCTGATTCGTGGCCTCAAGTATTCGATGACAGTGAAGCAAGAGAAGATTGGGGATGGCAACACAATTATAATATTGAGAAACTCGTTCACGCAATGGTTCGTGATGTTAGTGAAAATTTCTTACCTAAATTTAATCGACTCCAGGAAGTGAATAGTTATGTTTGAAAATTAAATACGACAATTTTGTCATTTTCATTTCTCTCTCTCTTTTTTTTTTTTTTTTTTTAATAAAATCTGATAAATTATGACAACGTGTAATTTCCTTACTTTTAGTAATTGCTTCTTGATTGATATTTTGTAATGAATTCGTTGTTAGAAGAAATATACATAGTATATAATTAAATGTCTCTAAATTAACATTATATTTATACGACTTAAAAAAAAAAGAAAAAAGATTAAAACATATCGTCAAAGTCCTCATTATTAATTTCAATAATTTCAGAATCAGCATCTTTTTTCTCTCTTTTTATTGTTGTCCTAGGAGATTCTGTTTTTCTCGTAGGAGTTTCTAATTTTCCTCTCATATTTTGTGACAATTTATCGCCATCTTTTTGACTTGAATCACTTGATCCTTTGGTGAGTAATTCTCGACTTTCGGCATAATAAACATTTGGATGAACAATTGGCCTTCCCGGTGGACGTTTATGTGTAACATCGAAACACATTTGACAAGCTAAATTGTAATGGCCACTTGCCGCAAGATCTGCGATTTCAGTTACGTCTAAAAAGTGAGTTAAATAAAAATTTTTTTTTTTGTCTATTTTTCCCGTAGAATTCATAAAATTAAAAGACGTTAAATAAATTAAATTATATAAAAAAAACTTTTCACTTTAATATTTTATGTAAAAGTGCACAAAAATTACTTAGAGGCTGATATTGTTTAAGCGTAGATACTCAAGAATTTCGCCCTTCTTCTTGTATTCTTTAAATTGAGTAACAAATATATTTGTCTTAAATTAATTGTAATTAAAAATATAATATTTTTATTATAATTGTGAAAAAATAATTTCACACAATTTTTGTGAATAATTTTAATTTGTAAATAATTTCAGAATTAAATAGCAATTTTTTTTTTTTGTGCTATTTTCATGGTTTTTTTTAGCTAGCAATAATTTAAAAAATTTATTAATATGTAAATAATAACTTCTCATATTATAATTATGGGGGAAAAAAAAGGAAAATTATAAAATTAAAAATAACTTACTTTCAGAGCGTAATCCATATGAACATAATTTAGATTTTAAAATATCTTTTGGCATTTGTTTATATGGACATCCATGATATTCACCAGCACCAACCATTTCGGTGATTATTTTTGTACATCCATATGGAGTATAACTTGTCTGCTTTCCCTCTTTACCATACATATGTCGAATATTATAACGATATTGTTTATTAAATTTATCCTCATCCATTTTCTGACAAAATTCCTGTTTCCAAAAAATTAATGCATCTTCCAAACTCACTCCAATGCCTTTCAAAAAAAGTCCATACTCTTGACGACCACCGTGTTTTAAATGATGATCTCTTCTTAATGCTTCATGAAGTGTTCTCATACAAAGTGGATACGATATTTTCGATAACTGATAAAAAACAAAAACAAAATTAGAATATTAAAATTAATCTTTTTTTTATATATACAATTATTATAATTTGTAAAAATAATAAATCTTTATTGATTATTGCCGATTTAACAAGTTTGTATTAATTTTTAATGAAATTAATTTTAACTTACTTCGTCTAACATTGAAATAGGTGTTGTTTCCGTTGACCAAACAGCCTTTGTCATTCCAGAAAAAGATTGTGGAAGATTTTTTAAAAAACCTGTGAGTCTTTCATCTGTTGATATATTTTCCAAATATTCTTTTGCAATCTGTAAACATTAAATATTAATAAAATTAATAGAGAAAAAATGTAATAATATTAAATTAGAAAATCTTTTAAATTAAAAAAATTGTTTAAAAAAAAAACAAAAATTCTTTTAATAATTCTACTTACATCCATCATTTTATTTAAATGTTCCTTGTATATGGAAACAATAACAGAAACCAAATCATGATGAGGTACATAAGCCATGCCTTTTTTAATAAATACTTTTCTATCTTTCACTAAATCAGTGACTTTTTCAAAGGGTAATTTATAGTAATCCAAACTACTGTCAGTTTCTCTTATGGAAAATAATTTATCTCTTAATTCATTCTTTTCTTCTTCGGAAACCTTTAGAAAGAATTTTTTTTTTAGAATAAATTAAAGAAAGGTCTCGGATCGACTTTAGGGTGCAAAAAAAGTCGTTTTACATTTCAAGAAAAGTCGAAAACGTCAATTTTTTATTTTTAATAAATTTAATTAGGTAATAAATATTTTATTTAAAATAAACTATTGTTATTAGATATTAAATTAATTTTATTAATTACACAATAAGAATAATTCTTTAGGAATATTATCAAGAAACTTTATTTCGAATATTTCAGAAACGAACTAAGACATTAAATTTTCAAGATTTTAATTCAATAAGACAAATTTCTAAAAAAAATTCTTAATTTCAAAAAATTCTAAATTGAAATAAATTTTTGAAAATTTGAATAAATAAATAAATTGCTGTAGGTAGTTTTTTTTTTAAATTTCTGACTACAATTGAAATTTTGAAAGTTTTTGTTTGCAATTTTTAAAAATAATTGAATTTAGAAAGTAAAATAATAATTGAATTTTTGAAAGAGAATTTTACAGAATTTTTAATTAAAAATGACACTAATTTAACAATTAATTTAAAATTTAAGAGTTTTTTAAAATAAATTAATTTTGGAAGTTTTATAATTGAAATTTTAAGAAATAATTAAATTACTGACAGTTTTATATTGAAAATTTTAACGAAGCTGAAGTACGCAACGTTGATGATAAACGATTTTTAAAGAAATAATTATTTAAAATAGAAAATTCTATCATTCTTTGCCCAAAAAATTATTTCTTGTAGTTTTCATTAATCAACAAATTATAAAAAAATATTTTTTAAGCAAAAAATTATAGAATTTTTCATTTTAAAAAATCGTTTATCATAAACGTTGCGTACTTCAGCTTCGTAAATTTTAAAAGTAATTAAATTTTAGAAGGTTATAAATTAAAATTTTTTTAAAATAATTTAATTTTAAATGATTTCAAATTGATATTTTTGAAAAATTTAATTGCTGTAACTTTTTTGTTAATTTCTGTGAATAATTAAATTTTACAGAATTTTTTAATTAAAAAATATTTAAAATATATTCATGAATGTTGTGAACTTAACCGACGTGGAAATTAATAATTGTTTCAGATTTTTTTTTTTTCCTTTTTAAAGCAATTTATAATTGTTAAAAATTAAAAAATTAATTACTCACCAGGGAAAAATCAAAATTATTTGTTGACAAAATTAATTTTATACTATCCGGAGCGAGATTAGTGAATCTTAATTTAAAAAATTCCACTTCTTTAGATATAAACCAATTTCTTAAATCATCCGTTTGACAATAAGCTAATCTCAAAATAAAATGAGAAATATGATCATTTCTTCTTGCTTCAATTGAACACGATGTACCAGTGCTTGTTAATAATTTTTGATACATAATATGTTCTTTTCTTAAAGCTGTTTCCAATTGTTTTTTAAAATCATCTTGTGATTTATTTTCTTGAATAGAGACAGAATCAACTAATTGTAAAACTATAAAAAAAAAAAAACCAATTTAAGAATATGTTATCAATTTGAAAAATAAGTAAAAAATTTTAATCCTCTATCAAAAATATTTTTTTTTTCTTTTCGAGAGAATTCGCGATTCTAATATAGAAAAAATATACCTTTTAATCTTTCTAATCCCAATTCTTGAAATTCAACAAGTGAAATTTTGCCACTTGGTGGCTCCTTATAAAATTGTAAATCACAGGGATAATTTTCATCAGATTCGTCTTTTCTTATAACACCATACTTTCGTCTTTTACTTTGAGGTGTTCGCACTGTTATTTCCATTTTTAATGTAAACTTACAACACCCGTCAAAAAAAAAAATAAATAAAGCACTAATCTAAAAACATAAAATAAATTAAACGATTTGAAATCAAGCTTACAATTTTTGTTTATAGTTTTCCTATTAAAAATTTTAGAACAAAATGTTACTCAACTATTAACACTTTATTGATTATTGAAACAAATTTAAACTAGTTGATTTTTTAAGTTATTTTATTTAATTATAACAAAATATTATTGCAATTAATGAAATATTTTTCACTTGTTCTGACACGTGTAAACAATGTTTCGGCCATTTTCAGCTATTCCCGCCAATCTAGTAAACAACTCTATGGAAACTTCAAGGGTGGGAGTACTAAACGCATTGTGAAGCAATAGTTAGTTTTTAAAATGCCAACAAGAGTAGAGCGCTGCAATCAAAAAGATTTTTGATTAAAATGTTAATTAATTTAAAGAGTTAACAGTGTAATTAAAGAATTTTATATTTCACTCGGATGTATAAAATACAATTATAATTTTAAATGATTATATAATTATAATTGACAATTTTTTTTTAACTGTCAAATTTCCCGCCGCCGTTTAGATCAGAATTTGTAAATACCGTCATATTGGCAACACTGTAAGACGCGATAAGACGCCATTGTATTTGTGATAAGTGACAATCACATACTGTTAATGCTTTCAATTGATTGTCATTTTGTATTTTAATATTTAGTAATTGTTGTTTTCAAAAGCCATCAGTAGTGAATCAGTTTTATCGTGATTTTTTTACAATTAACCTTTGAGTAGGAAGGTTATTTTGTATATACGAAATGGGTGAAGATAACGCATCTCAAGATAGTGCACCTCAAGCTCAACAGAATAATGCAAAGGAGAAAAGTAATAATGATAACGCACACTCTGGTCCAGGAGGTGGTGGAGGACCTGGAAATCAAGGATTTGGAGGTGGACGTGGTGGCGGCGGCGTCGGCGGCGTCGGCGGCCGTGGAGGAGGAGGTCCTGGAGGACATCGTAGAGGTGGTTCTCGATTCTCCGGTGGTCGCGGTGGAGGACAAGGTGGAAGAAACGATGGAATGGTGAGTTTTTCTTTTTTTTTTTAGAAAATAATTAATGATTTTTTAATAAAATATTTTTATTAATGTCAATATATTTTTCATATAGATTTCGAAAAAAAATGTTTCGGATAAAAAAAAATTTTCAATGAAAATTTCCCATAGAATGCCCCATAAATTTAATTTACTTAATCAAAAAATTTTAAATACACTTGTTTTTAAATTATAAATTTATTTACAGAAAATGAATGACGGAATGGATGGTGGAAATTCTGAGGGAATGGGAGGAATGGGGGGAGGTAATAATATGGGTGGTCGTGGTGGAATGCGTGGTAGAGGACGAGGAGGAGGTGGTGGAGGAGGTCCTGGTGGTCCTGGAGGTGATCGAGGAAATATGATGAATCGTTCGCAAGACGTAAGATTAAAAATTTTTCTTAAATAGCATTTTAATTTTTTTTTTTTTTTCATGGAAGGCTCGAATCGAAAGAAAATTTAGCCCTATATTTTCGAATTTTTTAAAAAAATTTGTTTCATTGCAAGTGTAAAGAATTTTGTTAAATTTTAAATTACTTACACTTTTACTAAAAAAAATAGTTTTTTCAGTTAGAAAAATTATATTTTTATTTAAAGTTGCAATAAAAAGAAGTTGGACTAACTTTTTATTTTTACTATCCGTCCAATTTTTCTTTTTTTTTCTTTTTCTTGATTTATAATTAATGAACAATTCAACGGCAAATTACGAGAACAATACAGAAATAATACTAATAATAAATAGAAATAATAAATAATAATTTTATTTCAAAACATTGATTATTCATTATTATATTTATTCAGGATCGATTATTGGATCGTATTATGAGTTTAAATGGACCAACACATGAATTACCGCCACAAGACACAACGGAGAAGAAATTCTCCGGTAGAAATCGTCTTTATTTGGGAAACTTGACCAATGACGTGACAGATGAGGAAATTCAACAATTATTTTCGCCATATGGTGAAGTTTCTGAAATTTTCATTAACAAAGAAAAGAATTTTGCGTTTTTAAAAATGGTAAGTTATTTTTTTTATATTAATAATAATAAAAAATTAATTTATAAATATATTTAGAATTTTTGTTAAAATTATTTTTATATTTAATTTTTAATATAAATGTAAATTTTGTTTTTATTCGTAATAGTAGAGTAAAATTTGCTTTTATAATTTATTATATAGGACTATCGTTTGAATGCTGAAAAAGCAAAGCGTGAATTAGATGCATCGCCTCGTAAAGGTCGCGCTTTAAAAGTACGATTTGCTCCAAGCTCAGTGACTGTTAAAGTTAAGAATCTTACACCATGGGTTTCAAATGAACTTCTTGAACGTGCATTTAGTGTTTTTGGTGATATTGAACGTGCTATTGTAATAGTCGATGAAAGAGGCAAATCATCAGGTGAAGGTATCGTTGAATTTGCTAGAAAACCATGCGCACAACAAGCAATTAGAAAATGTACAGATGGTTGTTACTTCCTCACCGCGTAAGTTTTATTAAATTTATTCAAATTTTTTAATTTTCCATTACAGCAGTAATTTTTTTTTTAAAAATTTATAAACGCATGAGCCAAAAATTTTGAACGTTCAAATGAACGAAATTTTTTTTATAAACTTCTTTACGAATTTTATTACAAAATATTTTTTAAATAACCTAAAAGAAAAAAGTTAGAAGAAAGAAAGAAAAAAGAAGTTATTAATTTAATAATTTAATTTACTGTTTTATTTTACATTGCCATTATAATTTTTTTTTTTTTTAAATAATTTATAGATTGAAAAAAATATTTCGTTCAGAACTTTTGGCTCATATAGACGGAGAAAAAATAAAATATTATCATAAAATATTTATTTATTTATTTTATTTGTAAATTAGATCATTACGACCAGTGGTGGCTGAAATTTTCGAACCACAAGACGATATTGACGGTTATCCTGACAAAAATTTACCAAAGAAACATCCAGATTTTTATTCATCTCGCGAAGTTGGACCTCGTTTTGCTCAGATTGGTAGTTTTGAGCATGAATATGGCACAAGATGGAAACAATTACACGAGTTGTACAAGCAAAAGGAGGAAGCATTGAAAAGAGAGATGGTAATGGAAGAAGAGAAGCTGGAAGCTCAGATGGAATTCGCCAGATACGAGCACGAAACTGAAGTCCTTCGAGAACGTAAGGATTTTTTTTAGAATTTTTATATATATATGTATTAAATTATATTTCTTTCTTAATAGCAATTGATTTTTAAATTTATTGTATTTGAAAAAATTTAGAAATTATAATAATAATTAGAATTATTCATGCGGACGGACACTTATTATAATAATTAGAAATTAAAATAATAAATTATAATAGAAAAAAAAGTTAAACATTTTATTTTCGTAATTAAAATTTTTTCATTTTTAATGTATATATTAAATAAACATATTTATTACATTTTTCTCTCAGAATTACGCATGAGAGAAGCTGACAGAGATAGACAAAAGAGAGAATGGGAAATGAAGGAGAGACAAGCTGAAGAACAAAGAACACGCGAAGAAGAAATGAGAAGAAGACAACAAGATGAAATGTCTATGCGCATTAGAAAGCAAGAAGAAGAACTGCACAGAAGACAACAAGAAAATAATCTATTTATGCAGGTAATAAATTTCAAAACAGGAAATTAATAATTAATTTAAAAAATTACTATTATATTAAAATGTTTTTCCTCGCAAATATAGTTAAAAATTATTCCACTTTGTCATTAAATTAAATTGACAATTATTTTTCTCATTTTATTCATTGCAGGAACAAGCAATGAGAGGTGGAAAAAATTACGATTCAGTTAGTAACAATGATGATGGTGAGTTGATTATTTCATTTATATACAAAATTTACAAGAAATTAAATATGTATACGAAATAAATTAATATTAATTTATAAATTTTGATAAAAGGAATTTTTTCAAAATTATAACGTTTATTGATCAAATTTAATTTAATTTTTGTGAAAAAAAAAAAAATTATTTTTATCTTAATAATTTTATAATTATTTATATAGTGGTTAATTAACGAAATGTTTTTATTTATTCTTTCAGCTGCAGGCAACTTACCAGTGGTAACGTACTCATTTTTCTTATTTTCATACTTGCATTTTTTAATATCATATAAACATTTCATTTGAAAATTATGTTACCTAGTGTAACATTTTCGTATAATATTCATAAATTCACAAATTCAAGGGACTTGACTAATTTAAGATGCTGAAAAAATGCATAATAATGCATTCCGATTTAATGGAGTATACTTTTTAGAATTAAACCGTTTTCATTTTTTTTTTTACACAATCGGGATCCAATTATCAAATCAATAATAATTCGTAACTTTGAGTATGCTCAAAGTTGTCCAGGGTGTCTAGCGATCCGGGATTTTGCCGGGAATTTTTTGAGTCATGAAAAAAACCGGGAAATTGCCGGGAATTAGTAAACAGATCCGGGAAATTTGTAGATTTTTAGAAAATATTAGAAAAATATATTTAATTTTTAAATTTTCGTAGAAAATTTTTTATTGGTATACTCGTATCTGATATCCTTTTTTTTAGCAATATATTGTATTAATAATATATTTTTTGTAATTTATTACAAAAGCAGTGCAAATTGCAGTGTTTTATTAAATTGCAAGTAATTAAAAAAATAATGAAGTTTTTCAAATTTGCAATTTTACTTAAAAGGTAATTTTTCATAAAATTAAGGTAACTTGTCAATATTATTCCATAAATTTTTTCTTATATTCTAAAAACTTCGAAATTGAGGAAAAAAAATAGTTGGGAAAAATTAAAGTTATTTCTGTTGTGCAGATGGAAATATTATAATTAAATGAAAAAGTACTTGGAAAAAATTCTCACAAAATCTTTGCATTAAAAAATTTAATATGTTTTGAAGACAAATTTCTTTTTAGTAATGCTAACCCTTCGAATCCCGACCTGGGTCGTTTGTGACCTAGGTGATTTTTTGTTAAATTATGAATGTTACTTCAACTTGATAGATTTACTAAGTTATTTGAAATTGAAAAAATACTGCGATTTACGGTATTTTCGTAATAATTAATTAAAAACTTGTCTTACATGCTTAATCCTAAGCTTATTTCATTAAAAAATTGTAAAAAGTATATTTTAATAAATTATACAAATTAAAATTACTTCCGAAACAGAAAAAATGCTTTTCCATTTTTAATAGTAACAAAATTATACAAATATAATTTTATTAGTTACTCATGTAACTTCCAAGGTATTATTAAAACATAGTATTGTACAATTTCAATTTAAGAAAATCCGGGAAAACTGTGTCTTAAATTCCGGGAAATCCGGGATTTTGCCGGGAATTTTAAAATAAAAATTCACTAGACACCCTGTTGTCGCGTATGTTTGAAATTACTAAATTGAAAACAAAAAATTATCATTTAAAATGACAACAAAAAATAGGGAATAAAAAAGTCTAATATTACTCACGTATGAGCCGTATTGTGAAATCTTAAACATTATTTGAGAATAAGAAAGAATTATTGTTTTTTTTTTTTTTTTTTTTTTTTTTTTTTTTTTTTTTTTTTTTTTTTTTTTTTTTTTTTTTTTTTTTTTTTTTTTTTTTTTTTTTTTTTAATATATATTTCCACTTAGATTTATTATCTACGTGAACATGATTATTTTCTAAACTGCTTAAAAATGAAAAATTTGCATAGGAAAAAATTAAATTTTACTAGGTATTATAAACGAAAGTATAGGAAAAATATTAAATATTTAAAAAAAAACATTAACCTAATTACTAATAAATTAATAAATGATTTTTATTATTATTTTTATAAAGAGAGATAATTAAAAATTTTAATTAAAATTTAGTTTTAATTTCTTTAAAGTTAAACTAAAAAATTTCTTAGTATTTCTTACATAATTTATATATTTTTTTTTAAATTAAATTATTTTTTAACAAAAATTGCAAAAGTTGTTAAAATATTTATACTATTTTTACTTAATTTACACTATTTTAACTTTTTAACTGATAAATTTATTTTATTTGGTTTTTGAAATTCAAAAAAATTCAATTTAAAATTGACGATAATTGAAATTTCTGTTTAAAAAATTAATATATTCGATTTTCGAAAATTATATGTTAAAACATTTATTTTTACAAGAAATTTTACATATTCTCTAAAACAAGTAAAAATTTCAATATAAAAACATAATTTCTCTTTATGATTTACAACTCTAAAAATGAAATCCTATTTTAATTAATCAACTTGTAAATAATTTTAAATAATATCAAAGAAATTAAATCAATATTAATAAACAATATTGATAATTAGATAATAAAATTTATAAATTTCTTAAATCTGATCAAGTAATGCCCAACTTAAAAAATTAATAACATTTATTCGCTGTTAGTTGTGTTATTTGGCAAGAAAGAAATGTCAATAAATTTTTATTAAACAATTTTTTTTTTAAATAAAACGATGCATATTATGTGATGAAATTAAATCTTATAATTTGTATAAATACAATTATTTTTTTCATTTTAATTAATAATTCAGAATTATGACAATTAGTAACTGATGAAAAATGATTTTTTGAATCTGTTTTTTTTTTTTTTTTTTTTGACAGAATATTAATTTTATCTTTTTTTAATGAAAATAGAAGAAAATTAATAATAGCTAGAACTTTAATTCTTTTTTTAATTCTTAATTTATTTTTCTTCTATAATAAACCTGTGAAAGTGATAATAATTTTATCTATATTAATTTTACAGGAATAAGACTGGAAATTTAGTTTTTATAAATATTTATTAGAGACATACATGTATTATTGACAGAGATAGATATTTATTATTATTAAATTAATTTTAATTTAAATTTAAGTTTATAATGTTTGATAAATTTATATAGACTGAAGAGGGTAGCAACGTTGCTGCCGAAACGTCTCTAATAAATATTTATAAAAACTAAATTTCCAGTCTTATTCCTGTAAAATTAATATATTAATTATATATACTGGATGAAAAATACAAAATTTTAATTGAATAATTTTATCATTCAATTGAGTAAATTTTAAATCGAATTATAAAAATTTTTTAAATTAACGTGAAATATCGTTTACAATTTTAATTATAGGGAAATTTGGGGAAAGTGTTACACTTTTAACTCCTTGACAGTCCATGGCCCATATATATGTCTAGAAAAAAGTCGTGCAACTTTTGTGAGTTTGGACATATATATATATATGTCCACCTTAGAAAAAAAAATACTAAACATAATTCGATTTGAGTGTCAATGAATGAAAATGTCGGGCCCAATATAGTGGAAAATTTTAAAAATTGATTCAATTCGTTTAAATTTTGGTACTTGGGGATTTTTGGGGTCGCTGAATCTAAATTTTATGTAGTTTTTGAAAAATTCAAAATGTTTGATCAAAAATTTTTAAAATTTACCAAATTCGCTTGAAACTTGATATTTCAAAATATTTATTCAAAAGTAAAACTTTTTAATTCCGCTCTTTGCCGAACCCGGAGTCACGAACGAGGACAATTTTAAAATTTTTCGCAATATTGAAATTCTTTTTTTAACAGAAAATTATTTTTAAAATTTAATTTAAATAAATTAAAAATTTCAGTTTCTTTGAAAAATATTGAATAAAATCAAGTTTTGTATATTTTAAAAGACGATTTTTGGTTTGATAAAATGAAAAATTTCAATGGAACCTCGATTATCCGAACTAACTTAGACAGAACCGGGTTCGGATAATAGAAATTTCCAATGTTTTTATATATATATAATTAAAGTAAAACAATGTCACAGTTAAACTATATATACTGAAAAAAAATTTATTTGATTCAAATACTTGATTCCTTGAGTATTATCAAATAAATATTTACTTGAACCAAATAATATTTATTTGATAATAGTCAAGTAATCGAGTATTTTAATCAAATAATTTTTTTTCAGTGTATATTTAATATAATATAATATTTTAAATGGACATAAATATTTATATTAAATTAAATAAATAATATAAAATAATAATTAAGGTATAAAAAAACATTAATAAAATGAAAAGACAAAAAAAAGTTTGGATAATAGAAGTTCGGATAACAGAAGGTACGGATAACAGGGGTTCGGATAATTGAGGTTCCACTGTATTTGCATTTTTCAAAGAAAAAAATTTGTTTAAAAGTAATTTTCATTTTGTGGAAAATTAATTTTAAAATAAGTTTAAAAAATAGAAAGCGTTTATTGTATGCAATTCATATTTTTATAAAATATTGAAAATTACATTAAAAAAAAAAAAAAAATTAATTACTATACTGGGAAAATCTCACGTAATTTAAAATAACTTAAAAACATTTTTGGTTAAGGAAAATATACATTTAGATTTTACCCTATTTTTCCCCTCTTTTCAAATCAAATTTCTCCTATTCCTCCTATTTAGATATTAAAAAAAAAATTTAACTTTTATAAAAATCGATTATTTAAACAAATATGAGAAATTAAATCGAATCAGTTTTGGTGTATCAATTACGGTGACCAAAAATACGTGTATTTTGAAGATACTTTGCCAACCGTAATTGGAGCCAAGGGAAATATTCAAAATGTTTCAATTACGGCGAGGGAAAAAAAAATTTGATCTCAAATAATAAAATTAATAATTGTTTCAATGTGCATCTTTATTAGTAATTGTATCAAAAAAAAAGATTAAAATAATTTTTTTTAAAATCATTTAGCAACATTTATATTAAATATAATAGTAATAATTGATGTTTTTTATGAACGCGCCATAATTGATGCACTTACCCTATTAATATTAAATTCTAATGCATCAAAATTATATTCTATTCTTGAAGAATTCAAGAATCGAAATTAATATTTGAGATTATTTCGTTATAATCAATAAATTAAATATTATGCATTGGGCTTACTTGGTCTGATTAATTATTATTATTAATGAAATATTAAAAAAAAAAAAAAATTGAAATTGAAAACAATTTGTTGTTGTTTCATCGGAAGTGAATTAATGACGAATTAATAGTGAATATTTTTGTATTATTGAAATATCTAACAGTTTTTCCCGTTTCTTTTCTATGTTATTTGATGATGACCTGTGCTGCTGTCAAACATGGACGATCTCACCCTGAAAAACCATTATAAAAAAAACAAAAAACAAAAAAAAAACACACACATTTTGCGGTATTGGCATTCTGATTACATTGTATATATTGATAAACAAATATCAATATGTCTAGGACCCAAAAAGCTTTATGGAATCATATGATCGTAACAATCGTGGGGGTTACAGAGATGATCATGGCCAAATAATGGATTTGATGGATATGCGGGTAGAAATGGGGGGAGGTAATATGGGTGGTGGTGGCGGAGGTGGACGTGGTGGTAATAACGGTGGTAGTGGAGGACGTTGGCAAGGGGGCAATGATCGTAATCGAAATGATGATTTTCCAAATAAACGCCGACGTTATTAAAAAAAAAAAAAATACATTCTTCTTTTATGGATAATAGAAATTACATTAAAAATATTATATTGATATTAAATATCAATATTACTATTCGTAGTTCAACTCTGCAAATTATAATATTTTTTGTGTTCTCACAAATTAAAATATTTTTTTTTTTTGTTCAAATCTGCAAATTATAATATTTTTTGTGTTCTCACAAATTAAAATATATTTTTTTTTTTTTTCAAATCGAAAATTATTTTTTCGAATTTAGGAATTATATACTTTTTCAGAATTTTTGTGAAGTAGAATATTGAAAAAAAAAATAATCATCGTTTAAAAAAAATATAGCAATCTTTTTTCTTAATTAATTAAAAACTAATTAATAGGTAATAATTATTAAAATTTGTATTCGATAACCATTTAAAAATTAAAACTTCTCTAGTTGTTAATTGTATCAAATAGGTAAAAATTTGAGAAATTATTTTTGAAAATAATTTTTAAAAATAATTTTTTTAAAAAGATTATACTCACATAAAAAGATACAATTATTTTTGGGGGTAGGGACCTGTGAAATTTCAAACTTATTGAAATAAATATTTTTTAGGTGTGTTAAATTTTTTTTCTATCATTATTTGGGTTCTAAAATTATATTGATTGTTCAGAATCACAAATAAAAGCTTAGAAAAAATTTATCAATGAAAAATAAAAAAAAAATTGACCCTGTTTAGGGTTAACAATTTTTTTTTTTTTGACATTTTTTTTCAGAACCTAAAATTTCAGTGTGAAAATTTAAAAAAAGTAGTTTTTAACTATAATTTTTTCATATTTTTCAAAAATTTTATTTTTCGAAAAAATCAGGGTGTCTAACGGTCAGGGAAGTCAGGGAAAAGTCAGGGAATTTCAAAAAATTTCATTCAAAGTCAGGGAAATTTCTGTAAATTTCTAAAAAAATTAAAATTTTTTGTAAATTAAAAAATTTTTTAATCTAAAAAAACTTGAATGGTTTTTATTACCATTTGTTACTACCATTAGAAATTAATTTATTGTTAAATATGTCAATAACCATATTTTTGTCCAAAAAAAATCAGAAATAAAGTTATTAAAAAGTCAGGGAAAAATAAAAAAAATGTCAGGGAAAAGTCAGGGAATTTTTTTCTCAATCCTTGTTAGACACCCTGAAAAATTTTAAAATCCATACTTTTGATTATTCAGAATCATGAAAAAAGTTTATAAAAGAAATCAGCAATGAAAAATAATAGAAATTGTGAAAGAAGTTGAAATTTTTAATTTTTTCGAAAACTTCGAGTTTTATTTTAAAAACTAGGATTAATAAATTATTTGTTTTCTAAAAAATTAAAAAGAAAATTAATTCACACGAAACAATATTAATTTTCTTTGGGTTGAAATTTCGCCGAACCTTCTTAATAATTATATAGTGAAAATGATTTTATTAATTAATTACGCAAGATTTGAAAATTAATTTTGAGTGATTAATTAAAATTTAAATGCAATAATAATTTTTTTACTTATAGTATGTACTTGCGATAGTTTTTTTTTTCTTTCTTTCTTTCACTAAATAGGCATTATTGAATTTTCGAATTATGAGGAACGGAAACTTCGTTATAAATATTCATTTTTTATTTGTCTTCGTAATTGTGTACTCTTGAATTTTTTTAATTTTGATCGACAATCGCTCGTAATTAGTTACGATTTAATTGTGCACTTATTAAAATGATCATATTTTCAGTATTTCTACTGAATAGGGATGATGATTTCAAATATTTTTCACATTTTTCATTATAGAGAGAAAAAGATATTTTTTTCAAGCTCATAACGCAAAAAGGTTGTAATAATTTACCATTTATTATATTTTTTTTTTTGTTTTTATCTTTTTAGAATTAATATTCATTTCGTTATTTATTTTTGACGTAATTGTGATAAATTATTCATTAATACAAATTTAGGCGCATATTATTTTTTTTTGATAAATTGAAAAATTCGTTTTTTTTCGTTTAGAAAATTTTCCATCATCTTACAAATTTATTATTTTTTTTTTACTATTGCACATTTTTTTAAGTTGTAAAAATTTCTTTCATAATGTAAATTAAAAAAAAAAAAAGAAAAAAAAAGTTTGTGTTTTATATTTCAAATTGAAAATTTACGTTGAGCTTGAAATGGGGTTTTTTTTTTTAATTTAAAAATGAAATGACCATAAATTTAATAATTAATTGTAAAGATTTTTCTTCTTTTTTTCAATAATATTTAAATAATATATATATATTATAACAGTTTAGATTTAAGCTATAAAATATTGAACCAATTTAAATGAAAGGCCGTAAAAAGTTATGAAACCTATTGTAATATCATTGAATAAACATCTATCTATTGAACCAATTAATGACTGCGACGTATATGAATTATTAAGGAGTCCAGACTATTTGTAAAAAAAATAATTGATATTTAAACTAAATATTTTTTTTTTTTTGTTAAATTTGTATTGTTTTTGATATATAATATCAATGCCAAAAATAATTGCAAATTTATCAAAATTATTCGTTGAAAGAAGTAAGTTAATTAATTTTTTTTTATTACACTTACTCTTTCACGTTCAAACTGCTTTTAAATGCAAATGCAGTTTTTTATTTTTAAATTCCTTTCAAAAAATTTTTTTATTATTTTTTCAATTTTTTGAATTGTAGGAAATTATTGCTAAAATTGTATTTTTTCCGGATGTTGTATTAGAGAATTTTTTTTTTATTTTTTATATTTTGTAATTGTTTTTGCATTTTACATATTTCCAATTTCTACGAATTGGTGAAAATTTTGTCGATTATCTAATTCTATGATATAGTTGAAAAATTTATTTTTCAAAATTCTCCATACAAATTTAATCGTTCTTATAATTAATTCTCGTATTTTTTAATCGTCATAGTTTGTTTCCAGGTTCAAGGGTCAGCCTTTTGGCTATAAGTGAACTAAAATTGAATTATTTTATATAATAAATCTTTGCGTTTTATTTAAGTGAAAAAAAAAATGAAATTGTCTAAATAGTCATTGACATTAAAGACAAGTTCATAATATAGACAATCTTTAAATGGGTAAAAGCAGGGGAAATTAATTATTATTAGATTGAATTTTTCCATAAGAGAACAAAAAAAAAATTATTAAACAAAATAAATTATAATTATGCTATAAACTTTTTTTTTATATTTAATTTATGTACTTAAGAAAAGAGATAAACAGAGTGTTTTTTTAGTGCGATTAGAAAACTTGCAAAATTTGTTAAGTTACCTTTTTAAACTCCGTTGTGTCTTTGTGAATCTAAATTTGTTTTTACGTGTTGAATTTTACTAAAATAATCTTCTTTGAATAGATTTTGTAAATTTGATAAGAAGTAAATTATATATAAAATAATTTTTTTTAAATTTTATTTTAAATTAGAAATATTTTTATAAGCATGGATTTTATTATAAAATTTTTGAACCATAAAATTGACTGTATTTCAAAAATTGCATGTAAAATATATTTTCAAAAATATTTTAATTATATTATAATATTAAAATACTGTAATATAATTATAATATTATAATTATTAAAAAAAGAAATTCTTTTCACAATAATAACTGGTAACAATTATTTTTATTACTTTTACAAGCCTCAGATTATACATACGTCGTTTTCGACTTTTTTTTACATTTAAAAAAAAAAAAAAAAATTTTAATACGTTTTTTAGTATACAGTGCAGATCTTCTTTATTTCAATTATTAACAAAGTTTGTACTAAAATTCTTCACTAAATTAATTATTTTTTTTATAATTTTAATGAAATTCTTCACAAATTCAATTATCTTAAACTTAAACTTAATAATTGTTTATAATTTTTAAAAAATTAGCAAATAAAATTACCAAAAAATTTTAATTCAAAATCAATTGAAATTTTAATTATTTGCAAAAATTTGTATTTTTGTCTATAATTTCTAATAAATTTTTTATTAACAGAAATCATGAAAAATTTTAAATTAAAAATCACTTGAAATTAATTTCAAAAATCTAAATTGTAAATCTTTGAAAATTCAATTACTTTTAAAAAATTTTACCCCAAAATTATTTGAAAAATTATTTGATAAATTATTTTTAATTC
The DNA here is from genome assembly GCF_019393585.1 of Leptopilina boulardi. Lineage (NCBI taxonomy): Eukaryota > Metazoa > Arthropoda > Insecta > Hymenoptera > Figitidae > Leptopilina > Leptopilina boulardi. The sequence goes on along the minus strand of NW_026137659.1, from coordinate 288,022 downwards.
TGTAAAATTTAATTATTTTCTGAAAATTAACAATATCTTTTGAAATTCAATTATTTCTAAAAATTTCAACTTTGACTCTTTTAAAATTATTATTATTTAAAAAAAAAAAAAAATACTAATAAGAAAATCAAATTGACTTTTAAAAATAATTGTTAAGAAATTATGATATTTAAATGTCAAAATATTGTAAACCGTGATAGATTTTATTTTAATTATTTATAATTGTGTTTCTTATACAAATTTTTCAAATTCTTCTTTATTATAAATTTATTTTAGATCTGAATTTTGTTTGCTAAAATTTAGATTTTATTTGTAGGTAGTTATTTTTTTTTTTTTGTACATTTTTATTTGTATATTATTTCATTATTTGTATTAATATTTGTTTTTATTTAGTATTTCTCTTTTATTTTTTATTTATATTTTTGGAAATTTGTAGATTGAAATTTTATTACTTTTTATTACTTTTGTTTTTTACATTTTTTCAAATTAATATTATTTTATTTATTTCAAAAAAATTTTAACTAACAGAAAATGTTTGAAATTTTTCTGTATGTCAAAAAAAATCGAAACAATATAGGAATCTTTGTGATTTATAACACAAGAGAGTGAGAGAGATACCAATAATTGTAATGAAAAAAAAAAAAAATTATTTTTAACATTTCTCACTCTATGCTTTTGATCGACATTGAATCTTTTAATGGAGAAGAAATCAGCAATCACATAGGCTAACTTTCTTGAAACCAGTAGAAAAAAGAAATGCTGCACTAAGGTGAGTAAACTTTGTGAAAATGTTATTAAACATTATATATATTATATATATATATAATTTTTTTTATATTAATTATGGGTGTGCGGGCTCTGAGAAATCAAGAGAATTAGAACATTTAAAAATTACTTTGTGAGGAAATTATATATTACAAAGATATATTAATTGTATATATATAAATTTAATTTAATACAATAATTAAATGCACAAAAATAATTAAACATTATTGAAATTAAAATATGAAAATAGGACATTAATTAATCTTCTACAATTGGAATCGTATAAATTTCAATGTGTGAAGGAAATTTGGGAATTTGTGGGAATTTTTTTTTTTTAAAGTTTAACTTGACATAATTTAAAAAAGAAAAAAAAATATTAATCCTGAGCCAGTCCAGAGTTTATTTAAAATACCCACGACAACCAAATTTTCTGCTAATAAATTTTTTAAAAAAAAGGTTGTCAGGGATTAATTTATTTTTCTGGGCTGCTTAAATTATATTTTCTTTTATAAAAAAAAAAAACAACTCTACATCTTTGTATGAAGGCATTTTTTTTTCAGACATAAAACTTCTTGACAAGGGAAAAAAATCATTTGATTATTAATTTATATAGGGAATATTAAACTTTTAAAATTTGCTTCATTTTGAGAAGTACAAATAAAATAACAAATTTACATTTTTTTGCCCCTTTAATTTTAGCCGAAAATTTCTCATTCGTTCTACAAAAATTGATTGTGAACATTCTACATCAATTAAATTGATTATTCCGAAATATAAGACACAATATTTACAAAGAGAGATATTTTTAAAACATTTAAAATATCATTTTTGTAAAATTCATTTATTTGGTTAATTTTTTTTTGTCTTTTTTTTAATTTACTGGAAAAACATTAAGTATAAATGTTAAAACGTAGGTATATAAATAAAAACAAAAAAAGGTTTGAATTGAACGAGAAAAAAAATTAATTTTTTTTTTAACTTTTTTTTAAATATGTTTATATATGATCATTGAGTGAAGGGGTTATCAATTTTTTTAAATGGGGTAAATGTCAAAAGATGCGATTTTTCAGAAAAATACTATAAACAATTAATTAAATTTCAATGGATGTCTAATCTTTAAATTCTAATCGAAAATCTCTACATTGACGATTTCTCCTTTAAAAAAAATAAATAAACCATCTTATAAATTTTTTATTGTTTTTTTTATGGTAATATAATGGAATATTTTTGATTTCTAGGATAAATCCATCATTTTCAAGAAGAAATATGATGAAGATGATAGTGACAATGAAGAAATAGAGGAAGAAGAAGATGAAGATGCTGATGAGATGCAAAAGGGATTCACTGTCAATGTTCGTTTAGATTCTTTATCATATGGAACTGTTGATCTAAAACTTGAAAATGTTTTTCTTCATAAAATTCAAATATTTTAATGAATAATGAAGATGAGATGAAAATAAGTGAAAGAAATCATGAAAAAATCATCAGAATGAATGAACATTCATTTGACTGATTTTATCAACAGTTTTTGGATTCCTGATGATGATAATGATGATTCAAAAGAGGCGAATTGTGAAAATTTCTTCAATTTTTTCAAGGTAAATATTTCTTCTTCAGATATATTGGAGAATATTTTATTATTAAAATAATTATCGATAAAAGTTATATTAATTTCATTGAAATTTAAGTTATTAATGACAACAATTTTGTGTATTAATGATGAAAATTATTTTAGATTTTTTCGAAGTTTAGAATTTTTATTTTTTAAAAAAAGACAATTTTTTAAAATCCAATACGATTCCATTGTTTGAAAAAGAAGGATATTTTTTTCTCTATTTTACTTAAATTATTTTGTAATAATGACAGTTTAAGATTCATTAAATCACTTTAAATTAAAAAAATAATAAAAAATAAACAATTTAAAATTATATTGTTGATGAAAAATAATAAAAATTGTGGAAGAAGTTGAGAATTTAAAAGAATTACCAATTAAATATCAACAAATTATTCCTATCAAAAAATAATAATTCTTAAATTATTTTTTTATTTCTCAAAATTTCTATTTTAGTTTTAAAAAATTGTCAAAATGTTTTATTTTAAAAATTACTTTTTGAATTTAATAATTCAATCAGAAAAACTTTCTGAACTTTCGAATAACTTTTTATCTGGGAATTAGTTTATTATTCTTTGTAAGTGTTTATTATTATTATTATTATTATTATTATTATTAATTTTTTAATTATTATCTTTACAGTTATAAAAATTCAACTTGAGCAGATTTTCGAGAACGAATATTTTGAATATTTTTTTTACTAAGTTTATTGTACCTGGCAAGAGAGAAAAAAATGTCAAGTGATATTGAAAATAAAATGAAATATATATTTTCTTATATAATAATAATCATTTAATTGTTTTTTTTGTCTATACACTATATGAAAAACGCCTTTATTTATTAAAATTTTACACTAACTATACAATTATCTAGATTAAAATGAAAAATAATGACTATTATAATTGAAAATTTAAACTAATACTGTAGATTCAGTTGTGCTTGTTGTTTCATTTGTTGAACTTGGTATTTGAATAGATGATGTCGTCGCTTGAATGGTTGAAATTAATGTTTGAATGGTTGATGAAGCTGGTTGAAATGGTTGAAAAGATGTTGTTTCATTTTTTTCTTCATCTGGCACAACTTTTGTATATTTATCAACAGCTTCCTGAACGAGAACTGTCGCTGCATTAAGACTCTCTGGTGTTATATAATTTCTTGCTAATTCGGCAACTTGTTCCTTTATCTAGAAATAGAATGTTAACCAATGAATTATCATTATTATTTTTATTTATTGTTCAATTTTTGTTTTTATTAATTAATTAATTTATTTATTATTAATAGAAAAGTAGAAAAAAAATTTCCTTTAAATAAAGAATAAAAATATAAATTTTTACTGTGCATTTTGTCATTTTATATTTTCAATATTGTCAGAAAATAAATTAACAAATATAATTAATTGTCACTTACTTGATTTCTTGTGAGTGCAAGACCAGGAAATGAAATCATACAAAGTGGCGTGAATGTGCAAACTGTTGTGGTAAAAATAACTCCCAAAATAAGAATTAATAGTAAGCTAAAAATGAAAATTCCCGCTTTTGCACCATATAATAATGCAAAACTTGAAATTGGAATTAATTTTGTCCACGCCGATGTCCAACTTGAAATTGGCTGTTCCGCTGGTATTGCCAATTTTGCCACAGGTGCATTATAATTATTTTGATATCTGTAATCCGTATATTCTGGATATGTTGGATAAAAATATCGTGCCGGAAATGATAAATCTTCTTGACTAAATATTCTTCCATTTTCCAATGGAATTCTATTATTTGACATTTGTTCATAGTTTTGTGAAATTTCTGAATTACCATCTCTTTTTATTTTGACACCAAAAACACAATTGACAAGGGCCAAACTCATAAGAAGAAAATATTTCATTGTGAAATTGTTTTTCTGTAATGGAAATTTTTGTTTAAAAATTTTTTTTAACAAAAAAAAATTGTTTTTGAATTTTGCATTTAAAAATTTGAAAATAAATAATTATAAATAAATATTAGAAACAGAAATAAAAAAAAATGATAATAGAAATAAATTGTTTTTTTTTTTGAAAATTTATTAATTTTTATTTTACTGAACTAAATTGAAAATAAAAAAATATTTGAAAAATTAAATATAAATTTTAATAAATAGGAAAATGAAAATAATAATTTAATATATTTACCTGAGAATTGGAGAAAAAAATTTTTTTTTTTCGATTTTGAAACTAAAGATCACTGATCTCACGTCTAATGCAAAAGTTGAACTGAAGACTTCGTTTGTCGTTTGCCACAACTACCTGAGAAAAATTTAGTTCCTTTATAATATAGAAACAGAAGATGAAAAAATTTCTTCTTTTTTTTTGCGTACCATTGATTTTCCGCAGGAATTTCTATCCCTTTTAATGTCTTAAGCTTTTAGACCCTTTTCATTTTGAGAGACAAGTTTCTTAATGGTCATTGTTATTTTTTACCTGAATTCCCAAGTTTCAAAAAAAAATTTTTGCCTACTCACTGTAATTAAAAATGGTTTGATCATCAATCTAAAAAAATATGAAAAATATTTTTAAATATTCTGTTTAATAATTTAAGAAAATAAAATATTTTTTTCAAATTAAATTAAAAATTTAAAATAAAAATTATTAAATAATTTAAATTTATTGTTGACAAATTAAAATGGTTATCAAAAATGTATCTTAATTTTTACGTTGTTAAAGTTCGAAAATTTGAATTTTTTTTTTGTTTTTGCTAGAAAAATAAAGTGATTTTATTTTATCCAATTCTTTAATTTCTTTTTTAGAATCTAAAAAAAGGAGAAATGAATTCTTTTTTTTTACAAAGATATTAATAATTTATTATACAATAATTTTTTTTTACACGAAATCTTATTGTCAATAAGAATTTGTTTTGCAATAATTAACATTAATGGACAACATATTAAACAATATATATATATTTATCACAGATAATTTTTAATGATTTGAATTCAAATCTATATTTATAATATAATCACAGAATACATTGTATACATTTTCTTTTTTTCTTTTTACAATTTACATTTTATTTTTGTTTGTGCAAAACAATATAGAAAAAAAAATAATTCAATTTTTACAGTTTTTTTAGTAAAATAGAATCATTTTGAATTTGTTTTCTCATTTGTTCAGTTTCATCATCACTACTGCTACTATTGACCATATTTTGAATGCGACCTTTTCGTTTTTTTCTCTTATTACTCTTGAAAACAGGCGATTTTTCTCGTTTTCGTTTACTTCGATTTTGCGTTGCTTCCGTTAAATTTTCAAAAGTAACTTCTAAATCATCATCACTAGTTTCATCGTTATATTCAACTTCATCTTCGTTAACGCAAAATGAATCCTGAAAAAAAGTAAGATGATATTTGATTTTAATAATTTTTTATTTTTAATTTTTTGAATATAATTTTCTCAACAAAGGTATTTTTTTTAATATTTTGATTATCTTTAGCTTATTTTATTGCAATAAATTAAAAAACAAAAAATTTTCATCACTTATAAAAAAATTTAAAAATAACAGAAAAAACTCAATTATCTTTTATTGAAATAATTCTTTTTTTCAAACTAATTTTTAATAAATTTTGTATTTTAAGAAAATTTAAAAAATCATTTTTTTGAATTTTTTTTCTTCAAAATAAAACGGGACAACAATATTCAACACTAAGTATAGTCAGGTCTCGGATTATACGATTTTTTTTTTTTTTTTCTCAAAAATACGACTTTTTTCGACTTATTTTACTAAGATGCGACTTTTTCGAGTTTTTTTTACTTTTTTTTTTACAAAATTTTTAAACAAAATACGTCTTTTTTATTTCAATTATTTACCAAATTTTCAACTAAAATTATTCTTTAAATTAATTATATTACATAATTTAAATGAATTTATTTACAAATTCAATTATCTTTAACTATTTTCAATTCATTTATTTTTTAAAAAAGTTATCTAAAATTATTTGATAAATTATTTTCAATTCTATAAACTTTTACCAAAGCTTTTGAAATTCAATTATGTCTAAAAATTTTAATTCTAACAAAATTCAATTATTATTTTTAACAATTTCAATATTTCTTTAAAAATCCAATTATTTACCAATTATTTTACCAAAGCTTTTGAAATTCAATTATTTCTAAAAATTTTAACTCTAACAAAATTCAATTATTATTTTTAACAATTTCAATATTTCTTTAAAAATCCAATTATTTAAAAAAAACTTCAACTTAATTATTTTCCGAAATTTTTTTTCGATTATTAAAACTAAAAACTATACAAAAATTTTAAAATCGAATTATTTGCATAAATGAGAGTTTAAAAAAAATTTAAATGATACTTTAAAATTTTTAAAAATTTCTCTTAGTTCGGTTTTGAAATATTATTAACTAAAATTTTTAATTTATTAACTAATTAAATTTAATTAAGTTTACTTTAAATATCTGATGTTATTGTATATTATTTAATTTATTTTTTCATTCCTTAATAAAAAAAATTCTACAAGAATATTATCAAGAAATTTATATCGTATATTTCAAAACCAAACTAAGACAAATTTTCAAAATTTTAAAAGTTCCATTTACAAATTTTTTTTAAAATTTGATTTATGCAAATATTTTGAATTAAAAATTTTTGCATAGTTTTTAGTTTTAATGGTCAAAAAAAATTTTCGAAAATAATTATTAAGTTGAAGCTTTTTTAAATAATTGAATTTGTAAAGAAATATTCAAATTATTAAAAATAATAATTGAATTTTAGAAGAGTTACAGTTGAAATTTTTAGAAATAATTGAATTTCAAAAGATTTTGTAAAATTTTACAAAATTGAAAATAATTTATCAAATAATTTTAGATAACCTTTTTTAAAACAAATTTAATTGAAAATAATTAAAGATAATTGAATTTGTAAAGAATTTCATTTAAATTATTTAAAATAATTCATTTAGAGAATAATTTTAGTTAAAAATTTAGTAAATAATTGAAATAAAAAAGAACTGAAGAAGATCTTTATTGTATAATAAAAAAGACGTATTTTGTTAAAAATTTTGTAAAAAAGAAGTAAAAAAAAAAGTCGAAAAAGTCGTATAATCGTATTTACTCACCTGTAAATAGGTATCATCGTATTGCGAAGCAGGTTGAGAGTAGACATTTTCATGAAAATGAGACGATTTTTTAATTAAAAAAGCACCAGGTCGTCGAATGGGACTTTTCACTGAATTCAAATAATGAGCTCGCATATCAACTTGTTCATTATTAATTTGTGTATAACTAACAAAATCTTCAAGATCCTCATCATCGCCAGAACTACCTTCTGAAGTTGCAATCTCATCACTCGAAACATCCGCTTCATTATCAATAAATTCACAATTACGACGACGTTTTTTAATTTTTCTTCTCTTTCTTTCAGGACTCTCATTATTTAATGTTGAATTGAAATTAATTTTTCGATTAATTTTCCTTTTATCCATTATACTTGTACTTGCATCATTATTGTTTCTATTCACTTTATCATTTGATGTTGATGGTGAATTTAAATGTCGTTTTAATAAATTAATTTGTAAATTTGGTTTCTTAAATATTTCCACATTATTTTTTGAACTATTATTATTATTAGTGGTCTGTTGATTATTGTCATCTTGAATAAGCGAAAATGGTTTATCACGTTTAAAGAGTGAAAATTTTTTTCTCGTTTCACTAATATTTTCAGTATTATTTGTTTCTTGTGTTAATTTTGTGATTGTTAATGTTGATTTTGGAATTTCGGTTGGTTTAAAATAATTTGTATTATTTACATCAGTTGTTGGTATTTCGAAATCACTGTCCCAAATATCATCGTCGATAATTGTTATGGAATTTTCCTTTTCATTGATTGTTAATGATTTTTTTTTATTTTCCCCTTCGTTCGTTGATTTTGAATTTTCATTGAGAGAAAATTTTTTTAAATTAGAATTCATTGTTGTAATTTCTAAATTTCCAATTGTTAATTTTCTCTCTGTGGAAATGTTGCTTTCGTTTAGAGAAAATTTCTTAAAATTTCCCCTTTCATTTAATATTGATTTACTAGGATTCATTGTTGTAATTTCTAAATTTCCAATTGTTAATTTTTTTCCTTCGGAAATATTTGTTTTTGAATTTTCACTTTCGTTGAGGGAAAATTTTTTAAAATTTCCCCTTTCATTAGAATTACAAGTACTTATTTCTAAATTTCCAATTGTTAATTTTCTCCCCTCGTTAATATTTTTATTTTCTTTTTCATTAATTGATTTATTTTCCTCTGTTGTAATTGTTGTACTGGAATTTTCGTTGAGAGAAAATTTCTTTAAATTCCCAAATGTCCCCAATTTATTGGGATTTAATTTTGTAATTTCTAAATTTCCAACAGTTAACGTTGTTTCTTGAACAATATTTTTGTATATATTTCCATCGATTTGTTTTTTACTTGATGCGGAAATAATAGAGATATCATCATCATCATCATCATCATTATTAACAAATAATTCTTCATCCGAATCGAGAATAACTATTTCTTTATTATTTGAATTACTTTTCTCTAAAGTTAATGGATTATTTTTTACAATTCCCGATAGTGGAGTACTTTTTTCTCTAAATAAACTATAATAATTATTAAATGATTTATCACCATTAATTTTGCCAATTTCTTCAACTGCTTGCGTAACTGTAATTCCAGTGCTATTTGTTGATAAAGTAATAATACTATTGTTTTGAGTGATATTTTCTTGTCTTAAGGAATTATTTTCTTCATTATTCGAAATCATGGAATTTAATAAATCTTGACTATTTATACAATCTAATGTTGTTCCACCCAATAATTGATTTGCAAATTCATTTTCGACTAAATTTTTCCCCTTAATATTTGGTGTTGAATTTTTTATTGACGAAATTTCATGAGAAAATTTTGCATTTTGGGATTTCATTAAATCTTGACTATTTATTGAATCTAAAGTTGTACCTCCCAAAAGATTACTAAAATTAAATTCACTTTCTCTATTTTCTGTTATTACATTTTTTGAATTTTCATTGACAATTGCTTCATTTCCTTCATTTCCTACTGAATCAAGACTTGAATCTTCCAAAACATCAGTAAAATTAAATATTGTTTCTTTGTTTTCTTGATTATTTCCAATTGACGATATTTCATTGCAAAAATTTTGATCATCTGTTTCAGTTTTTATTTCCATTTTTATATTTTCCATTTGCATTTCCATTTCAACTTCCATTTCACTTTCATCAGTTGTTTGTAATAGTAAATCATCAAAATTATTTGTTACTTCTAATTGATTTGGCAAATAATTATTATCTTCTTCCGATGATGATGATGTATCATAGAGTAAATCAACAAAACTCCCATGAATTGTAACTTCACTGGTTTCGAAAAATGTATTGGAAAAATTAATTTCATTATTATTAAAACAAGATGATGGAAAATCTTGTTCATAAATTTGTGAACGAGAATTTAAAAAATCATGATTTATCGTTTCCTCTGTATTTTCTATTATTTCAGGAATTAATTTCACATAATCCTTGTCATTTAAATTTGGTATTACTAAATTACGTAGGAAATTTAAATCATCTGTTAATGTATTTAAATCATTTGGATATGTATTTAATTGAACGTATCTTTCATTTATTTGAAAATTCAAAATATGAAAATCGTTTCTTGTTTTTCTCATTGTGCATAAAGTTAAAAATTCCTCACTTTCTTTGTCCGAGAAATAAAGATTAACATCTTTAATATTTATATCTTGTTGTAATTGTGAACAACCATAATTACTGTAATTGGCAATTTTTTCACCTGGTTTTATTGTTCGAAAAAAATTTTGTATTGACGATTGACCAACATTTTTTGCACCTGTAAATAATTTAAATTAAAATATAAATTAATATAATTATAAATCAAATTAAAATAAAAGTATATTTTTTACCAGGTTCTTTTTCAATTAGTCTTGATTCATTGTTTTTCTTTTTAATTCTTGGATTTTCTTTTTTTTTCACTGCACCTTTTACTTTTGGAGTTTTTGTTAATACTTTCATGTGCATCTTACGACACTCGGGATTTAAATTATTTGGAATCATTCGAGGAGTTTCTTCATAAAGAGCAGTATTAATGGCACTTGACTGTAAAACTTTGTTATTTAGACTATCTTTTTTTGACATTGTAGCCCTTAAAGACTGAAAAAAAAGAAAATAATCTTTAAACACAGAAATTAATAATTAAATTTATCCTTAAATTGAACAAAAATTAATTAATTGATAATATTTACAAATTACAATAAAACAATTACCTCGTGTTCTTTTCCATCTGTCACTAAGGCAATAATATGTCCATCTCGTTTGCGACCAGTTCGACCCATTCTTTGCACTAATCTTATTGGCGAACTTTGAGAAATGTCAAAGCAAACAATTAAATCTACCTCACCCACATCCAAACCTTCTTCGCCTGAAAATTACAATTAAAAATTTTAATTAAACTAAAAAACTTGAAATATTAAGAATAGAAATAAATTTTTTTTAATGTTTTATTCAAATTACAGGCCTCGGATCGATCTTTAAGGCGCAAAAAAAAGGTCAATTAATTAATTTGTTCTAAAAACTTACCTACTGACGTTGATATCAGAACGTTTACTTTATTGCTTCGAAAATTTTCTAATGCCTCTATTTGTTGTTTTCGCTTTTGACCCGCTTGACCAACAAACATTTGCGGACGTATTAATGGCCTACTTTGCAAAAGTAAAACATAAACCTCATTCACAATGTCTCGATACTAAAAGTAAAAAAAAAAAAAATTAATGAAAATTTTATATACATTTTCATTATCAAAAAATGAATTTGTAAGAAAAATAAATAAATATTTTACCTCTACAAATACAATTGCTCGCGTTTCTTGATTTTTCTTTTGAAACAAATCAAAATGTTTTTGCAGAACTTCTTTTAATTTATAGAATTTATTGTGACCAAATAGAAGATCATTGGGAATCTGAAAATTTGCAAATTATTTTTATTGAAAATAAATAAAGAAAACTCGGCATGATGAAAACTACATAATTTTTAAAATAAAAAATTTGTCCACATAAAGAATTTTGAATTAAAATTTTTTTTTTTGAAAAATTCATGTTTTTTTCTTACAAAATTTGTTTCAATTAATCTAATTAAATTTTTGTCATTAAATTATAGTATACTTACTTAAATAGATAAAATTATAATTTCATATAATTTAAAAATCCAATAGTCTAAGAAATATATGAAAATAATAAATTGTTTATGAAATAATGATAAACAAAAAAAATAAAAATAATAATTAAAAAAATTATCAAAACTTACGTCTGGTATAGTTCCATCCGATAATGGTTCGATAATGGGAAATGGACCAAGATAATTTTTTATATCCTCCAACATTTGATGTAAACTAACTTCCTGTCCCAACCAAGATTTGTCATTATGATCTGTTAAAGAAAGTAAATACTTTTTTTTAAACCTTATATTTTCTCGTTACATTTAATATTAATTACAATTTTTTCTAAATTAATCCAATTTTATTAAATACAATTTTATTCAACTTACTTTCGTAAAAATGAAGAAATGCTCTTAGACCATGTCGAATCATTAATTCATATGCATGAGACATTGTTAACAATATATTCAATGTTTTCATTATTTGTCCATAATTTCCACTTTTATTTTGCCTCGATTGAAATTCCTTCACTAAGTGGAATATCTAATTGAAAAAATTGAGAAAATAGATAATAAATTCTATTTCAGGATTAATAAACTTCATATAATTACGATATTTAATTAAATGAATTAGTATTTATTAAATTATTATTTTATTATTTAAGTAAATGAAAATTTAAACTATTTTTTATTTTATTTGAAACTTGGCAACGTTGATAAAAAAAAAATGTATATTTTGAATCAAATCTTTTTTTTTTTTAAGAAAAATAACTCACCCTTCCTTTGCTAATGTTTCCAGTGTCACCTTTAAGAATGTTACACCGAACCAAATATCTGACATGAGGATCCATCACTGATATGTAACGTTCTTTAAATCTTGCCAATTCATCGCTTAAGCGAACTAAAATAATTTCCAATTTTCTCTCATTAATGTAAGGAATTATATCCGACGACATATCATCTCTCAATTCTAAATTCGAAATATGAAGATTCGTTATGACCTACAAAGGAAATAATTGCAAAAAAAAAAAAAAAATAAAGATATTTTGATATTAAAATAAAATTATATTACAATAAAATATAGTAAAATTAAATAAAGGCAAATTTTACCTCAACTACTTTGGTTATTTTATCTCCAGGTGTTGCAGAAAGAGCCAAAACACGAAAAAATTTATTTTGCTCACTTAATAAACGAACACTCTAAAATAAATGGAAAGAAAAAAAAAATTTTTTTATTTCATTTATTTACCCAAAAACAATTTTTGTTTCGCTGCTTATTTTTCTAAATAAATAATAAGTGAAAAATTATTAATTAAAGTAATTTAAATAGAGAAGATAAAAAATAAATATAAAAAATTGTAGATTTCAACTAATTAGAAAATTATTTACCTCACAATAAGAATGTTTTCCCAATGCTTTGTGCGCCTCATCGATGACTAAACATTTGACCAAATTTAATGAAAAAATATTTTTTTCCAAATCTTTATGAAATGTTTGTGGAGTAGCAAATATTACTCTTTTCTTTGACCAGGCTATTTCACGAAGTTTTTGACTTGTATTTCCTTAAATTAAAAAAAAAAATTATTAGGTATAATTAGAATTTTATTACCAAACAATATTCTAATATTTATTAACAAAAAAAAAAAAAAAAAAACAAAAAATTCTATTATTCGAAAGTAAATATTTTAAAAATTAAAAAAAAATAGTACCAGTGAGTTCAATAGTTTCTTCACTGGGAATTCCCATGATTTCATGACAGGCATTTATTTGTTGTGCCACAAGTGGTTTTGTCGGAGCTAAAAAGACAACTTTTCCCTTTGGATACCATCGCCAAAAATTGTACATCAAAACTGCAGCTATAAATGTTTTTCCTAAACCTACAAATATATATATTTTTTTTTTATAAATTTATATTAAATATATTTTTTACATTTATTTATTTATATAACAATAGGATGTTCCTGCGGTTTAAATGAATTCAAATTTTGTAGATTCTAAGGTTCAAAATTCATCTTTTAACCTTTGGCGAATATTATATTGATTTTTTTATCGAAAATTAAGTATAATTATCATTTGAAAAAATTTTGAATACAGTACTTTTTAAAATCAGGATTGCCATAAAAATTTAATTTATTTTTTCTCTAATTTTTCTCTAATTTACAGAAAAAATTTTATCTTTCACTGAATCCGATAAAATATTTTTTTTTGTTTAAATCATAGAAATTTTTATTAAATTTCTCTATTTTATTCCAAAAGTCTGAAATTTTTTTTTAACAAATCATTTACCTGTCTATTATCCACTAATTTCATATTTATTTGAATCAAATAAATAATATTTCGTAAAAAATAAAAAAAATAAAAAATTTTTTTTTAATACAATTGTTATTTTAGTAAATTTCGATTTATCAAAATATTTACTTAACAGAATTGTCATTGAATAAATCCACAATTAACAGAATTTCTATTTAACAAAATTCTTAATTAACAAAGTTTTTATTAAAGAAAATTTTAATTCGAACTAATTCTTATTTAACAGAATTCTAATTTAAGGAAAATTATTCTGCTTAGTTCTTTTTTTTGTCAATTTTTATAGACATTAATTTCGTTAAATTGAAATTATATTAATTTAAAATTTTAAAAAAGTATTAGAAAAAATGTTTTATAAAAGTTCTGCTAAATAGAAATTCTTTTAAATCGAATTTTAGTTAAATGTAAATTTAAAATAATACAATTTTGCTAAATAGAAATTCGATAATTTAATATTCAACGCCGTAAAAATTTTTATAAGTTAAATGTGTGGGTATTTGCATTAAATAATAAATTATTCGTATTATTAATTAATTCGTATTAATTAATTAAATTAAATTAACAAATAATTTTTAATAAAATATTAAAAAACCAAATATTTCACTGAAAAAAATTAATTAAATCCAAGTTAAAAAATCATTTATTAGATTTATTTAACGGATTTTTTTTTTGTTGAAAAAAAATTAATTGTAAAGTTCTTACCCGTTGGCAGACATACGAGAGTATTTTGAAAAAGTGCTTTTTTAACAATGGTAAATTGATATTCTCTTATGGGATAATTCTCTGGATATATCCAAACATTGCCAGCAGACAAGTCGAATCCTAATGTTCCAGGATCATCCGAAAATAAAGGATGTTGAGATGATATATCATCCATTTTGTTTAATTCTAAAAAATTATTAAATTAAAATTATTGGAGCAATTATTCATCAAATCATTAAATATAATTATAATTCAACAAAATTATGTATTGCGCACTTTAAAGAAAAATAAAACGTTTACAATAAATCTAAATATTAAATTTCAATCACTTTTCAGATAAAATAAAGAATAAAAGTTCAAATATTTTCTTAAATTTAAAATTTTTGTTTTTAAACAAACAAAACATTTGAGAATAAAATGTTTGACAAAATAGAACTATTTTTTATAACGATATTAATTTTATTTTAAATTTATACTTAAATTTTGAATAAAATAGAAAATAAGGCTTTAAAATTTTACATTGTATTGAATTTAAAATTATATTAATTATTATAATTAAATAAATGTCATAAAACTTACTTTTGACACATATAACCTAAAAATAATGTAAATACACTAAAAATTTTCGGCTTTCATTGAAAAAAAAAACTTTCACTAAAGAATCACATTTATTAGAATAGATTGTGCTTAAAAAATTATTAGAAATTAAAGACAAAGTGTTATAAATGATAAAAAATCATAATACAACACAACGATATACCACATATACATACACAATAGTATTTGACAGTGTGTTCTTTTTATGTATACACACATTACAAATACATTGATAAGTATTAAGGAATGAACACACCCCCACAGTGTTGCATATTCTGTCAAAATACTCAAAAATCTGTCAAAACTTGAAATTGATAAATAAATATTACTTTAATTTCATTGTTATTTAATGAATTTAATTCTTTTTGACATTTTATTAGTTGAATAGAAAATAATTTAAAAAAATATATTATTAAGAAAATATTATGTCAAGTGTTATAAGTGTCGTGAAGTCGTGATGATTTAACCACCAAATGATTACATCAATTTTTTAGAAATAAAATTACAAATTCTATATATTTTCAAGAATGGCACCTCCACCTGTAGTTACTGGAATATCACCCAAGGAAGGTCCACCAGGAACTCGTGTCACTGTTCGAGGAGAATTTTTAGGAAATAAAAGTCAAGATCTTATAGGTTAGAATATGAATATAAATCTTTTTTTACTTTTAATTTACACAAAAATTTACACATATTTTATGTATTTGCTTTTAATAATATAAAATACTATAATTATCTAAAATATAATAATACAATTATTTAGTTTTATTTACTTTATAGGTTATGTTACCATTTTTTTTTAATTTTTGTTTTAAACAACGAATTTTTATTTTCTATAAATATAAATAATAATAATAGAAAGAGTACCTACTTTTTCTCTTAAACAATATTTGTGAATTATATTTTGTTTTATTTCGAATTTTTAAAGGTCTAACAATTTGCGGCTGCGACTGTCTTCTCTCGGCAGAATGGAAATCGTCAAACAAAATAATAGCAAGATCGGGACCATGCAAAGGTCGTGGGGATATAATAGTAACAACACGAAGTGGAGGTCAAGGCACGTCAACAGTGCAATTTCGTGGATATCATGAAACAATTGGTCCAATGAAAGAATCTGCAGTTTGGGTTGAAGAAGCTCCTGTTCAAAGTTTTGTTTGGGGAAGACGAGCTCTTTCTCCCACAAATTATCAACAGGAAGATCCACTGGGATTGAGTGTCGAAGGAAATGAGTAAGAATAATAAAAGACAAATAATTATAATTTTAAATAATTTTAAAATTTATTAAATACAAAATAATATTAGTTATTAAAAATAAAAAATAATATTAATTATTCAATGCAATATTATAAATTGATTAAAAAGAATATAAATTAATAGTGTAACAAAAATTGTAAATTAAAAAAAATTGTATTACAGGAAAAAATTCCCGGAAGACGAACTTATTGAATTATTTGGAGATAGAACTGGTGAGTTAACTAGTGAAAAATTTCATCCCGGATGGTTTCTTTTGCAATATCATCATGCAACAACGTTGGATGATTTAAAAGCCGGTTTAGCTTATTTACGTCGCAAAGTTCATTCACAAAAAGAAGGTCAATTATCTTTTCTAAAGGTGAGAGAATTTTTTTTTTTAATAATGAACAAATTTCGATAATTATTAATTTATTAATTCCAATTAATTTTTTACATTTTTAAACAAAATATGTTTTTTTTTAAATATACAATGCAGATTTTCTTCAGATTTTCTTTATTTCAATTATTTAACAAATTTTTAACTAAAATTCTTCACTAAATTAATTATTTTTAATAATTTTAATAAAATTCTTCACAAATTCAATTATTATCTTTAAATAATTTTAAATTAAAATTTTTATGAAATTTAATAAAGGTTTATATAATTTTAAAAAAATTAGCAAATAAAATTACCAAAAAAGTTTTAATTCAAAATCACTTGAAATTTAATTATTTGCGAAAATTTCAATTATTTTTAATGATTTTTTTAATATTCTTCGAAAATTCAATTAACTGAAAGCATTTTTCAATTAAAAACTTTTGGAATTCAATTTTTTTATGTGATTTCTAATAAATTCTTCATCAACAGAAATCACTGTTTTCACTTAAAAAGTGAAATTATCAAAAATAAAAATTGCCAATCTTTGAAAATTCAATTACTTTTAAAAAATGTTATCCAAAATTATTAGACGAATTATTTTTTGATCTGTAAAATTTAATTATCGTCTGAAAATTAACAAAAACTTTGAAATTAAATGATTTCTAAAAAAATTTCAACTTTAACTCTTCCAAAATTATTATCATTATTTAAAAAAAGAAAAAAATTATTTAAAAATCTGTAAAACTTAATTAAGTATTGCCTGAAATTTTTTTACCCATTAAAACTAAAAACTGTGACAAAATTGTTAATTTGAATAAATAGCTTAAATAAGACTTGAAAAAATTATAAAAATGGAACTTTAAGAATTTTTTTTAAAGAAATTTGTCCTTTATACTTAAATAAAATTTTGAAAATTTGTCTTACAATTAGTTCGATTCTGAAATATTCGAAATAAATTTTCTTGATAATGTTTTTATAAAATTATTCTCGTTACAGAATTAATAAAATTAATTTAATATCTAATAACATTAGTTATTTAAAGTAAAATATCCATTAAATTTTTTTTAACCAATTTTGTTAAAATAAAAAAATTGACTTTTTCGACTTTTTTTTAAAATATAAATCGACTAAAACGACTTTTTTTTGTGTCTTAAAGTCGACCCCGAGGCCTGTATTTTATTATCTTTTAATATAAAAAGTCAATTTCAATTTTATTTTCAATTTAAAAAAAAAAAAAAAAAACAATTTTCTTTTAGGCAAATGTTCGTTCTGTAATGGAACAACTCGATACAATAATGTTTCTTAAGGAACAATTTGAGACTGATGTGAAAAAATATGGTGAAAATCCAATGGAAAAATTGGAAAATGCAATAAAAGAATCAATGTCCGAGGCAAATAAATTGTTTGATGATGTTCTTGCACGAAGAGATAGAGCGGATTCAACACGTAATGCATTGGCACTAATGCAACGTTATCGTTTTCTTTTTTGTATGCCAGTTAATATTGAAAAAAATATTAAACAAGGCAACTATGATCTTGTGATAAATGATTATGCGAGAGTGAAAAATCTCTTTAAAAATACTGAGGTTGAAGTTTTTAAAAAAGTATTAGCCGAAATTGAAAGTAGAATTGAAACATTAAGGGATATTTTGAGAAAAAAACTCGATGAAGTACCATTCACATTGGAGGAGCAAAAGAAAATTATTCGAAATCTTGTTAGTCTTGAGGCTGAAGGTGATCCTGCTTGGGACGCAATAGGTGAGTAACAAAATAAAAAATATTAATAAAAATAATAATAATAATGATAATAATTAGAGGAATAAAATTTTCAAAGTAATCAATCTTGCAAAGAAAAAAAAATTCACATTCGTGCAGAGAATATAATTCTCAATTTTCTGTGCTAATTCTTTTTTTTTTATTTTCTGAACTTCTATATAATAAATTATTTGTTATTTAAAAATTTTCAAATTACTGAATTTAATTTATAATTATGAAAATTTATAGTATCGCATGCATCCTATTTGGAGAAGAGCGTAAAATTGTGTGTTGAAGAATGTTTTGAGGCAGAAAGTGAAGAATTAAAACAATTGAAATCCAATGCAACAACACCAATGTCAATGAAGCAATTATTGAGAACAAATAAAAATGATAAAAATAGTATTTCATTGAGAGTTCAATGCATTGAAGCAATTTGTGAAATTATTACCGAACAACTTCCCGATCTTTGGCGTTTAGGACAAAGTTATTTTACCGGACAACTTCATGTTAGTGTTAATGCTGAAAAACAAGGACCATTTAAAGTAAGAAAAAATATTAAATTTATTATTTTTCATTAATTAAGTAATTAATAATAATTAATAATAATTATTTTATAGAAAAATTAATTAAAAAAGAAAAAAAAATACATTAAAAAAAAAAATATTTTCAAAATTTTTCCAAAGTTTTTAAAATCTTTTTCAAATATTTTAATTAAATTAATTTATCCGGATAATTGAAATAATGAATTATATTTTATATCAACATTTATTTAGCAATATTAAAAATGAAGAATTATTTATAATAATTTAATTTAAAAAATGAATGTAAATAAAGGAATGTGTTGATTAATTTTTAATTTCATATTTATAATAATTTTGATTTTGTTTTTGTAGAATTTAGTTTTATCGAGTATTCAACATGCTGTAAATGCAATGAAAACTGCGTACAGTACGAAAGTTGATGCTCCTTGGCTTTTGCACAGTCTTCGATGTATACGTCAAATGTACGCTTCTTTAATTCATTTAGATTTGCCGAGCGATGCTCTCGATATTTTTGGAAATTTCATATTTGATTTGAGGTAGAGTATAATTATATAATAATAGTTAATTTGATTTTGTTAAAAATTTAATTTTTAGACGAAATTTAAACTTGTTTCATTTAACGCAAAAATTAGTATAAATTTTTTTTATTTTCTTTTATTAAAATGTTTAATATTATAAAAATAATAAGAAGAAAAGGTCTTTTTATAATAATATAACAACAATCATAAAAATAAAATAATATAATATATAAATAATAATATAAAGAATAATAAAATTATTTTACAGAATGCTGTGTTTAGCATCTTTATTTAGACAAACGGCGGAAAATATTTTAGCTTTACAGCGCAAAGAAATTTGGCAAGTTGAATATTTAAATGAAGACGGTGGAATAACAAAATTGGTATGCTATATATATATTGTAAAATTTTTGATAATATATAGAAATTATTTTCGTTATTTTATTTTTAAGAAATTAAAAATAAAAAAATATTTCACATTTTATATAAATCAAATGAAAATATAAGATAAAATTAAAAATATTTTAATTAATTTTGAATTAAACATTAAATTTTAATAGCCGTCATTATTTGAAAAAATGGTAATGGAAGTTTCTAAATTGGCACGAGAAACTGCAGTTGCTTGTGGACCAAGAGAAGCGCTTCTATTGGCAAATTTATCGCAACAAGAATTATATTACAATTTTATAAAATCACTCTTCACGACATTTACACGATGTCTTCGACAATTGGCTTTTAGTGGCAGTGAAGAAGCATTGGAAGAAGAAATTTCATCAGTTTCACAACTTGTTAGCTCGCCCATTGCTTATAGAATCAGGGATAGTAAGCAACACGGTCCGGTATGTTAATTAATCACAACTATTTATTTGTTTTTCTAATTTTTTGTTACAAAACATTTATTTTTAATTTTAAAGTTCAAGTATCCAGAAAAAAGGAAATTTTTTTTAATTTTAATACAATTAGAATAGCCACACAAATCAAGAAAGGAAAAAAAATTTTTTTTTTGCAATTTTTCTGATAAGAAATGAATTTCTCAATTTTCTAATTAAAAAAAATTTGACTAGAAATTGTGAAAAATAAATATATAATTTTTTTTTTAGACTTGGGAGCAGTGTTTGTTAATATCATTGAGTAATATTCGCTATACGTTGAAAACAATATTGCCACGCGTTGAGGAAAATTTGAAAACACTAGGATATCCTGATTTATCAATGGCCACTGGTTGGAATTCTGATTGGACACAATTAGAGACACTTGATACTGCTGTTTTGGAAGCGTATTTAGAACGACGTTGCGATCCACTTGTTGGTACAATAGAGCCAAGTATGTATTTAGGTGATTTAGAATGGGATTCATTTTTGGAGCCAACGCATGCTCGACCCTATGCACAGGAGGCGCTTGCTAATTTAATTGCAGTTCATGCGGAGGTATGTAATAAATAATTTATTACGTAGAGTTACAAATTTTTTTTCTTTATTGTATAATAGTGAAAAAATCAATTTCAACAATTGGGGTACAAAAGTTTCAATGTCTAAGGGCCCAAAGTATTATTTTTCCAAACGTTGCTTTCTTTTATTTTTCCAATTTCGAAGTGCAAATTCTTTTTTTGTTACTACTTTTTATTTTTTTTTTCTTTTTTGATTAATTTAATTTGTAAACACAGGTTCGACGTGTCTCTCCAGGATTATTAAATAGAGTTTTATCGCACATTGTCGAGACAATTGCCGAAGAATTAAATCGATTGATGTCTTGTGTAACTCGTTTTAGTCCATCGGGAATTATTCAAGCTCGTACAGATATTTATATGCTTTCAAAGGCTTTTGAACCATATATAACTCCAAAGGCAAAGTAAGAACAAAAATAAATAAATTTACTTTCAAAAATTAATTTTTATTAACATTAAATTAATAAACCCAATGAGTTTCAATTTTGAATTTAGTTATTTATTTTGTTTGTTTTATTCAAAAGAGTTTTCTTGGAAGAGGCATTAGAAGCAATTCCACAACCAGCCAATCAGGAGGATTTGTTGCGAATAAAATCATTATCATCAAAAATTTCAACGTCAATGAAACTTCAACTTTATTGTCTTGCCGATCCAACGTTTACGAAAAAAAATTTAGAAGAAAAAATCACAGAATCAATAACAACAATTGTGTAAATATATAAATAAAATTGTACAAATTTAACAATATATATATATATATATAGTTATAAATAAAGAGAAAAATTATTTTCATTTCTTTTTGTTTTGTAAATTTTTTTCTTACAGACACAAAAGTTGTAAAAATAATTTTTTCTTTCATTAATTGTTAATAATATAATTAATTATTTTTAAAATATTTTTTTATTTTAATTAGTAAATAAAATTTGTTAAACATTATGATTGGGTAAAATAAAACGTAAATTTTTTTTTGTTTACAATAATTAATAAATAAGATGCATCAATAATTTATTTTTTGAATCACTTATAATTTTCCATTTTTTTTTTTTTAAGTTAGTTTATACAATAGTAATGAGGTATCATTTTTTTAACGGCATTATACATTAGTAAAAATTCTTATGCATAAAAAAAATTCATTTTACACTTTTAACTGTAAAACAATTTTGGTAGATATTGAGTATTTGTGTTTTGAAAAAATGTATAATTTAAAAAATGTAATATACAATAGACCTTTTCGAATTTCTTTTGTTGTTATATTATTAAACATATTTTTAAAAAATAGTTTCGCTAGGTACTTAAAATTCTAATAATTATTTTTGTCTCTATAAAAGAAAATTTTTCTAATTTAAAAAAAGAAAAGAAAAAGTCTAAAGTAATGAACAGTATTGTAAAACTTTGGTGTTTATTCCTGAGTGTTTTTTCAAAAAGAAATGAAAAAAATGAAATAATTTTCTAATTAAACATTTTCAACACTCTTGACTTTTATAAAAATGCTTTCATTTTGGGGAAGATTAAAAAAGTTTGCTTTACAAAAAAGAAAATTTATTCCTCTTTACTCTTCCCCTGACAGTAAATAAATAAATAAAAAAAAAGAAATTTTAAATTATTACAATCTATGACAAAAAAGTCAATTGGAAATATTTTATGGAACATGATTTTTTTTTATTATATTATGACAATAATGATCTAATTAAAATTTCCTTTTTTTTATTTTTTTTAGCATTTAATGCTAAAAATAAATTAGATATTGTAAAATGTATTTAATGAGAAACTACAAAAATGAAATATACAAAAATGTAAATTTATATAATGATTAACGATTAAAAAAAAGTGAAAAACTTCCTAAATAAGATATAAATATTATCTCTCTTTTCAAAATAAGACGAAAAGATAAACGCTAATTTAAAATTTTAAATGCTCAGTAAAAAGCTTTGTACATATTCTTAAATAAAATTTATTATCTATAACAAACAAGCAATCTTCATGGAAGAAGCTTGAAAGTATAATATTATATAGAAACTAATTTTTTTGTACATATATAGCTTTACAAAATACAATTTGCACTTAAGTCTTTTTGAACAAATTGCTTATAGATGCCTCATTTTTATTCAGTCAATTAAATTATTCTTTCATTCAGTTTCAAAATAAACTGAATTATTTAAAATAGAAATTACAAAAATTCACTTTCATTATTCTTTTTTGCTAAATATATAATATTAAACTATATATTCTAATAAATTTTTTTTTGTATTTCCTTGAGATTAAATTTAATTAATTTAACTTAATTAAATTTTATAATTAATTTGCGACTAAATTAAATTTAATAATGTTGACTAAATTTGATAAAATTTCAATTTTAATCAATATTTTTTGACTAAATTAAATTTAATTAAAATTAAATTAAATTAATATTGCATTAAATTCATTTAAATAATTAAATTAACTAAATTTCTATAAATATTAAAAGCAAATCACTGAGGTCAATATAAAGTTGAGAGATTACCTTTCCAATAATTTCTTCTTTATACTTACAGCATCATTTCTTTTTTTTTTTTCTTTTTTTTTGTATTAAATGGAACCTGCTGATGATTAAATGGCAAATCGTATAATGCGCAGCTCCGAGATCATTTTTAGAATTAAAAAAAAAATGATACCCTCCAAATTTGCTTGCCTAGAGGTGGGTCTGAAAAGGGTGTAATGAAAAAAAGAACTGAATGATTAAATGAAATCAAATTTTGTGTAAATGAATGAAAAATAAATATTTGCCAATTTAATAAAAATTTCACCCACATGCATATATTTTAGTCTATACTTAATTATAATCGTCAATTTATTAGTGGTTAAAATAATAATACTCGAATTTTTATTTTTAGTAAAAAGATTTATATATAGTATTTTTATATATTGCCAACAATTTCAATTATTGCAATTAGCGTTCAAATACAACTATGAAATACGTCTTCATTTTTTTAAATAATTATTATTTTTATATTTGTTCGTAATTAACTACTTATTTTTTTATAATTCAGACATTTAAAAATATATACAATAGTCTCTTTTTGGGGGGGAATTTTTTATAATATTTATATTTTCATGAAAAAGACTTCTTTGGATCAAATATTGCATTCAATTTACATTTATAAAAAAAAAATTAATGTAATTAAAACTTTTTTTAAAATTAAAAAGGATTTTTCTACTATTTAGGGATTTTTCTCTTCTTTTTCATTTTAAAGTTAATTATTGTTAAAAATATATTTTCTTTACAAAAAAAAAAATAAAATAAAATTTGTAAAGAATAGAAAAAATTCGCAGTTTTCTTTCGAATAAAAAAAAGTAAATCGAAATGAAAGTATTTTTTTTCGCTTTGTTATATTAGAAAAAATACTTTCTATTCGATTCAAAGAAGACTTTTTCTCAATATTAGAAACAAATTCATAATATAGAAAAAATACTGTTTATCAAATAAGTACAATACTTAGTAATAAAAATGTATACATTTCATTTTTTCATATTAATACAACGCAAATTTCTTTTATTATAAAAATCTAAATATAAAATATCATTTTTTTTTTGAATTATTTAAATTATTGAAAATCTCTCTCTATAATTTAAATCAGTGAAAATTTATAAATTATTGTTTTTGAATAATTTAAATAATTTCAAATCATTTTCAGTTTTTTTTTTTTTTTTTTAATGACTTTTTTAAAGAACCGTTTCTTATATTTTACTATATAACTTCATTTCATTCAATATTTTCTATCTATAATATAATAATACATAATAATAATAATAATAATAATAATAATATAATAATAATATAAATAATATATAATAATTTCTAAATAAAATTATAAAGTCAGTTTTTGCTAAATTATAATTTAAAAAAAAACGCCTTTTCCCCACGATCGATCAATAATTAATTTTTCTAGACATTGAAATTGTTTCTAAATAAATTATTTTAAATTTTCATCCTTCAGAGAGATTCAAAAAAAAATTCAATCGTAGTCTTATTTAATTTTTTTCAGTGGATTCTTGTAGTCATGGTCTTCGATGCCGTAGATTTAGTGCACGTTGTACTGCAGTCACAATTGCAACATGTTTAAAACTTGATCGCTCCGACATTCTTCTTCTTAAACGTTGTGACAGTCGATTGGATATTCTATCGAAGTAATCTATCTGTTCGAAACTATAGGTGTCCCGTCTCTAGATCATTCGATATAAATCGTTAAAAAAAAAACAAATTTTAAGTTTTCTATTTATTTACTCATTTTTTTTTCTATATTTCAATTTTCTTCTAAGAATTCTCAATTTCTTGCTCTAATTTTACTATGTAAGCCAAAAAAAAAAAAATCACATAGAATTTTAAGCGATATTTATTTTCAATTGATTCTCAATTTTTTTTCCTTCATAACATAATTTTTTTTTATATTTATAAATTAATAAATATAAAAATTAAAATAAATATATAAAATTTCAATTTCAACAAATATATGCATGTAAATATAAAAGAAATAAATCGAAAATCATATCTGAAAAGCAATATCGAAGAGCATCAAGCTTGGAAAATATTTGCATGCTCCTATAATCTATTATAATAAGAAAAAGCGAAGTGACATTTTTCAAGACTGTAAAAATAATAATAATAAAAAAAAAAACTCGCAAGCGACGGATCTTCGAGCTTTGGTACATTTTTCACATCAATTAAAATGGTTAAAACAGACAAATTTTTCTACAGACATATATAAAAAATTATTGTGAAACAAATGAAACACGAATCACTGTGCACTAAACATTATAATAAATAGGAAAACAAAAAAAAATATATATATCAACTATATAATGTGATGAAGAAAATTAATATTAATAATATTTTTTACAGTTGATAACTTTAAAAAACATTTTGGTACAATAAAAATATAAGATTTTTGAAAAATAAATTTCTTTCAATTTATTTTGACATCGGTGAAAATTGAAATTTACATTTACGATCAACGATTATGAAATTATATAATTATATATAATAATTTTTGTCCTAAAAAAAATTTTACAAAATTTCTTTATCAATAATTTAAAAAAAAAATATGAAGGCAAATAATTAATTTCTATATTAATTAAATTTCTCAGAATTAATTCTAGACAAATATTGATTGTGGAAAATTATCATTTATAAATTAATTATTTTCTAAATGAAAAATATATTTTTTTCCAATCGTTGATCATAAATTTCACTGAATTTCACTGACGTTTATCTCGAAAGTTCGAGATAAATATAATATTAAATTTGACAAAGAATACTTGTACAAAAACGTTTTCGTCGTCCCAACACCAAATTAAAGAAATGAATATTTTTTTTTTATATAATTCAACTTTAGTTACAATTTGAATTAAAATTGTCCTTCAAGCGCTAGTATTAAAAAAAAAACAATTAAGTCACATTTTAATTAGTAAATTAAATATTCGCAGTTTATCATCAAAATCGTATTTGGAATGAAGTATATAAAAATCAAGTTTTAGTAAAATCATTTACCTAATTAATCATTAATAATTACGAATAATTCAATTACTAATTAATTAAATTAATTTTGTAATCTTTACAAATTTTAATTTCATTTAATTTGTAAAAATTAATTAATTTAATTTAATTAAAATTAATACGACAAAATACGATTCTGATGAACAAAATATTCAATCATGTAAAGTAAATGTTAATTTATTCGAACTATTATATATTTTTATTTTATGGTACACGCACACCGATGTATCAGAAAAATTGTTAAAGTTTAAAATAAATAAATAAATATTTTATTTATTTATTTATATAATAATTCGAGGAGAACAATAACAAGTTTCTTTATTTTATGCGTAGACGCTTTTTAAAATGGGAGCACTGGTACTGTTTTAAAAATTCAAAATATTTTTATGCAGCGTAAAAAAGCCTTGTAAATATAAAACATATTATCATTCATCTTCAATATTACTTTACATTTTTTTTTTTCTATAGTCAAATCTTTTCTATCAAATTTTCTATCCTTGGAAAAGAAAAAAGTAAAAAACTTTTTTTCACATTTCTTAAAATTATATTACATTAGAACAAAATCTTATTTTTTTTCCGCAAATATCTCTTTTTCTCTATTCAACTAATATTTATAAATATTTTATTTTTTCGAAATTTCTTTCAAACTATCTTACTAAAGAAAATCTCATATTTATTTGTTCGAAATAATATCCTGACTGTTTCATTTTTTTTTTTTTAAAGCTTTCGTTGTACCTTATTAGTTTTGCACATAAATTATATTTAAAAAAAAATGTTTACTTTAAAAAGTTAAAATTATTTTTAAAAATCGGTATAAAAAATTATTATTGCGCTTTACTTAGAATTTAAAGGAATGCAATTATTTTTGGAAATATGCAGCGTCTAGCGTTAAACAATTTTAAGAAAACATGTAAGCTTATTATTTATTTAATTTAAACATAAACCCTTTTAGAGTAAAATAAAAAAAAAATTTTTTAATTAAATTTAGAAATAAAATATTTATATAGAATTAAGAAAAAAATTTTTATTAATAAACCAAAATCTATTTACTTAAAATAATATCAAAATTGTTAATGACTAGATAAATTACAAAAAAAATTTTAAAAAAACATATTTATAATACACATTTTGAGAAAATAATTTCAAAACTAAATTAACTATTATTTTTCATCAAATATTGCTTACATGATTTCTTTTTCGTGTTTTGGATTGATTTCGCACAACATCCACAAGCGTTAAACATTAAATAACATTTTTTCATTAATTGAACAACATTTTGGCCTCTTCAAAAATTTCTCTAAGTTTCCTTGCCTTTTTCTTAATGACAAACTGTCATCTAAAAACTGGTTTCCTATACACAGACGCACGCAAGTTTTACAATTTTTTTTTTTTCTCGTACACAGAAAAGAAGTTGAAAAAGATTTTTTTTTAACGTTAAAATTTTAATTTCTAAAAGTTACAAAAATAAGTCGAATTCAAATTAAAAAAATTCACCTAAAATTAAAAAAAATTTTTTTTTTTAAATGCTGAATTATTTCTCTAAAGCGGCCAAAATAATAGCTAAATTTTAACGAATGTGACAGGTGAATATTATTTTTTTTTTTGTCTCAATTAATTTAAGGGCATATAATAAATAATTAATATTATAGTAATAAAATTATTATGTAGTTAATAATAAAAAAATGAAATAATAGTAAAATAGCACATTTTTTTTAATAAAAAAATTTAAAAAGCTTTTAATAAATATTCATTTTAATATTTAATTAATATAAAAATATAAATTTTTATCAAAAATTAACTAAAAAAAAAAAAAAAATAAAATATAATTCTTTTCGAATAATTGTCAAATGTTTTTTTTCAATTTTATATATCACACGCCCTTAATTAAAATTGATGAATTATACTTCATAATATTTGATATATAAACAACCATATATGAATAAAAGTTGACTATTTTTGATGAGGAATTTTCAATTTTTTTTTCTGTGCACCTATATAACATTATTGTGATTGACTCTCACTTTTTTTTTGATAATATAATACAATACTTGGTAAGTCATATACAGAGGGATATGATTAAAAATATTACTTTTACTATACAATTGCACAATAACGACAGACATAAAGAACGCGATAAATATTTTTTTTTTTTGTTTTGTTTACACGTATGCATAATATGTATAATAATTATAATATTAAGTCTTGCGATTTTTCTCTTTAATTAAAATTAAAATTATTTACAACGCCATTAGATTTTCTTTTTTTTTTTTTTTATAGATACGTAACATCTAAAAATGAGAGCCTTAATAATAAGCAAATATTGCCAACGGATTCAATATTCTGTAAGACAATTCCTTTTTCTTTTGTTATTTTAATTATATATTTATATATATATTTCTGATTTATATAATCACGATATTTTATATTTCCTTTTCTTTTCGGAAAAAAAATAACTTTTTTTTCAACATAAGCTTTGTAGGTACATAATTCTTATGGAAAAACAAATTTTTTTTTTAAATTTCAAGTCACAAAGTATATTATTTTTATATTCTAATAAAATTCGAAAATTTTGGAATTTATTTACATAAAATGAAAATAAAAATATTTTTAAATTGCGACAATTTGAATCTTGTTTGCGTTTTTTTTTTTTTTTTTTTAATTTTGTAATCTTTGATTAAAATTTTATATTTAAATATTTTTTGAATATTGTTTTTTTTTTCAAAATTCAGTTCAATTTTTAATTTAGCTTCTAATAATTTTAAAAAGACAAAATTTTAAATTATACTTATTAAAAAGAAATTTTTGTAACTTGAAAAATTCCATGCTTTATTGTTACGTTGAATGGCATATAGGCCATAATTTTTATACACTTAAAAATAAATAAATATTTAAAAAAAAAATGAATATTATTTTACAAAATTAAATTTTAAATTAAAAACTTTTATATA
Source organism: Leptopilina boulardi (assembly GCF_019393585.1). Taxonomy (NCBI): domain Eukaryota; kingdom Metazoa; phylum Arthropoda; class Insecta; order Hymenoptera; family Figitidae; genus Leptopilina; species Leptopilina boulardi. Next base: position 258,506 of record NW_026137659.1, on the reverse strand, counting down.
TTCTATAATATTGTTTTTGTTCTGAATAAAAGAACGTGCCTCATCATCAAGCTGTGTTTACTTAAATCGTCTAAGATATTTTTGTCATGTATTTCTCTAAATCACTAATCTCCCCTCACACACTAGTCAATCTTTTTCTCAATGATTTTAAGTACCAGGTATTTTTGAGGTAATGAAGGTGTCGATTTTAATTCATTAAAAAATATGCGAAATTACAAAAAAAAAAAAATTCTCTTCAGAATTTTTTAATTGAAAAATTTCAAAAATTACTATTTTTAAATTCTGAAAAGAATTTGAGAAAAAAAAATTTAATACTCGAATAATAAGAATGGAAAGTGAATAAAATAATAAAAGAAAAAAAAAGAGTGAAATTAATAATGTTTAATTTATAAAAACTGACTTCCAGATGGAATTTGATTTAGCGTCATATTTCAGTGATTTTTTTTTTCTTTCGTATACTTTAATAATATTATAATAAGATATTTCTCGAATCCTATAATGAATCCTTTCCCACTCTTACGTCACTTTCGAAGATTCGTCGCTGCGACGAAGCACACCATTTTTTCTCGATGGTCGAAGAGGACAAGACGTTCAATCTCGTTGTAGTATTTCCTAATTTAGGCAAATAGACAAGCTTTCAGACCATGACGCCAGCTGTAGAGCGTTTCGAAATAATAACGACATAAAAAAAAAAAACTACTGACAATTAAATCCCAAAATGAATTTCAAATTTATCAATTTTCCTTATAAACCATTCATAGAAAAAACAAAACAAAAAAATGGAACTTCTAAAAAAAAACACTATTTACGAATAATTACAATCAATTTAAATATTTCACATAAATAAATTTGTTTTTAATTTAAAATTTATTGTGAATGAATAATAAAATTTTATTTTCTACATAAATAACAGAATATTATTAATTGAACATTAGGAAATTTATATTATTTTTTCAAATTCAAAACGTAAAACATTTTTTAATTTATCAATTTATGTCCAACAACTGTTGGATTTATTTCAATAAAATAAAATAAAATAATTTTCTAAATTAAATTATATTTAAAATTTAATTGTTTTTAAATTAAATTATTATTGCTCGATTAAAAAAAAAAAATAAAAAAAAACTTCAGTACCGCGATTTTTATATCGCGAAACGCAAAAATTGTTTAAAAATTTTATTTAAAACTAAAAAATGTCCAGAAATTGTTTTTCTAAAATAAATCTTTCCTATGTAGGAAAATAAAAAAAAGTAGAAAATTGAAGTTAAAATTTAGAGAAATAGAGAAAATAATCGAAAAATACTATTCATAACAGACGAAAAATCTCTAAATCAATGTAATTGAATTTACAAAGATATTCAAATATTATTTTCATACGATATGAAAATAATTGAATTTAAAGAAATATTAGACAAAAAAAATAATAAATTTTTATCTAAAATAAATGAATTGTACAATAGATAGATAATTTAAAAAGAATTGATATTTTTACAAAACAAATAAAATTTTAATAAAATTAAATTTTTTAAATATATTTAAACAAAAAAAAAATTTTAATTTTGCATACAATTAAAAATATGTTTTTCAATTTAAAAGAATAATATAAATATTGCTTACATTAAATTTATAATTTATTTTATTAATTATGAGTTGAAAAAATAAAATTGTACTGTAATTTTTGAAAATTTTCATTTATAAATTTTTTGTTAAAATTAGTATCAAGAAAAATTTTTCAAAAATTTAATTAATACTTCGAAACGCTCAACGTACTTTTCACTAATTTTTTTTTTGTGCTTTTAGCATTTTAGACTGTTACACAATATATTAGCAACAAAAGCGGCGAGGAGGAAAAGGTCAAAGGAAAGCAAACTATATAATAATTATTATATATAATAATACATGAAATAATGAATATGAAAAATTAAAAATACTTAACAAAGGGACATTCACAAATGTTTTTTTGTTAAACAATGAACCTTTTCGATACCATTAGCCGATTTCGTTACTAACTTCAACGAAAAAAAAAAACAAAAAAACAAAACAATTTTCAAATATAAATAAGACGACACAAAATTTGCTAACATTAACGCAGACTTCATTATTCTTTAATTTTAGTTTTGTTATTTCTACAGAAATGATGCAATATTTTTTATAATAAAAAAATTATTGCATTTTTTTTCTACAATAATGATTAAATTATAGCGCAGTGACATTTTGATATATATATGCAAAATTAGTATTTGTGTCAATATTTTCGTTTGCTGGATGAATTTGGTGTGCAATATTATTAATATTGAATGCAATTTTGATATTTGTTATTTTCATGAAAAAAAAAAAAAAAAAAAAAAAATTCCCAGGCTCGATATAAAATCGACTAGTTATAATAAATTGATTTAGTTAGAAATTGTAAAAATAATTATCGAGAATGTGAATATTAAATTTGTGGCTTTTTTTTAATATATTAGAAAATAAAGAATTATGTAAAAAAAAAAAAAAAGAAAATTTAACTTACCATTTCAGTAGTGAGACTGGCAAGGGCCTCTTCCATGGTTGCGGTAATTCTTCCACTTTTATCTCCACTTCTTTGACTGCTTCTAATCGGTGTTGTCGGGCAACCTAAAATTATCGTCAATAATGATCATGAAAAATGCTTTGATATAAATACACAAAAAAAAAAAAGAAAAAAGTGAAATAATAATTTTTTGATGATAAAATGTACAAAAATTTATCAGTCCACGAAATTCTAGCGGATTGACTTCTAAAAATATGAATTGGCTTGAAATAATTATGAATTCAAGCAAAATTGAATTTTTATTTTGAAAAAAAAAAAAATTATATTTTAATTTAAATAATCGACTATTATCAAAATAAATATTTATTTAAAGAAAATAATTTTTATTTGAAGCAAATAATTTATTTCAATCAAATAAATTGTATTTCTAATAAAATATAATTTCAAATAAATATACCACTTGAATAATAATTATTTGTTGTAAAATATTTTTCTCGCAATTTAAATTAATTCTATTTCTAATTATCGAACAAAATGTAAAATTATTAAAAAATTTGTTTATGCAAAATTTTTACAAAAATTGAGAAGCATTAATAAGCTCTAAAATTAATTTGTTAGAATTTTCATTTGACAAATATTAAAAAAAAAATTTTTCTAATATCCTTTCTGTAAAATAAAAATTAATGAAAATTAGAGAAAATAGTAAATTCAAATTCGATGATATAAAAAGTTTGTAAAATAAAAAAAATTACATTTAAATAAACAATTCGAAAATAATTCGAAGAAATGGAAATTTTGCTAAAAATAAATTTAGGATAATAAAAATTCAAATTCTAACAAATTAATTTTTAAAGCTTATTCATGTGTCACAAAAATATTTGCAAAATAAAATAGAACAATATTGTTAAAACTTATTATTATTATTATTTTATTTTTTGGAAGAAAACGAAGATATTTTAACAGAAAAATAAAAATAATTCAGAGACCTTGGGAGAATTTTGGAAGATAAAAAATAAAAAGCTATGAAATACATTAGTGATGAAGAGGGAAAAACATTGAAAATAAATAATTCAATGTTTCTACGAATGTTTCAATTATTATTAATGAAGCTCGTGATTTCGAAGCTTGAAATGGGGGGGCGAAAAGGACGCGGATCGATGATATTAAAAAAAAAAAAAAAAAAAAAAAACGAATGGAATCATGCCTACGTGAAAAACAATAGCATGAAGCAATAATAATGTGAGAAATAGAGACAGAGAGAAAATACAATAGTGACTAATAAAAAAGAAGAAAATCGAAACTTATCTCCACGTCGCTCCTAAAAATGATTGTCAAAGCTTAAAAAATAAGAGTGTGAAACACAAGGATTGATTGAGCGAAGACTGAGACTAAAGATTTTCATATTTATATTCATTTATATATATACTTCTGCTTTATTGTCATTTTCAAAACGTAGGGCAGCTTGACATAACTTTCTTAATTTGCTAAACAGGACTAGACTAGACTAGACTAATTCTAGTTAATTTCTATAATACATTTATGTAATCTCACATTAAATTTTTGGAAGAATCTGCCGACAAACATTTATTTTATTTCTAACTATATAGAGATTTCGCCTCCGCAAATATTTTTTATTTCTTTAATCTCTTTTTTTCTCATTAATTTTTTTAATAACTTTAAAAATATTTTTTTTTTTTCTAAATATTCCCTTTAACTCTTTAAATTCTTTTATTTCTTCCGAAACAGATTATTATATTCTCTATATATATTTTATATTTTTTCTAAATTAAAATTCTCTAAATTTTTTTCTATGAAATTTCACGACTTTTCATTAAATTTTGTTTACTTTTTTTTTAAATATTTATTTATTTTTTTTTTTTAAAAAGACTTTTTTAGGAAAATATTAAACTGAAGCGAATTATTTAAAATAAAATCAAGCAGATACTTCCAATTTGCAATTAAATATCATCGATTCGCAACGCACTCACAAATGACAACCTTGAATAACAATCTAAATTTTAATACATAATCTAGATAACGAGATTATTGAGGCACTGGTCTCATTGAGACGGAATTACACTTAAAATTTGGACAATAATTTCAAATATATCAAGATCCCTGTAAAAATGATAGATCAAAATGATCGTTTTTGATTCACAAACGAATCTCTAATAAAGTCTTTTCAAATTTAACGTAGTTTTTCTTGTTTTTTTTTTTTTTTTTAACTATAATTACAAATTACGTTGTTACTGTACTATTGCTAACATTTCTTTAATATTTTAAACTGATTTTTTTGGAGATATGATTTTTAAATGTACAGATCAAGAAAATTAGTAAACCTTTTTGCTAATTAATTTAAAAATTTTCAAATAAAAATTGAAAATTTTTCAAAAATTTTTAAATTACATTCGAATTTAAACGTTAATTTCATTAAAGAATAATTATTATTGATTATTATAAACATTTAAAGATAATTTAGAAAAAAAGCACATTCAAAGAAAAATAATTATGTTAATTCGCAATTAATTATAAAAAGTAAAATTATAATTTTGAGTAAAAATAAAAATTAAATTACAAAAATTAAAACGTGCGAGTTTTTCATAATTTTCAAATTGATTTTTTCTTTATTGCAAATTTTTTTCTATATTATATTTTTTTAATCAACAATAATGTTAGTGTGGACTATTCTCATTTATATTCGAATTAAAATATTTTACTTTAAATATCATTAAAAATTTAAATAAAATATTTAATAACTTTAAATTTAATAATATAATAAAAAAGATAATTAAAAAAAAAAGTTTTTTAATTAAAAATCTCTTGTCTTAACTATTAAAATTAAAAATGTTGGAAGATTTCATATAAGATTAAAAGCAATCTTTGGTCCCATATTAATATGTAGTTCATTTCAACTATATACAAAATTAAATTAAAATCTCTTGTTTTTTTTTTTACTAGGAAATATACAAATATTTTTTCAATATGATCGAACGTATATTTTCAATGTAGAAAAAATAATTTCAAAATATAAAAATTTAACTAGATAAAATTTATATTAATATTAAGTAAATAAAATATTTTATTCTATTTGTATTCTTTTTCTTTCAAGAATATTAGATATTTATAAATATATATATATTTTTTTAAATATTCGTTACCTTATCTTTTTTCTCTTTAACGTAAAATAATTGCTTTAATTATTATAAAACCTAATTATATAAATTTAATTGCACTATTAAATTACTATCTAGTAATAATTACTATAAAGAATTAAAATAAAAAGTAAAAATCTAAAAGCTTTTTAGACTCAAAGAGAAGGTATTAGCACCAATTAAATATTTTATGAATACTTAAGTGCACATTCTTTGAAGAGAAAGACGTGAAGTTTCAGGCAGAATTATTTTCAATTGTTAATAACAAAATCAGATGTTTTTGAATTTTAATTATTTTTTTCCCCCAAGAATTAAGAAGAACATAAATTTAATAATTTAAAAACTTTTATACGTTATATACAATAATTCTTTGTGTGATAAAGAAGGGAACAAAATCTGTTACTTAAAAATTGGTTTAACATTTTATTTTTTTCTATCAAGGCAAAAGTTACTTTTCTCCTCTTTGAAGGATAAGTTTTTTTTTCCTTCTTAGGAAAGTTTTACTTTTTCAAAGACTTTTTTTTCCATTCTATCGAAAAAAAAATGGTTTTTTCTTTTTCTTTTTAAGGGTTTTTTTTATTTTTATTTTTTAACGATATGTTTTACTTTCTTTTTTATTTGAAGAAGATTTTTTTCTGTTTTTCTTTTTCAGGAACAGAAGAGAAAAAAAAAATCCATAGCTACAATTTTTCTTTAAAAAATAGAATCTACTACAAAATTCAAGAATTGTAGTAGATGTGAAGCGCAAAAAAACACTTACCTATATCTCCACTACTGGAGCTTTCGGTAAAAGACGGCGTGCCTTCCGTCCAGGTAGGCGTTGATCCTTCAGCACTTCCGGCAGGAGGCGTCCAAGTTAGACCGCCACCACCACGACTACTTCCTCCGCTTTCAACGCTTAAAGATGATTTTGTTTCCCTGCCTCCACTTCCGCTTCCACTACCGCTATTTTCTAGATGAACGTCTGATATACTACAAAATTATATCATTATTATTATTATTTAATAATTTAATGGGACGCATGATTATTCCATAAAATCATTAGTTACAACTTTTATTTTAAAGAATTTATTCTATTACATATAATTATTTTTTTTTTTTGACAAATTTTCATTTTTCGAATTAGCATTTAAAAAAATTCATTTTAAAGCGAATTTTTTACTTTACAGAATTTTTACCAAATTTTTGTATGGTAGAATTTTTATTTTACAGAATTTCTTATTACACAACTTTTTATTTTATTCTCATTTAATTGAATTTAAAGTGCTTCCAATTTTTAAATGCTATAATTTCCAATTCATCGAATCTTAATTTTTCCAAATTTCTTATTTGTAAGAATTGTTATTTGATAGAATTCTAAAAATGTCCAATTTTCATTTATTTGAAATTCCAAAATGGCTAAACAAAAATAATCGACTGAAAGATTATGATTTTAAAATTTATCATTCACGATTTTCTTTTGCTAATTTTTGATTGGTCAATTTTAAAAATCACGCCGAAATATTTCTGTTGATTGTATATTCAACCATTTGCAATTTCGGACATATGAAGATTCGTCGTTTTAAAAATTATATGTATCAAAAATAGGAATTTGTGTAAATTAAAATTTGAACAAATGAAAATTTGGTGAATTAGAAATTTTTATATTTAAAAATTCGTATTACTTAAAATTTTGTTGAATGAGAATTATGCTAAATTAAAATTCGGTTAAAATAAAATTATTGTAAATAAAAATTTAGGTAAGTGGAAATTATGCCAAAATAAAAGTTCGGTACCTAAAAATTCAAAATAAATTCTGTTAAAGACTAAAAAAATCGAGAAACAACCAAAAACATGATAATCAAAAAATTTTAAAAAGCAAGAAGTCAAAGATATTAAAACAAAATTTTAGAGAATTTAAGAATTTGCAAAAAAAAAAAGAAACATTTTTGGGAATAATTAAGACTTTCTTTCAGTTTGTATAAGTAAATGAATAAATTTTAGGAATTCAGAAAATGAGAATTTTAGGGAAAATTCGTTTTGAAAAACGAAAATTTTTGAAAATAGGAAGAAAATAAAAACTTTTATGAAAATAGAGAATTGCAGAAAAAAAGAAATTGAAATTTTAGGAAGTCAAAAAAAAAAAAAAAAAGTATGAAGGAATAATCGAGAATTTTTTTCCGTTTATAAACATAAATAAATTTTTATAATAAGTTTTTCTAAAACAATAAAAGAAGTATTTGAATGATATTTAGAAAAAAAAAGAAAACGTTTGAGGAAAAAATCTAGAAAGAAAGAAAACTAGAGAATTTTAAAATCGGTAGTGAAAGTAGGTAAATAAAAAATTTAAGAAAATAAAAATTCGAAGAAATTGAAAAAAAAACTAGAATTTTATAAATTTAAAACAGAAAGAGAATTTGTAGGAAAAATGGAAATAAAAAAAAAAACACAAAAATTCTAGAAAAAATGTGAAATTCAAGGAAATACAATGTTAAAGAAAAAAAAATCGACAATTTTTGAAATTTAAAAAAATTAAAGATAAATTTTTGGGACAAAATCGTTATAAAAATTTTTTAATTTATATATGGGGGATCCCAGGTGAAGTGATCAGGGTACAAAAATAAATTTCACTTTTTCGCGGTGAAAGGTGTGATATTTTTTTTTCTTTTTGTTTCATCGAAAACTGAAGTTTTTTCCTACAAAAATATATAGTTGAATGTTATTAAACATTAATATGTTTAAATATTGATAATTAATATTTTTGGCTTTTTTGACAATTTTTGGATATTTTTAATCATTTTTTACTATTTTTCAATATTTAAACATTCCTATCCCATTTTTTCAACTATATATATATATATATATATCGTACCTTTCACTCCGAAAAAGTCAAATTTATTTTTGAGTTACATTTTTTTTGGTCAAAATTTTTTTTTTTCAAAAATGCATATTACTAATCGAAAGAGCATTAAAAAAGCTTTTGAAACTGATATTGATGAAAAAATTTTATTTTGATATTTAAGAGAAATAAAAGAATTACAAGAAAAAACCATTTTTTCCCATTTGATCACTTCACTATATATAAAAAATACAAATTAAAATTATTTAAAAATAAAAACATGTTTTAAAAATAAATTTTTTGAATTAACCCATATCGGATATCAGTTCTACTGGTAGAACACTAGAATTCTATTATTCTAAACATACTTAAAAATGTAAATGGAATAATTAAGGGCGTCCAATTGTTTTAAAGACAGTTTTCCAGACATTTTTTTTTTAGAATTTTTTTTGAAAGGAAACTACTGGAGATTTTTTTTTTTTCAAATCTTTCACCTATTTATTTTTGTTTATTTTTTAATATTGTGTAGAGTAATATTTTTAAAAACAATTTTTTAAAATTCTCAATCGATGCCGTGTGAATTTTGCACACAATTTGAAATTCAAAAAAATTAAAAACTCTTTTAAAAAAATTTACGTTGAATGAAAAATATTGATAAAGTAGGGAAAAAAATTCAATTTTTCGGAAAAACAAAAAAAAAAAATTTTTTTTCTCAAAAAAAGACCACCTTTTTTTTGTTCCAAATTTTCAAGATTTATTTGTTATTACTACTTACCAAATTTTAAAGGGTTTTTGTTGACTCTTGATCAAACTAAAATTGTAAACTAGTGTTCGACTAATCGAATAGTCCGATATGGGTTATTAAAAAAAAAAAAAAAAAAAAAAAATGACGAAAAAAAAAATACGAAAAAATGTAAATTTACTCACCTAACTGTGTCATGGTATGTTTTGCTAAGAGTAACATGATGGACGACTTTATTTTGTTTGGAATGAGAACTGCTGAGATTGCTTGTGAGAATGGAGGCACCTGGAGTGCTTTCTTGAACATGATGATGACCACCGGAAGCCAAGGTTTGATCGTTCGAATGTACTGCGTCGTCAAAAGGCGGGGGCGGGGTGGAACAGGCGGAAGGAAGGGTGCCACCTACAAAAAGCGTGCTACAATTAGCCCTAAGAACAATGGATTTAAAAAAAAAAACAACAACAAAGACAACAATTAAAACTAAAAGAAACAGGTCAATCCTAGAAGCACAGGATTTAAATCGTAAAACTTTTTACCTTTTTTTTTATTTTTTTATTTTTTTGAAATCAAAAATTCAATGATTATTTGCAGTTTTCAATTAAAAAAAAAAAAAAAGAAATATTGTCACTTTTTAGATTTTACACAAAATTACAAACAGGAAATTCACAACAAAATATCTAAAATTAATATAGTAATTAATAAAATAGAAAAATTTAACATCAACGATTTAGATTGTTCTTTTTTTTTTAAATATTCAGAGAATAGAATTTTTTAAATGCATATTGTCCCTGAATATTTAAAATATTTTTAATATGATTAAACAAATATTCATACAGGAATTTTAGGTGTGAACGAATAGTGCAATAAATTGGAGAAACAAATGAAGTGCAATTACAAAACAAATTCAATCTAGAGAAATAATTAATTTATTGAATTTTTATTCTATTCTATAAAAGGGACATAATAAGCTAACTACTTAGGAAATTACACTCAGATAATATAAATTTTTGTGAATCAAAAAAAATTTCCCATGTATCAAAAAAAAAAAAAAAAAAAAAAAAAAAAAAAAAAAAAAAAAAAAAAAAATGTTTTTTCATTTAATGAAATCTTCAAAAACAAAGAAATATTTTTCAATTTCTAGAAATGTGTTCTTTGAATTAGAAGAAAAAGTTTTTTTTCACTACAATTTTGTATTTCAAGAAAAAAAAACTCACTTTTTGCATTAATCAATTTTTCAATTTATAAAAATATGTTTTTTATAATAATTAATATTTTTATTTTAACAATATAATAATTATTTATCAAATTTTTTTTTTTCTTCAAAGTCAGTTATAAAAAAAATTAATAACATCATATTTTTAAAATATTAATTATCTAAAAAAAACAAACTTATAAGTTTTTTAAATGACATGAATTTTTCGTTTGCAGCAATTCAAAAATGCAGAGAAACCATTATTTTAATTCAAAAGAATTTTTTTCCGAGTGTAAATTTACCTATATATTATAGAATAATTTCAAATTGAACATTATTATAAGTTGACTAATAAATTCTAAAATATTTGTTTATTATTTTTATTTGTTTTGTATTCATTCACAAATTTTAATTACAAATTATTTAAAACTGAAAATTCACGAAACATAGATCTACATGCAAAAAAAAAAAAAAAAATGGGAGTTTCGAGAAAATGCAATTTTTTTTTCTGTGTTAAAAACTGAATAAATTTTCAAATTAAATGATTTTGTGAGATATTTTTTCAATTTCTTACTTTTATTTTCTTTTTATCTTTTAATATTTAAGACATGTCACAATTTTTCAATTTTTAAAATATTTTATAATTTATTTATATAAATATTTATTTAAAATATAATATATATTAAAAAATTATCAACGGATAATTTAATTCATTCATTAATTATAATTTATTATTATTATTTGTTTGCAATTCTCACTTGGTCGTTAAATAGTCTTATTAATAATCTCAGTTAATTCTGTTTAAAAAATCAAAAATTTTTTTTATAAAAAATAATACACACAAATTATTTAAAAAAAAAAAACATTAACTTTTGCAAAATTTCTTTTTGAAATGAAAATGATTTTTTAAAAATTCATGTATTATTGTGCTGGAAAAATTATTGAAAAAAAAATCAAAATTTGCACCAAAATATTTATAGAAAAAAACGATTTTAATTTTCTACTTAAAAAAAATAATTAAATAAAATCATAAATTACAATATTTTATACAGAATTAACTCAGATTGATTTACAATTACTAAATTTACTATTATTATTATTATTATTATTATTATTATTATTATTATTATTATTATTAATTAATAATAATATTATATGATTAATTAATATCATTACTGATCACAAATTTAAACCTAGTGATTAAAAAGTTAATATTTTTTATGTGAAATCCTCTGTCTCTATCCTTTTAATATTTCATGTTTTTAAAAAGTTTATATCAAAATGATTATTATTTATAATTATCTAGAATTAGTTGTTAGATAAATTTGATTCTTTTTTTTATGAAAATCTTTTTCTAGATTAATATTAATAATTAATAATATTTTATACCTATGTATTTTTATTTCAGTCATCGACTTATTATTTGGACACTTGTGACACATTCTGACTTTATTGGTTCGAGATAATAAAATTTATCGAATTAGAAATTTTCTTTTTCTTTTTTCAGGTTAAAAAAATTTCAAAAAAAAAAAAAAAATGATGAAACATCTCAATCCTTATATTGTATAATAAAATCTACCCTTAAAGAAAATTCAGGCCTCGGATTGACTTTAAGGCACAAAAAAAGTCGCTTTAGTCGATTTATATTTCCCAAAAAAAGTCGAAAAAGTCGATTTTTTAATTTTAACAAAATTTAATTGATTAATAAAATATTTTACTTTAAATAACTGATGTTATTAGATATTAAATTCATTTTATTAATTCTGTAACGATAATAATTCTATAAAAATATTATCAAGAACATTTATTTCTAATATTTTAGAATCGAACTAATTGTAAGACAAATTTTCAAAATTTTATTTAAGTATAGGACAAATTTCTTTAAAAAAAAATTTTTGAAGAGTTAAAGTTGAAATTTTTAGAAATAATTGAATTTCAAAAGATTTTGTTAATTTTCAGATAATAATTAAATTTTAAAAAACTAAAAATAATTTATCAAATAATTTTAGATCATATTTTTTAAAAGTAAATGAATTTTCAAAGATGTACAATTTTGATTTTTGAAATTAATTGAAGTTAAAGTGATTTTAAAATTTTTAATTTTTGACGATTTCACTTAAAAATTTATTAGAAATTTGCAGACAAAAATACAATAATTTGAAAACTTTTTAAGCGAAAAAAAGTTTTAGATAGATGAATTTTCGAAGAATATTATAAAAATCATTTAAAAATAATTAAATTTTAGGAGATTTATAATTGAAATTATTAAATATGAAAAAATTTTAAATGAAAAATTTTAGAAATAATTAAATTTTAGAAGATTTTAAATTGAAATTTTTGAAAATAATTGAATTTCAAAAAGAAATTGTGTTAAATTTCAGACAATAATTATAATAATAGAAATTTCTAGTAATTTCTGTTGAAGAAGAATTTATTAGAAATCACATAAAAAAAATTGTATTCCAAAAGTTTTTAATTGAAAATTACTTTCAGATAATTGAATTTTCGAAGAATATTATATAAATCATTAAAAATAATTGAAATTTTTGCAAATAATTAAATTTCAAGTGATTTTGAATTAAAATTTTTTAATAATTTTATTTGCTAAAAATTTTAATTGAAAAATAGTTTAAGATCATTGAATTTGTGAAGAATTTTATTAAAATTATTAAAAATAATTAATTTAGTTAAGAATTTTTCTTAAAAATTTGTTAAATAATTGAAATAAAGATGATTTGAAGAAGATCTGCATTGTATACTAAAAAAATGTATTTTGTTTAAAAATTTTGTAAAAAAAAAAAGTCGGAAAAAGTCGTATAATCCAAGGCCTGAAAATTATATACTCGATTATAAATTTTCTTTAAAATCGAAAATTCAAAATTTTTTTTCATCAATTTAATAAATAATATATTAAAATTTATAAATACGAGTATTGGAATGACCATGCAGAAAAGAAAAATTCGGCAGTCGCATGCTATCAATATCAATATTTTTTCTTTGTCGATTAATTATTGTATCGGATTTTTTTAAATCCATTAAATTTTCACGTTGACGCGAATAATTCTCATTTTCACCATTGTCACGAAATTTTAATGCATTATTGTCACAAATTTGAAAAACTGGTCGATGACGCCCTAAACGATTGCCAAATTGTATTTCAATTTTTTCCCGTTCACTTGTAGCAGTTCCTTGAATATTGTCTTTACATTCATTTAATTCGACACGTGACAATTTTTTTTCATTCGTTGGAATGGGAGCTAATTTTTTTTTCTTTCTACTCATACGTTTTTCAATTATTTTATGTTTCAATAAACTTTGTCGTCTTAATGATACACTCCAATTTTTTTGCATTGTTTCATTTTGTTTTAAATAAGAATTATCTTCAATTTTGTCAGAATTTTCGAAATTAATTTTATTTTCAATTTTCTTATTTCCATAGTCGACATTTTTTTCTTTAATTTTCAATTTTTGTCTTTTAAATTCAAATTTTTTTCTTCCAAATTTTAAATCTTTTTCTCGAAATTTTGGAATTATTTCTCTAATTTCAAGATTCATTGCTCCTTCGCTCTCTTCTTTTTTCTTCTCATTTTCTTTTCGACGAATTTTCTCATAATAAGTCTCGGAGAGTTTTTTGTCCTTTCGCGACAATTTGATATTCCTAAGATCGGAATTTTGGCCAGGATTGATGAAATTGGTGAATTTTTGAAATTTACTCGGTTGTGATAGTTCCTCGTCATTGAGACATTTTTTCACTTCTCTATGAAAATGATTAATCGATGAATCACTCTCGTTTTTATGATGATGTCGTCTCGCCGGTCTAAATGGACATGGACTACTGCGTAAATAATAAAAATTATCAATTTTTTCAACACTGACAAATTCATCATTATCAATATAAGGATTTGATTTTTGGACAATATTCTTTTGTGCAGACATATTCATTTGGAACTGCGACAAGTGAACATTATCGTAAAATGAAAAACGAGAATCATTAAATTCGGCCCATTGGGCTTTTGATATTGTTGGCGGGGAATTTTTTTGGAATTTTTGGATTTCATGCAAAGGTCCCTGATTATTGGAGACGAATGAATTGAGAGATTTTATTGTTGTTGCATGCAACAAGACGGAATTTGCTTCACCTCGGCCGGATATTGTTGTTGATGATGACGATGCAGCATTTGTAGTGCGTTGATCATCGGTTCTTGGACGACCACTTCCACGAGGAGGCACTGGAGGTGGTACTTTACCGGAGGGCACGATGTTAGGATTTGGGGGACTTGCGGCTGTTCTACCCTTAAGAACCGCCGGATAACTGGCCTTTATTGTTGACGATGATTCGATGACTGACGTCAATGGTGGAGGACTTATTGGACCCGAGGAGACATTCACGGGTGTCGAGGTGGCAATTGGGACTGAGTTGTTTGTTATTGCAGGCCCACCACCACAAGTAACCACCGGCTCCGTGGGACTTGTTACTTTTTTTTTTTTTTTGACAATATGATTGACGAGAGGACACACGTGAGACAGAGAGAAAAAAAAGAGAGAAACAAAAGCCATGAGAATGCGATTAGTGAATTTTTATATAATATGGATTTTAATTCGTTGGAACAAGAATAATAATTATTATTTTTATTTCTATTATTATTATTATTATTATTATTATTATTATTATTATTATTGTTTTTAACAGAGAACTAAAAATAAATTTAAAATTTATTTCACCCAAATTCGAAAAAATCCAGTTGTTCAATTTTCGAAAAAAATTATTTTTATGTTAAAATTTTTTTTCAAATAATAATTAGGTAATAAACATTTTGTGTTTTTTTTTTTTTTTTAGAAGTTAGTGAACAATATTCTAATTTTTATCCAATTTTTATAAATAATTACTCAATTTTTTCTTTGAAAGATTCTCTAAATTTTATAATTTTGTACTTTTGTTAAATAATGGTTTGTTTAAAAAATATAAAAAAATTTTCTTTGCTTATAGTATTAGCTTTTGAACAAAATATTGTTTATAAAATTCAACGAACAGAATATTGTTAAAAATCTTTCAAAAAATAAATAAATAAAATGAACTATTGTTGATAAAAATTACAATTGTTCGCGCACCAACTTTAAATAAAAAAGAACATAAAAAATGAAATAACAATAATTATTTAACAACAAATTATTAAAGTTCAAAATAATTTATATTGAAAATCATACATATAACTGAATCTTTCAAAATTTGATAAAATTAATTTTATTTATAATTTTTTTTTTTGTTTTTAGAGAAGAAAAGAAAAATTTTTTTCAAAAAAAAAAATCCAGAATTTTGAATTCTGAAAAATGAAAAGGGATAAAAAAAAAGTTTAAGAGAAAATAAAAAAAAAATCGATATGAAATTTAAAAAAAAAACAGAAAATTTTTTAAATTACAAAAGGAGAATTTGAAGGAAAATATTTTGAAAATGAATAAAAAATAAAAAAACAAAAAAAAACAGATAGGTATTTAGAAAATGAAGAGACAAGAGATCTCAGAGAAAAAATATATAAAAAAAAAATACAAAATTTCTGAAGAAAAGAAAAGTTCAAAAAAAAATCGAAAATTTTTCATACTGAAATTAAACAAATTTAGAATTTGAAGGAAAAATTGATAAAGAATTTAAAAAACTCGAGAATTTTAGAAATTCTCATAAAATAAAAAGAGAATCGCATGGAAAATTGAAAAAAAAAAATTAAAATTTGAGGAAAAATTGAATGAAAAATTTATCTCATTTTAAAATCAAAGTTTTGGAGCCTATAATATTTCGGTTTTCTATTATTTTTGTTCCAACGAATTAATTTCCTTTTTTTATGTTAATAGTAATTTTTATAAAAAATTTATTTATCTCGTTCAATAATAAGTGAAGATTTTTAATTTCTCAATTAAAATATTTTATTTAAAAAAAGCAATGAAATGATGTTTTACTAAATAAAATATTCCTAAAAAAAATAAATATTGTTATTGTATTTAACAAAACTCATTGATTATGTACTGTAATTGTATTTAAAAAATCGGAATATTCAAATGAAAAAATTAAATTATTTTAGTAATAAAATTATAATTTAAATATAATTATTTTTTTTTTAACTTTTTGAAATATAAATCATGTAAAGGAAAATAATTTTTTTTTTCATTAAAGTTTAAATATTAGTGAAACAAAAATTACAAATTTTGAAAAATCAAAGTGCAAAAAAAAATTTATTTGTTATTATTGTTAATAGTATTAGAATATAGAGAAATTAGAAAAGATTTTCGTGCAGCATCCGCATTAATTATTATGAAAAAAAAATGAATGAATATGAATTTAGGTTATTTTAAATGAAGTAAATGTAAATGAATTTTTTTTTTAGCAGGAAACTCACCAGGCTTTGTGGGTGATGTAGCATGCATAGTTGAACTTCCAGTTGCCGCCACCACTAAACCACCATGTAATATCAAACCATTACCGCCAAATTTTGTTTTTATTTTTTAAATTTTTAATTCCACACAACAAGCAAATAAAAAAAAAATTAATTAAATTAAATATTATGTATTTCGAATTTTTCAAATTAATTTTGAAATTCGACAATATATCTCAAAAGATAATTATCGTAAAGAGATTTTAATGTGAATCTTTTCAAAATATAAAAAAAAACATTTCCTTTTTTAAAATTAATAATATTGATAAAATTAAAGAGTCGTTAACATTTTTCAATTAACTGACAAAAATGAAATGATTAACAATTTTTTCCGGTGCAATACAATGACAACGAAAATTAAATTTCTTTTTAAGAAATTGATAAAATAATTAAATATATAAATATTTTTTTTTTTTGAAGGATTTTAAATAAGTGGATTTTATGGTGGCGAGGACGTCACAGGAAAATTCACACAGACAGTATTTACATGATCATTGATATCGGGAAGAACGATGAAGGTGTTTGACAATGGAATTGCATTATTTGATATTTTTTCATTGCAGCATTTTTCAGTTTCTTTATCTTCATCGTAAATGATAAATAAATTTAATTTTTAAAATAAAGTGATCAAATATTTTGAAATTGAGAGTATAATATGTACAATTAAAATAACATCTCATGAGAATGTATTAAAAAATTAAAAATTAAATTAAAAATTTAAATTATAATATTTCAATTTCAATATAATTTAAATTTTAAATTTTGCTGTTTCTAAAATTTTTAATTTCTTACAGTCTCATATAATTTAGATAATAATTTTTAATTCATTGAAATTTGAATTTACGAAAGTTTATACGATTTCTAAAATAGAAATACGATTTTAATTTTAATATCAAAAAAATAAAAAAAAAAATATTTAGTTTTTAATTGATAAGAATTTCACTTACCCGTCGAATCAAAATCGACTTCCAATGGCCTCAGAGGTCTTGAAATGCTTTTCCTTTTTGACGGAGAATGTTTCAAAGCTGTAACAAAAAATTAATCAGTGTTTTACATTTTGTACATTATTTTTTAAAATTTCTTTTGCAGTTTCATAAATAACGTGTTCTGCAAATTAATTTTTTTAATTTTTATTATATTTCTTAATCAACATATAAGTTTAAGATTATATTTATATATATGTATATAATTCAAACGTATCTGAAACACTGAAAAAAATATTTAAATCATTAATTATAAATATATTTTAAAAAAATTATTTACCATTGATGACAATACCTATATTTATTGCAAATGTAAAAATTAATAATGCTATATTATGAAATGCATAGTATATAAAAAAAATTGTAAACACCTCAAACAAGAAAAAATTCATGATTCCTAATCGTATTAAATATTGTAAATTGATAATATTTACAGAACTTAAACAATTGAAATAAATTAAATACACAAAAAAAAAATAATTTTAAAAACTTATTTAGTGTAATAAAAATTGATTGATTAAAAAATAAATAAAAATAAAATTACAAAAATTATTATCATCAATAAATCCATTCTAATATTCAAATTACTAATAATTAAAATTTTACTAACTTTTTCTATTTAATTTTCAAAGAAAAATTCACGCCAAATAATTTTTGATGATAATAATATACACACAATGTTTTATCTTATTTATAATTAACAATACATTCGTACACAATCATGCGTATATTTCACATTTATTTATTAAAAAAAAGACAAAAAAATAAAATTTATATTCAACTATAAATACAGATAAAATTTTACAGTACTATAACAATTTGAAATAAAAATATTTTAAGGCAGTTCACCAATGACAATCTTTACAAGACAAAATTAAAAAAAAAAAATTTGAAATAAATTTCGACAAAGAATGTCACCACCTTAGAAAATTTTCTCAACTGAATATATAAAACCTGCTAAACTAACATCTATACAATATTTACATATTCAATATTTATCAAAAAAAAAAAATAATAATAATAATAATAATAATTCGCAAAAAAAAAATTTACTTTTATCCTTAATATCTTTATCACTATTTACAATTTAATAAGGGTAGAAGAACGAATTTTCCATTTTTTATCAGATTTTATTGTCACAAAAGGATTCAAAACTTAAAAGTCATTCAACTAAAAATGTCCCTATAATATGCGTAACTATAAAAGCTAAATGAAAATAAAAGCTGCAATTGGCAAAAAGCAGAGCTTTTCAAAAAGACCAAACAGCACAAATTTTTCTAATTATTGAGAAATTTTTTTTTTTTTTTTTGACAAACAGTTGTTAAATTTAAAAATATTAAAAAGTATTAAAATTATTAACAAACAATTTACAATACATAACAAAATTATGAATACAAAAAAAATATAATCACAAGTTTATATAAATATATATAATTCATATTATTCCACGAGAAATTTATCAATTTTCAACATCTTGACATTATCTCAAACTAAAAATTGATTTTATCATCAAATAAAACTAAAATCATCAAAATAACCAAAATTAAAATTAATTTTATCTAAATTTTGAAAGTTGCAGTTGTACAATTTAAAAAAAAATTATTTTTAACCAAAATTTGTTGTCAAATAATAATTATTTAACATTTTGTATTTCTTGTTTAAAGTTAGTAAACAAGGGTAATTTTTTTTCAATAATTATGAACAATAGCTTTATTATTTTTTTTTTTTTGTAACTACAATTCTATTTGTTATTTTGTTTTTTAATAATATTTGGTTTATAAAATATAAAAAAACAAATATTTTACGGAACAATAATTTTTAAACAAAAAATTTTTAAAAACATTTTACAACTAATATAGAGAATTTTTCAAAGAGAAAAATCAGTTATTGTTTGTAAAAATTATAATTGTTTACTAACTATAAACAAAAAATTAAATAATAATTATTATAATAACAAATTTTAAATCATAATAATTTTTTTTTTTAAATTGTTCAATTTGAATTTTTCAAAATTTGTTGAAATCAATTTTCATTATAATTTTATTTGTTGTTAATATTGTTTATTAACTTTAGACAAAACATTAAATAATTACTATTTAACAAAATTTTAACTCATAATTTTTTTTTTAAATTGTACAATTGAATCTTTAAAAATTTGTTAACATCAATTTTATTAATTATACAGTTTTATTTGTTGTTAATTGTTTACTAACTTTAAACAAAAAATTAAATAATATTATTTAACAAAATTTTAACTCATAATTTTTTTTTTAAAATTGTACAATTGAATCTTTAAAAATTTGTTAAAATCAATTTTATTAAGTATATAGTTTTATTTGTTGTTAAAAACAACTCTTTAGTATGAGCTTATGTAATTAGAAAATTACAGAAAATCAACTTTTTGACTGTCAACAATTTTTGAACAATTGTTTCTTATAAATAACAGGCTTCGAAGCGTAGTAAGAGACTAAGAAAAGTATGAAAAAGTATTATTTAAAAAAAAAAAGGATCCCCAAAATTGAAAAAAAAAGTATCAAAATAGTGGCATCTTTAATATAAAGTAAAATTAGTTTTCTAAGTTTGACGTTAAAGTGTAAATATTTAATACAAAATTTTTTTGAACAAATATTTACTCAACAGAATTTTCAAAGTACCGAATTTTTAAATGACAGAATTTTTATTTTACAAAATTTCTCTTTACCCAACTGTATCTTGAAAAGAATTCTAATTTAATCTATTTTTAATTTATTAGAATTCTCAGTAGAATTTTAAATAATTCGAATTTTTAAATCCTAGAACTTGGAATCGGAAGCTTATATAAAATATTTAGTATTTTAAAACAAAACAATTTTAATTAAAAATCTCCAAAAATTCAATTATTTCTATAAATCTTAATCTAAAATTCAAATATTTTTAAAATTTGTTTCTAAAATTCTTTGCTAATTTAACAATTATTCAATTATTCGAAAAATTCAATTAAATAAAACATTTTTTAATTAAAAATTTTCTAAAATTCAATTACTGTTTGAAACTTTGTTAATAATTTTCAGCAATTATTCTAATTTTCAAAAATTTTAATTCAAAATCTCCTGAAATTTAATTCTTAAAAATTTTGATTCACATTTTTCGTTGAAATAATTATTTCCAACAACTTTAATCAAGATCTTGTCATTTCAATTATTTAAAACATTTTTCAATTCAAAATACTCTAAAATTCAATTATTATTGTCTGAATTTTGGTTAAATTGGAATTATTTAAAAAAAAAAAAACAGTTGGATAAAGAGAAATTTTGTAAAATAAAAATTCTATCAAAAAAAATTTGCCAAATTAAAAATTCTATTGAGTAAAAGGTCGTTCACGCGGTCAATACTAAATCATCAACTTCGCGAGTTTTTAGGAATCAAAAAGTTCGCTAAAATTTAAAATTCTTGAATTCTGATGTCATTTTTAAAATTATTTTTTGAAAAAAGTAGCATTTAGTGGCTATTGACAAAAAAATTAGTAGTAAAAAAAGTAGCCTTGTCGATGAAAACTGAAGTACGCAACGTTTATGATAAACGACTTTTAAAGAAATAATTTTTTAAAATGGAAAATTTTTTTTTACCTAAAAGATATTTCTTGTAGTTTTCATTAATTGACAATAATTATTAAAAAAAAATTTTTTTAGGCAAAAAATTAAAGAATTTTCCATTTTAAAAAATTATTTCTTTAAAAATTGTTTATCGTAAACGTTGCGTACTTCAGTTTCGTCCTTGTTGAAAAAAAGTATCAAAATAGTAAAAAAAAAAAAAATGTATCACTTCGAAGCCTGAAATAAACAATTGTATTATTGAAAAAAAATTGATATTCCGAAACTTTATATCAATAAATAATACTAAAAATTTTCATTCAAATTATTGAAGATTCTCCAAAAAATGATAAATTTCTTATTGAATGACACATTCCTATATATATATATATAATTATATAAATTATATTAAATAAACGAAAAGACAATACAATACAAATAATTGTTTGTGTGGGTTAGATATTAATAATTGTTTTTCTTTTTTTGTTGTAGAAAAATTGAAATAATTAAAATAATTAAATAATGAATTAACGGAGTCGAACTACAAAAAATCTGCAATATTTCGTTTCACCGTCGATGATTTATTTATTTATTTATTATTTTTTTTTTTTTTAAGCGGATATTGACAATGGAGACAGGCAAGCAAGCGTCTTTTAGGAAGATGAAAACAACATCGACAACTGTACAAAAGGGACGAAACAGATGGACAGACAAGAGTTACCTATGTAGCTGGTGACGAGGTTACGGAATTTGCGATGATTCCCCTTTATCTCAGGCAGGTCCACTTTTAGTTTTCATTTTCGAGTTTCGTTCGGTAGCAGGTCAGTTCAAGGAGTTGACACAAAAAGTAGTGCACGGACACAAAAATATTCACATTTAACTAACTTGTATTGTCTAAAATTATCACTTCTTATACGAGACGATCAACAAAAAAAAAAAAAAAAAAAAAGCAAAAAAAATTATTTCTATTCTCTAAATTTTTGTTTAATCAGTTTTTCCCAATAAGAAAAAACAAATTTAATTTCTTATAACGTCAACTTAAGAAGAGAAAAAATTTTTGACAAACAATTTATTTTTCAATTTTTTGTTCCTTTTCGTACAAAAAGCGAAAAAATTACAACCTATTAAAAAAATTTAAAAAAATTTATAATCAGTCTTTAATAATAATTTAGAAAAAAATTTAAATAGAAAGATTATATAAGAAAAAACTAATTCATTTTTTTTTTAATTTCAAATAAAGAAAATAGATCAAAATATTTTTAATAAAATAAAAAAACCAGCTCAAATTTTAATTGCAAATATTTCAACGACTAGCATTTTTTGTTTTTTTTTTTTTTTTTTGTTAATATAAATTATTATATTGTTAATATTAAATTGTTCACTGATTATAGTTTCCAATAAAATTTAATTTACGGAAAATATTTTTGAAAAATATAAAAAATTATTTTTCATTTTAGAAAAATGTAATTCATATTTTTTCGATAAAAATGAGAACAAAATTAAATACTTAAAATATTTCCAATTAAACTTTTATCAGATATTATGTTTCGTTAGGAGAACAATTAATTTTGTGTAAAATAAAATGAAAAAAATGTTATATATATATATATATTGATTAAAAGAGTATTCATGTTATAGGGAGGCTAGTAAATGAAATGTAAGTTATATAACAGGGCAAATGTTTATTGCAAAATATATAAATATGTACATGGGTGCCCACATTGTATAAATAGCTGAATATTTTCATTAAAAAAAAAAAAAAAAAAAAAAAAATTTACTATTTCTACTTTTATCTTCATTCTCTTCGCAATATCGATATTTCCACACTGCGTAAAACGCTTGAGGCATTGTCTGTATTACTGATTAAGGCACAATCGCAAAAAAAAAACAAAAAAAAAAAAACAAAAACGATTAAGTTCCCTGCGTTTTTTTCAAAGAAAATATAATTTCAATATTGTAACATCAAAATAACCGTAGATCGCAGGAAACTGATAAGGCAGTGGCTTTACAATATTTTTTAAAATCTTATAAATTAAAAAAGCAATTCAACCTTAAGTATAATAATTTTGTTTTTCGGAACAATCTTACGACATACAAAATCAAAATCTCAAATAATTATTTTATTCAATTGAAATATTCAATTTTTTTTATAAATCTAAATTAATTTCCAAAGTAATTAATAGATATTAAATATTAATAAATATTTTAAGAAATAAGTTATTCAATTAATTTACTCTTTTTATTCACATATAAAATTTTCCAATAAAAATAATTAATTTAGATTCATTTTTAATTTTCCAAAATCGAAAAATTGTGTCCAAACTGCTATTTATTTAATTATTATTTTATTTTACTTAAATACTTAATTATAATGAATGAAAGTAATTATTTGCAAATAATTATAATAAAATAATTACTGAAAAATTGACACAAAATACTCAGCTATTTCAGTGGACACCAAATTTGTGTTAATAATTTTTTTATTACAAAAAAAAAAAAGAAACATGTAAGAATTTATTAGCGTTTACTTTGTTAATTAAAAACATTCTTTATACAAAAAATAAACGAAAATTTGTTTTGTGTTAGTCATTATGAGCATTAGTCGTTGATAAATTGAAAAAAAAAACCAAGAATTAATAATTTTGTTAAAAAAATACATCAATAAAAATTTTAGCCAGTTAATTATATTACAAAAAATTATTTCTTTATAATTTGAACTTGCAATTAACTAAATAATTTTCTACTTATTTGTCTTCTTTTTTGTTTTTAATTTAATCTTTTTTTCTCTATTTATTATTAATTTTTTTAAAGTCTTTGATAAAATTTTCTATTTATCACTATATAGGTAGTCTTTGATAAAACTAAAAATTCAAAATTATCTATTTTTCTTTATCACCATTTGTCTTTTGATCAACTAAAAATCTCAAAAAATTTATCTATTCGATCATTAAAGCCTTTTAAATTTATGGCAAATTTAATTTTTTTTTTTTAGATATTCATTTACGTAATTTGAGCCTTTTTCAACATCAAATAGTCTAATAATGCGAATTTTCACATTATTTTAATATTAATAATCTAGAATCTCGAAAAATAATGAAAATTATTATTATTTTTTTTTTAGCACTCGATAAATTCTATCGCGAACACCTGAGGATATTGGAAAACGATTGGATAAATCGTTGAAGTACATCAATAATTTGATACACGTTGTTTTTAAATCGTAGAGGTTAAAACTTATACAATTTGTTCTAAAAAATATATATCTAGCTTATAGCTTACTGCACATTAGCCAATAAAGAATTATGTTAACTGACATAATAATCAACAATAAAATATAGTTATTTCGCAAAAAGGGGTGTGGCACAATTTTCATATAATTATCTAAATTTTTTTTTTATACTTTTTAAGCGTCATCATTTTGTAAATTTCTTTAGAAAAAACAAAAATTCCTGTCACCCCAAAACTCTTTTTTTTTACCTAGTTTCTAAGAGGATAAAATACCATTTTCTATGGAATGAATTCACACTTATATGGTTGGATTACGATAAAAAAAAAAAAGTTAATTCTATTAATAAAGAACTAAAAAATAATTAAGTACAGATGAAATCTCTTTTTTAAAAAAGGGATTTTGTCAATAAAGAGATGCAAAATAATTTCAATTTATATAGTCGTAATCGTTGATCCAACCAAAAGTAATAAAAAAAGAAAAAAAAAGTTTAATTCTTGTATATATTTAGATATATATATATATATATAAAAAAAGTTGTAAACCCTCGAGTATTTTAAGAGTGAGCTTTACTGAGCACTAACATGGAAGTTAGATGTGCCACTAATGGCTGATTCGGATTGTACTTACGTGAGGGAATTTTCTTGAAGACTGTTTCTGCCATAAAGTCCTGGAAGCGCTTAGCATAAAAGCCTGGTCTATGTACAGAAACCGTGTCCTAAAATAAAAAAAAAAAAAAATTACAAAATTTATTAAAATTTAAATTTTTCTTGATAAAATTTAAAAAAAAATCCTTTAAAATTTACCCAAAAAAGATAATAATAAAAAAAAAAATATTTTCAACTTATACATTTTATTATTTATTTATTTTTAATTATTTTCAATTATTTTTATTAATTTCATACTTTTTAAATACCTTTTTTTTTTTAATTTTTTGGTAATTTTTTTTTTTTTACTATTTCATTTATTTGTAATTTTAAATTACTTTTATGTAAATATCCTTCTTTTTAACTGATTAAATTAATTTATAAAGAATTATTATTGAAAATAAATTAATTTATGCCACCTGATTGAAATTATAATTTAAAATTAAAAGAAAATATAAAACAATTTTTAATTTACTTACACCATCGTGTATCATTGATTTCCACGTATGTTCAAGTTTCTTTTTGAGCCGGTAACTCTGAAGAATATCAATGATACCCACAAAGAGAAGAAGACGTTCTCCACGCGCATTCCGTGCAGGAATACCACCAGGACTGTGAAAAATTAAAAGATTGACAAATATTTATCTATGATAATTATAAAAAAAATACCTAAACAAGTAGAATTCTAATTTTTTTCTTTAAAAAAATATTTCCCAATCCAATTCATTTATTTCTATTGGAATGAATATGTAAATAATTATATAATTTCCCATGAATCAAAAATTAATTAAATTACAATTTCCACAAAAAATAGAAAATAAAATACAAATAAACAAAATTATAATAAGAAAATAATTTCTGAATTTACTAAAGAAAAACAAATTATTGTATTTTTTAATTAAGTTTGATTTTCTTTTTTTCAACATTCGGTAAATTATAAATTACGAGAGACAAAAAAAAAAAAAGAAAAGTTAATGGGTCAAATACATTATTTCATCTATAAATTATTAAGGCCCCCTATTTTTAGAAAAATCTTATTATTCATAATTTTTATTTTATTTAGAAACGGGTCAAATAATAATCATTTTTTAATATCCGTACAATTAAGGGTGTCCAGCGCTTTTGTCAAATAAAATTCCAGGACTTTTTCAGATTAAAACATTTTTTTTTCAGATATGTATTATTTTAATAAATAATGACAAAAATACATTAAATGTACAAGATTAAATTATTTTAAGTCTCTTTTTATAATAAACTAGTAATAAATAAATTTAGTTTTTTGCATTTTCAAGCTTCGGATCGAATTTAAAGGAAGAAAAAAGTCGTTTTAGTCAATTTACATTACAAGAAAACTAAAAAAAGACGCTTCTTTTATTTTTAAATAAATACAATTAGTTAGTAAATATTTTATTATTATTATCAAACAATTATAATTAGAAATTAAATAAGTTTTATTAATTCCTTGATAAAAATGTTCCATAGGGATATTTTCAAGAAATTTTGTTTACAATATTTCAGAATTAAACTAAGACAAATTTTCAAAAATTCAATTCAGTATAGGACAAATTTTAAAAAATGTTTTAAATAATTAAATTTTTGAAGAACTTCATTAAAATACTATTCAAAAAAATGAATGTAGTAAAAATTTTAGAAATAATTGAAATTTTAAAAAGTAACAATTAAAATTTTTAGAATGAAATAAATTTTTGGAGACTTCAAGTAAAAATTTTTAGAAATAATTGAATTTCAAAAAATTTTAAATTGAAACTCATAAATTTTTATTAATTAATTTTTTTACACAGGTATTTTAGATAATTGAATTTAAAAGGACTTTCAATTGAAAAATATTTTAAATAGTTGAATTTTTAAAGAACTTGATTAAAATTTTAAATATAATTAATTTTGCGAAGAATTCTAGTTAATATTCTTTTAAATAATTCAATTTTGGAAGATTTGAATTTTTTTCTAATAAAGTCGTATTTTCTTTAAAAAAAAAAAATATTTTAAAAAAAGTCGGAAAAGTCACATTTTATTAAATTAAGTTGAAAATAGTCTCATACAGTGGAAAAGAGTCGAAAAAGTCATGCAATCCGAGGTCTGAATTTTGCATAAGAATATGTACATAAAAACGTTTACGAATTTTGTGTTTCCAAACGCGGTTGGAAAAAAATTCTTATACGAAATATGAAAATTCCAGAACCTGATGAAAAATTCAAGAACTTTTCAAGGTTTTCCAGGTAAAAAAAAAAAAAAATTCAAGGACTTTTCCAAATTTTGAATTTTTGGTAAATTACAAATTTTTTAAAGAAAAAATAAAAAAATTAATGTTGTAATTTTTCTGTATAAATTTTGAATTTTCGGTTAATTATAAATGACGTTAAAGAAAAAATAGAAAAGTTAATGTAGTAATTTTTCTGTATATAAATTAAAAGAAAGAAAATAGAAAAAAAAACTACTCACGGAACATCGTCTTCTTCATCAATGGGTTCACTTTCAGCTTGAATACTTTCCATCGCAGTACTATGAGCAACGAGTCTTTGCCGATTTATACTGCGTGATCTATTGAGTGCAGCAGCTCCTATCCTGTCATCTCTTTCGCCGCGTCTTTCAGCTTGAAGGAATCCACCACTATCACAGACATATTCCCCTGCATCATCTTCTGCGCTTGCTGACAATCGTTGTTCCTCCTTAAAAGAACAAAAAAAAGAAAAAAAAACAAAAATCACTATATCAGTATATAATATATATTCAATTATTATATTATACAAGTATATTGTTAAATATTTTATATTATTCATAAATAATTATAATTTCAATAAATAATTTGTTGGTTTAATACTGGCAGTTAATAAATTATAACATTAATAATAATTGAGAAAATTATTATAGAAGTTTATGCTTTTGTTTTTCTGTCTTATTAAACACCGTAAATAAATCAATTTCAATAATTCCAAAAATAAAAGGAGGAAAAAATCGAAAAAGAAAAGAAGAACGAAAATCTTTATAAAAATTCGAGGAAATTAAAAATTTAAATATAAAAATAAAAAGAAAATCGAAAATTTAAAGAAAATAAGTTGTAAAAAGAAAAAAATTGAATAAAAAGTCAATAATGTTAGAAATTTTTTTTTTTTTTAAACGAAAATGTAATTCCGTTTGTAAAAATAATTAAATTTTACGAATTTTCCAAAAATAAAGAAGAATTTGAGGTGAAATATAATATAATTTCCAGGCTTAATTAAATTTCCTTGGCAATTTTACGTTTATCGTTTCTAGATATTCTGTTCATAACTCATTTTTTATTTATCCTCGCTAAAAGATTTTTAAGTTATTTAAATTCTCGCTACATAAAATTTTGACATTTAATTTATAATTTCTTTTAGTAAAAAATTCATGTGTCTGAATTTCTGTACGTTCAATTATACGAAAATTTTTTTTTTTTTTTTTTGATCTAAATTTATTAAAAATTAATTTAAAAAAATGTACAAATTTTTATTTTTTTAAATTCTTGACGAAAATTGAACAAATTTTAATTCGAATATATTAGAAAAAATTGAAATAAATTTAATTCTGTTTAATATCACAAAAGATTGAAACCAAATGCTCCAATTTTTATTCTAATTTTATTATTTGATAAAAATTCTGAAAGTTAAAATTTTTTTTTAACTAAAAAGTTTTTTAAAATAATTTTTGTCTTTTACTTTTCGAGGACAAAAATCTACTTTATTATTATATTAAAAGGTGTATAAAAAAAATGTTTAAAAAAATGTATAAATGATAAAAAGTAGAAAAATAAATTTAATAATGAAACTTACAACTTTTTCTCTAGCAGCTTGATCGAGATTATGAATTCCGACTAGAAGCGAATAGTCCATGATTTTGAAACTCTCAAGAACACGGCAGTCTCGTTGAATTGTTTTGACTAGAGCACTATATGTATCGGCCTCTAGAAAAATTCCCTCCGCATGATGTTCCATAAAATCTAAATCTTTATAAGTAGGCGAAGACTTTGCTCTTTCAGATCGCGAGGCCTTTAAGAAAAAAACAGAGCAAAAATTTTTTTATTACAATAGATTTTTTTATCATTTATAATTTTATTTTCAATGTATTTCCATTTGTTTCCTAAAATTATTATATTTATTATTTTAATATTTACTTTTCTCTTATAAGTTGAGCCTTTTAAGTCATATTTTTGGTGAAGTTTCACGGCTGATGGCAGAAGATTGTTCATAGCAACGAGTCTTACATTTTTACTGTTGCAACGATAACAATACAATCCAAAAAACTTTGGCAATAACGTCCTTGGATTTTGATTTAAATTCTGTAAATAATAATTAAATTGTAAATATTAATTCAATCAAACAACAGGCCCCGGATTGATTTTATAATTTTATAATTTTTGTCAATTCAAACTTTTAAAAACTATATTGTGTTATTTTTTTTATAATAAAAAACCTCTTGAAATAATTTCATTAGGGACAGAGAAAAAAATTTAAATTCTGACTGAAAATTTTTAAATTTTGTAAAAAAAAGTTCAAGTCGCATCTTATTAAAATATAATTCGAAAAAAATCGTACAATCTGAGGCCTGAATTAATCAATTAATCAAGCAATCATTAATAATAATTACTTTAATTACAAGCTTCACAGCATAAAATTTGCTTTAAAAAAAGGGGGGGGGGTGGTAGGGGAAATTTTATTTGAAAAAAGGGGAAAAATAGGGGAAACACTGTGAAGCCTGTAATTATTATTAATTTAAATCAATGAAAAAAAAAACTATTTACCATGTAATATCCAGGTAACAGAGTTTGCAGAAATTCACCTTCTTTGTGTTGAACAGTCTTGATGATAAATTCATCATCCTCTGTTAAATAAAAAATACTTCCACTCGCACCAGGATTTGATAATTCACGCAGTGGTGCACTGCACATCGACATCTGCAATTTTTTTTTTACAATTTAATTTATTAATCTAACAACAATAAAAAACATAATTTTCTATTTAAAAAACTCAATTTTTTTTTCTTAAATGGAGGAAACTTACCAAAAAATCATCTGGTTGGATGCCAAACAGATCTCTAAAATAACGAAATGCAATAGGTGCGTAATTCTTGAATTTAAATTCCGAGAAATGATGAGCTGGAGTATGATTTGAACCTTCGCTAGGGAAATTTGTTGTTTCAACGGTCATGAAATCTTGCATGAGCAAATCGCGTTCAGGTTTACTTGCGAGACCACCGACAGCATGTTGTATACCCAATTGAATAGATCCCATAATTTGTGTACTTTGAATCTAAGAAATTATGAATCAACTAATAATTGATTTGCAAAAAAAAATATATATATATTTAATAAATAAAACTTAAAAATTAAATAAAATTTTAATAAATTACATAAATTTACATAATCATTATACAATTTTTATTTCTCTATTTTCGCATAAATTCCTCTTTTTTTTTTCCTCCCAATAAAATCTACTAATGGAAAAAAAAACAAATTTGACTTAGATTTTTTAAATGAATTTCTTTAGCATTTTGTTTCCTAAGCTCATTAAACTTAATCAGATTCATCGAACAGAGGTCCAGTAAAGAATGACCCTAGAGATTATCAGTAAGAGAAACTAAACTAACAACAAGTTGATATATGTAAAGTAAAATCAACTTTTATTTATAGCACCTCTATATTATTTGCATTTAATGTTAACATAACTTTACAAATATCATTACTAATAGTGCCATGAAAAAAATTGGATAAACTTTTTTTTTTTTTAAAAAAAAAAAAAGTTTTTCCCTTTTTCTCTCTCTCTATATATATATATATCGATAAATGTAAATAAAATACATCAATTAAGATATGTAAATGATTTCTTCCTCTTCTCATATATCATTTATATAATTCTTACCTTTTTATATGTAATTTCGCCCCCAACTCCCACCCTTCTGTGGCCAATCTTTTTCTCTCGCTCCGATTTATTTCTTGACACTCCAACTGGAGTTTTCGGACCTGCACTGCCATGTTGCACTGTTGAGCTCTATAATAATAATGAAAGATCATGGTGCCATTATGCATTCTTTTTATGCTTTCATTGATGCATCGCAAAGGGACAATTGCTGCAATGTAGAATTGTTAAATTGAAAAGAAAGCAGACAAACTATTTCATATGATTTTATGTCTTTCTTTAATATATTCACTCATCGCGGGTCAATAATCTTCATCTTTGTTAATTCTTTGCGTATAAACAATAATGTAATTTTCTTAGTTTTTAATTATTACAAAACACTAAATTAATATCAAATTTTTTTTATTTTTTCTATTTTAATATTTTTCTGATTTATTTACTGTTAAATTTATTTTTCCATTTTATTAACTGATCTTCATTTCTTGATCAACATTTTAAATTAAAGTTTAATTAAAAATAAATTAATTTTTCTTTGGAAACTCCATTTGTTACAAAATAGTTATTTAAAAATTTTTTTTTTTTATATTAAAAACTTCCACATGTTCTGTAAATTTTAACTTTTCAATAATAATTTCAAAAAAAAAAGACAGGGCCTAATTTAGTCGTGATGCAAGGAATGTTTATTTTTTCGTGGAAATGACCATCTATTAAAATCATATCTACTTCAAACAAATTGATAAGTTAATAAAGTCCATGTGAAGAAAACACTTAATAAATAAATAGCATTCCTTTTATAATTTGATTTAATGAAAAAACAAAATTTTCTTGTATCTATCAATTAAAAAAAAAAAAAAAATAGTAATAAATTCGAATTTTTATAATATTAACAACTTTCAAGTAAAATAAATAAATAAATTTTAAATCGTAAAAATAAGTGAATTTTTTTTTAAATCACTGCACTTTCGAGTATAATTGAGAACAACTTTGAAGCAAAAAAAAAAAAATTATGTATTCTTATAACGGGAATTTTTATATACATATTTCACTCCAACTTCTAAACGTTCGAATGAATTCTTTGATTTTCTCGTGAAATCACAATTAATTGATTTTTTTTTTTACTATTTTGACAATTTTTTTATTTTATTACAATTTTCATTGTTATTTATTCATTTTAATATTCATTATAATTTTTTAATTTTAATATTTATTTATTAATAATTATTGATGTAATAAATAAATTTAATAACTAATAAATTTAATTTAAAATAAACTTTTTCCTATTTTTTTTTAAATATTTCACTAATATTACTTCAACAAAAAATGAATTTTATTAAATAATTAATAGGAACAATATTTGAACTGCAAGAACAACAAAAAAAAAAAGTCGTTTACATGAATTCCCAAAGCTATGAAACGCTTCAACTTCAACTACTTTAATTAATTATCGATTTTCATTACATAAACACAACTCTCACGAATAGATTTTGGAGTTTCATTAAAAGAATGCTAATCTATCATGCAATTTGGTTTGTAAACAGAAAAAAAAATAGAATATTTACTAGAACGACAAATTTCGAAGGAAACAATATCTTGAAAACAGGAAGGAAAAAATTTTTTTTTTCACAACGTGAGTCACTTAAATAATGATAGAAGAATGTGCATTGAACAAGATATGTATATGAGAGAATACAGTAGAAAGTAGCACAAGGAGCCTTGAAAGTGACAATGGCCTAAGACTGCACTTCTAATATATCTATTCATGGACCTTTGAAGTCCAGTGTGTTGTATAAATCGATTCCAAAATTTCAGAAAATTAAAAGAAATCAATTTCATTGAATTTAAATGACTATTTTAAACCTTGAAAAATATTTTTAATACAAATAAAACGGTAAATAACGGTTTTAGATTATAAAAGAAAAAAATTAACTATATACTGCTAATTTATCTACCATTTAAAAAAAAAAATAAATAATTTTAACATTGCAGCAAATGATTGCGATTTTATTTAATTAATAAATAATTTATACACTTACGTCAAAGGCTGATACTTTTTCACCCACTGATTTATCTGCAAAAGAAAAAAAAAAATAGATTTCATTTCAAAACATTTTTATGTTCGGGTCATTTTTTTTTAACAACTTTTTGATTATCCGATTCACACGGAAATAAAAATTAGTTTTTTTAAAAAATATTTTAAATTATTTTTTAATAGTAAGATAATAATTAGTAAAGTAACTAAAATTAATAATTTTAAAGCTGAACATAATTATAATTATAATAATTATAATTATTAATTTAATTATAAATATTCTTCATTAAATTTACCGAAAAAAAAATTAAAAATGTTTATTAACTTAATTAATTATAATTTTTACTAAAACAATTATTGCCAAGTGAAGTGTAACTTTTTAAATACTTTAATAATATTTTTAAAAACAAAAATTAAGAAATACTGTTTTACAATCACATTGAAACGAAGTGATTTAAAATATGTAGTTTATTCTTTTATATATATATATATATTACAATTGAATAGACTGAATCATTGTTCAACTGTAATTGTAATACCATCCTCAAAACCTAATGACTTTGAATAATAGGAAGCAGTGAATAAGTTAAAAGAAATACATTAATAATAATTACATTACAAATAATAATTATCCTCATTAGAATTAATAAAAAAAAAAGAATGTAAAACAATTTCAGTTAAATTTATAATAAATTTTCTGGAACGTTAAAAATTCACTTCTTTATTAATAAAAAAAAAATTCTTTTTTTTCTGGAAAAATTAACCTTTAAAAAAAATGTGAAAACAAACTTTGTTTTTGTTTAAAAACAGCTAGTTTACTTAGCGTAAAACTATTGATCTAATCTATTTTAACTTCCATAAAATGTTAACTTTACACGTGGGGTCTTAAAATAGAAACAATTCATCTTTTGTCCGAATAGTTATTTATGTTAGAAAACAAGGAAAACTTTTTACTACAAAAGTTAATTTATCTAAGTATTTTGCAAAATATTATTCAATAATGTAAAAAAAAAGTACAATTAAAGAATTAATATTTAACAATTTTCATCTCTCGAATACTTTTTTCGTGTGAAAAAAAAAATCATGAATCATTAATGTTTAAATGCAAGAAATTGATTATTAATCATTCGGATCAAAGTCTAGGGGTTTCTTTAGAAAAAAAAAAAAAAAAAAAAAAAATATTTACATTACAGTCAAAATTGATAAATGACAGATGATGTCAATCAGCTGTTACGAATGACCTACGTCATCATTGGAATTCCTAAATATTAAACAAGAAGTAGCCTTGACAATTGAATTAATTGGCTGAATTTTATAGGACAATGTTAATACTGATGATATAAGGGTACAATACCAATGAAATCAAACCTTCAAACTTTGTATTTTAATTCTAGAGGTTATGTTAATAAAATGGTTTAAACATATATATTATTACTCACTGTCTTCCTCCACAGAATCTTGAGGTCGTAGATGGTCTTCACCGCCCTGGGCTCGGCCTGTGAAACTTGTCTCGACCACTTCGATCACGTCTACATTGTCGCCCGAAGCCATTTTGCATCCGACAAGGCGAAACTTTGAACTCACTCTAAACGACAATTCCGGTTGTCATTTACGATGTTCGCATTTCTCAACCAAGAAATTCGCATGATTTCTTTTTTAATTGAATGTTCAGTGTGCCCCATCGATGTGCCATCTGAATTCCTCGTACATTTTTTTTTCACACTCGCGAACTTCAAAATATGTCAAGCTTCGGCCCCTAATTCCTGGGCAACGAAGAACTCCCCCGTCTATTGACCGGACGCCATATTGCCAAAAACCGATCTGACATCTATTGGACACGTTTTGAAACACTATTACATGTGTGTGGGTGGTATTATTTTCCGATAATATAAATTATATATATATTCTTATTAAGTTATTTAATTTGTGCTTAAAATAGAGAAAAAAAAACAAGGGAAAGAATAAAGTAAAGAAAAAAAATATTGTTTCGCATTTTTATTTTTCATTCGTATTTCAAATTAGTTCCTATTTTATCATAAATAGCGATTCTTATCGATTTCCGCTTTTATTGGCGGCAATTTCCGCATTAATTTGAAATGTTTTAATGAATATTCCGTTTTCATTTAATATTATATCGAACATTTATTTTTAGAATGGTATTAAAAGATAGTTATTTTTTTTCTTTTTGTTCAAATATAAAATAGATTTTAATAATTAAATGTCTTGTTAAAAATATGTGAAATTTAAATATAAATTATTAATTATTAATTATAAAAATTATGGAATAATAATAAAATTTGAAGAAAATGTAATTTTTATTTTCGATACGGAAATCTATTATTAATTATATTCATTTAATTTTTAATAACTTTTTCATTTTATTTTTTATTTATTTTTTTTTTTCTAAAAATAAAACATTCACAAAAATATCACTAAATTCTAATATAATTTGAAAATGGATGTGATGTATAAAAAAAAAAATTCTATAATTGTAAAAAGTTATGAAAATACTTTAATTTGTTTTTCCTATAATATAAGAAATGGGGGAAAAAAAGAATTAATTATGCAGTGATTTATTTAAAGAATTAAGAAGTGGATATTTCCCACGGCAAATTCCTTTAAAGTCATCAGTCTCAATACTCCAGATCATTACTCCTCCTAAACCCATTTTTTTCGCATATTCAGCTTTTTCTGTTAAAGAGCTTTAAATAGAACAGAAAAAATATTTTTACAAATTAAAACATATTAAAAAAAAAATTAAATTGTAATAGATAATTATGATAATTTAAAAAAAGAGTAATTTAGAAAAAATAATTTCTTTTTTTCAAATTAAATCTTTTGAAGTTTTTTTTTTTTTTGTAAAAATTTCAATAATTTTTTTTAATTAATAAATAAAAATTCTTACTTGCAATTATCATATCCGACCCATTGATTATTCAAATAAGCATAAGGAACTTTTTGTTCTTGATTGAATCCAAGTTTCCATGTTTTTTGTTTTTGCATCTCTCCAATTTCATTGAATCCTAAAATTCCAGCTTCCCTCGTATAAGGTCCAGCTGTTCCCGGTCCAGTAAATGGGGCGCCAATTTCATGATTGGCTGAATTTTCTAATGTAAATGTTCTCCCATAGAAACCTGTTCCAAGAATCAATTTTTCGGCAGGTGCTCCTTGAGATAACCAGTATTTAACTGCTGAATCCTTGAAAAATTTATTTAAAAAGAAGTATAACATTTTTTTTTTGCAAAAAATTATAAAAAATAATAATTTTTTTTCTTAATTTTTTAAAAAAAATTAAAATTTCACTAAATTGTTCTTTATAATTTAATTATTATTTGAAATTTAAATAAATTTTTTTTAGATATATTTACAATGTTCATTTGTCTTTTTAATCCAGTTTCATTCGAAGCGGGATAAAGTGGTGCATGATGTCCAACTTTATGATCGGAATCAAATGATCCATGAAAATCATAAGTCATTAAATTAATAAAATCGACGTATTTTGATAAATTGGAAATATCATATGATACACTTGCTGTTGCTTCGGCTGCACCAACGGCAATACTTAGTATTAAATTTTCCTTTTCAAATCTTTTTTTAAGATCCTTTAATACTAAAACTAAATTTTTCACATCCTCAGGATGTCCTCCTCGTTTTGCAGGATATTCCCAATCAAGATCGAATCCATCAAATTTGTATTTCTTGACAAATTCAACGACATTATCGACGAATTTCAATCGAGTGACTGGATCATTCATTACTCTGTATTTATAGAGATTATTGTGACGTAATTAAAAAAAAAAATAAATTACAATTTTATTTCTTTATTATTATTTATATATTTAACTTTATTTCTATCTGACAAAAATGTATTTTTTAAAAATATTTAAACAAGAAATTCGATTTTTTAATAAATCTTTGTTTTTTGACAAATCCAAAAATTACATTTTCTTTTTTTTATTAATTAGGTATTATTTATTATTAAAAACTTTTTATACGATTTCACGTTACTTATCAATATTTAATTTTGTATAAAATTATTATTTAATATATATATATATATATATATTAATTTTAAATTTCTTTCATAATTGCAGAATATCTAAATTTTTGAAAAATTAACAAAACAGATCTAATCCTTTTGGAAATTTTATTTTTGTTTTCACATTTTCTATGAATAGAAATTTGAGTTTTTAATAAAATTAAATTAAAATAAGAAATTTTCTAATAATAATAATAATTAATAAAAAAAAAAATCTAATTGATAAATAACTTGAAATTGTAAAAAAAAGTTTTTAATAGTAAATAATAAAATAATAATAACATTTTAAAATATGCAAGTAGATTATGAAAAATTGAGAAATTCGTAATTTTTTATTTATTTATATATAAATACAAACCTGGAATATTTACTTGAACCTTCATTCCAACCGCCCATGCTAATCATGATTTTTGTCAATGGACTTTTTTCACGAAGAGCATTAAACCTTCCGTATCCATCTTTTCCTCCATTATCCGGCAAATCTTGCCAAGGATCCAATACTTTCACTGTTCCATCTTCATTAAGTCCAGCAAATGCATAAATTAAATGTGTACAAAGTGTTGGATCAATGTAGGAAATATCAAAATGTCCATTGCCAGGTCGATAAACTGACCAACTGCCAAAGTAACATACGATTTTTTCTGCAAATTTACATTTAAAAATTATTTCTTTACTTTTTTTATACTTGAGTAAAAATTAAACGATTATGATAAATGTTTATTTAATTTAAATATAATTTATTTAATTCAAAATTTGGAAAAATAATGAATAACTGAAATTGCAAAAAAAAAACTTTTTTTTTTTCAAGAAAAAATATTTTATTTTTAAAATAAGGAAATTTTATTTCATTTTTTTTTTTTTACCTACTTACTGTTATTGTTAGTGGACATAATATATTATATTGTTAGAATATATTTTAGCTTCCGCAATAGTTGAAACATTCACTTTTTAAAGTTTATTCCAGTTAATTTATAAAGAAATCACTGAAGCTTTTGCATTAAAATGAACCACTTAAAGATAGTGATCATATACATATAAGAGAAAAAATTATTCCACGATGAGTCAGATTGAGCCCGAAGTGACCCCAACCAGTCTATATCTTCGGTACTATTATATGTATATATATATATATTAAAGAATATTAAGAAACTTATATTGGTTCTTCACGCCAAACTATAAATGAAAAAAAAAAAGTTAGATTAAAGTGATTACGTTTTTATTACATTATATATATATATATATTTTAGAATAATTTTCAAATTAAAGATAATAAATATTGTACAACTATTATATATTTAATAATTATATAATAATAAAATGCTTGGTCTGTCCTTCTGTCCTAACTTGAAGTTGGTCTTTTCTGATTTCATGTGTTTTTTTGAATAGTAATCTTATGACGTGTCAAATTTTGACAATTCTTTTTCTCATTTTTGCCAAAGTTGTATAATTGTGTTTCCAAATTTCGGAATAAGTTTCTTTAAAATTCCAAATTCGAAAATTCAATTCACGAAGCTGAAGTACACAACGTTTACCAACGAAATTTTTTTTAAAGTTGTATATTGATTCAAAAATTGTATACAAATACAAAAAAATTATGATGAGAAAAAAGATGCGCCAGGAAATTTCGTACAAGATAGTAATTTGAAAAAAAAATTAATTTTTAAAAATTAATTTTTAAGGTACCAGGGGCCAACGAATACCTATTAAATATTAATTATAAAAACACAGGCCTCGAATCAACTTAAAGACACAAAAAGTCGTTTTAGTCGATTTATATTCCCAAAAAAAGTGGATTTGTTTTTTATTTTAACAAAAATATTTTAAAGATTTTTAAATAAAAATTTTTTTTTTAAATAATAATCCCTTTCGAAGGGTTAAAGTTGAAATTTTTAGAAATAATTAAATTTCAAAAGATATTGTTAATTTTCAAACAATTATTAAATTTTATAGAACTAAAAATAATTTATCAAACAATTTTTGGAAAACATTTTTGAAATTTAATTGAATTGTCAAAGATTTAAAATTGAGATTTTTGAAATTAATTGAAACTTTAAGTGTTTTGTAATTAAAATTTTAGATGATTTCACTAAAAATTTATTAGAAAATGCGGACAAAATACAATAATTTGAAAATCATTTTTAATTGAAAAATGGTTTCAGATAGTTGAAATTTCAAAGAATATTATTAAAATAGTTAAAAATAATTGAATTTCAGGAGAGTTATAATTGAAATTATTAAATTTCAAAAAAAAAAAAAAAATTTTGATGGAAAATTTTAGAAATAATTAAATTTTAGATGCTTTTAAATTAAAATTATTGAAAATTCAATTAATTTTGAATTCAAATTTTTGAGAATAATGAAATTTTATATTATTTTACATTTGGAAAATAATTGAATTTCAGTTCATTTTGAATTGAAAATTTTGGGAAATAATTGAATTTTAATTTAAAATTTGGATAATAATTTAATTTAAGTTCATTTTTGATTGAAAATTTGGATAATTAATTTTGAATAGAAATTTTAGAAAATAATTGAATTTTATTTAATTTTAAATTGAAAACTTAGTAAATAATTAAATTTTAAATTGAAAATTTTGGATAATTATTGGATTTTTAATTGATTTTGAATTAAAATTTCGGGTAATAATTGAATTTTAGTTTATTTTGAATTGAAATTTTTAAAAAATAATGCAATTTTATTGTGATATATTTTTTTAAATTATAAACAATTGTTAAATTTCATAAAAATTTTAATTGAAAAAATAATTTTGATATAATTAAATTTGTGATGTATTTCATTAAAATTATTAAAAAAAATTAATTTAGTGAAGAATCATTTTAGTTGAAAATTTGTTAAATAATTGAATTGAAGAAGATCTGAAGAAGATCTATATTTTATACTAAAAAATGTATTTTATTTACATTTTTTTTCAAATGTAAAAAAAATGTCGCATTTTATTAAAATAAGTCGATAAAAGTCATATTTTTGAAAAAAGTCGGAAAAAGTCTTATAATCCGAGGCCTGTAAACATATAATTTTCATTAATTATCATTTAATATGTAATAATATTCTAATAAATTAAATTATTATTGATAATATTAATCTTTAATTTCTTTATAACAAACAATTAAATACTCAATTTGGCGCGTTTAATTTTGCTAGTTATATATTATTTAATTTAATCCATTATGAAACAAATGAAACTTGGAAAATAAAAAATTTGTGATCTTCTTTTTTCAAAATAGTTTTTTTCAGTATCATTCAAAATTCAAAATAAAAAAAAATATACAAAAATGGCACAAAATTGCATAAAATAAAAATTGTTTTTCAAAAATGACAAAGTCAATCACTTAATTTTACTTCAATAAACAATCATCATCATGTTTTTCATTTACTATAAAAATAGGTATAAAATTAAAAAAAAAAGAAAAATTAATAAGGTTATTTTCCATTTATAAATAAAAAAAAAAATTACATTTTTATATATAGATTGTCATGTTAAATTTTGGACGAAAAGTGATTAAGGAACCAAAATTATTGATTAAGAAATCATTAGTTCTAATAATGATTGGAACTATTGCATGGAATCTTTTCAATGATTATTCACACTTTTACAATGAGGTAAATTGATAAAAAAAATTAATTACCTAATTTTTCAAATGTAAAGAAATAAAAAAAAAAAAAATTGCTATTATTTTTTTTTTTTAGATTTTTTTTACTGGTTATTTGAAAT
The DNA here is from genome assembly GCF_019393585.1 of Leptopilina boulardi. NCBI lineage: Eukaryota > Metazoa > Arthropoda > Insecta > Hymenoptera > Figitidae > Leptopilina > Leptopilina boulardi. The sequence continues at coordinate 217,548 of NW_026137659.1, read as the reverse complement.
TAAATCTTTTTTATAAAAAATTTCTCCTAGGTAAAATTGAAAATTTTTTTCATTTTTTTTTTTGTATGTTTAGAAAATTTTTAATATTTAAACATTTTAATAGGTTGTTCGTTATTCTAAATCACTGGCTATTCAAAAAGCTATGAATGGAAACAAGGAAAATAAAGTTCAAGCATGGAATAAAAGTGAAAAATATTTCTCATATTCTTCTTTTCCTAACTCACCTGAAAATAAAAAATAAAATTTGAATATTATTATTTCTTTTTCTTTGACCTACTGGAACAATTTATTACATTATTTGTCCTATAACAAAAACTTTTATATGCGAATAATACAATAGAAAAATAAATAAATACATTTTACATGCAATATTTTTAAAATTTGTTATTTCAAAAGAAATAAATTAAATATATATATTACAAAATTATATGTAAGGTACTATCTATTTATTTGACGAATTGGATAAAATTTCTAAAAAGCATTTAAAAAAATTATAAGAGAGGTTATGTACTTTGAAGAAAGAAAGAGCCAGTAATTTTTTTTTAAATATTGCTTTTCAATAAAACGATTAAATAAAAAATATTTCTAATTCAAATAAAGAATTCATAATACATGTTTATTTATTTTTAGTTCTAATTTTCATACCTTAATTTATTATTACAACAGGTGTCTGCAGGTGCATTTTATATCCCAAAATATTCCAGAAGAAATGTTATACAATTATTTTTCTTTAAAAACGAATTTAAATTCTTTTATTTAATTAATCTTATATGGAAATTCAATTAAAAATTTAAATATTAGCCACAATTTACTTGAATTTATTTGAAACATTTTAATATTTTTGAAAATGAAGAAGCGTATTGTTTTTTAAATGATCAGAGATGGGAATTAATGCAACACTAAATGTAATTACGTAAACTAACGTAATATCACGTTATAAATGTTTAGAAAAATCAAAAATTTGAAAAATTGAAAAAAAAATTTATAAAGAATTAATATTGTATATTATAATTTGTTTAAAATATTTACTTGTTTCAAAAAGAAATAATAAATTAATAAAATTTTCTGTATTACAATTGGAAACTTGCCATTGGCAAGTTCTTCTTTACCGACCAACCATATAGTGCGAAAGAGAGTATGTATATGTAAACATGATGTAAACATTTGTAAACTTTTTTTTTGACGTTTAACCTATAGTGCAGTCGTTTGTTTATTATTTGACGTTGAATATGTGAGCCAAAAAAAAATCAAGATTACACAAAAATAAACAAATATGAAGGATCTCGCAGTCGAAGTTTGCGACAAAAACGGAGCATATTATAAGGTTTGTTTTTTGAATATTATACAAAAAGTGGAGTAAATTAATAGCGACAAATGGCCAAATATATGGGGCGCGAAATAATTATAAAATTAAAGAATGCACACACTCGTATTTTGAAAAAAAAAATGCGATTCTAAAATTTAAATAATGTTTATTATGTGAAATAATTAGGTTAAACTTGTCAAAACAATAAAATTATTACAAGCAAAATACAAAAATAAAGTATAATTTCTATTTTCCAATTTTTAGAAAAGAGTATTCAAATTGTAATTTTTTTAAGAAATGTAAAATGAAATTTCGAATGTGAATAGAAATTTTTTACTTGCGTCAATATTTGATTTAATTAAATTATTTCTTATTAAAGTAGTAATTTTCTTTTTAAATATAAATTCACGATCTTAACTATGACGTTGTACTAATAATGAATTTTTAATTTTTTAAGTAATCACTTCTTCAACTTGATAAAAATTTATTTTTCTTTTCAGGCCATTGTCAACGATGTCTTTGAAGAAGAGCTTTTAGTAGCATTTGAAAATAAGTAAGTTTCTCTTTGAATTTTTTTTAATAAGTAAAATTCCATTAGTATTTTTTTTTTTTTTTAATTTAAAATTTAAATAAAGTGGCAAAAATGGTTTTAAAAAAACTATTATTTATTAATTTTTTATAATTAATAAATTTTTTAAAATATATTAAATATTTTGAAATAAGAAAGCTAGAAATAGAAAAATTTACAATTTAAGAATTTTAAAAATATAATAATATATTGAGATAAATTCATAATTAAAAATTAATTTTGCTGTTATCATAAAGTTGGCAACCAGAATCTAAGGTACCATTTTCTGAAATTCGTCTCCCTCCAAAAGATGGACCAAAACCTGAATTGCATGAAAATCAGGAAATTGAAGTATTTTCACGTGCACACAATAAAAAAGCTCGTGGATGGTGGAAGGCGATCATTAAAGTAATTAACAATAAATCACTGTGACACTGACATTAAAACATTTATGTTTTAAAAATTCTAAATTTAAAAATAAAAAATTGTATATTATATTTTTTTAGGTGATCAGAAGGGGATTCCAAGGAGGATTTATAATTGTAAAATATTCAAACTTGAGCAAGGAATATGAATATTATACTGAAATAAATTGCTCTGACATTGAGAGATTAAGACTGCAGAATCCTAATCCCCCTATTGATAAAAATACTTTTTATAAAATTGAAATTAAAGTACCTGAAGAACTCCGTGAATTGTGAGTACCTATGTCAATTTTTTTTTTTTTTTTTAATTTTCCATCATAATAAAGAATATATTTCTTATAAATAATTTACAAAAAAAAAAAAAAAAAATAGAAAATTTTTAAATTATAAAATATTTATATTATTTTGATTTAATAAGATAAATAATAATAATTATTATTAATTTATTATTTTTGTCAGCAATTTCTAATAAATTTTTCATCAATAGAAATCACAAAAAATTTCAATTAAAAAAAAAAAACTACAGCAGTTTAGATTTACAGAAAATTAATTTCAAATTTACAATCTTTTGCAATTCAATTATTTAAAAAAAAATTAATTTAAAAATCTGTAAAACTTAATTACCTTGTCTGGCATTTTTTTTTGCCGTTAAAACTGAAAAGTATGCTAAAATTTTTAATTCGTATAAATTTCTTAAATAAGAGTTCAAAAAATTTTTGAAATGGAAATTAAAGTTTTTTTTGTTCGAAATTTGTCCTACTTAATTAAAATTTTGAAAATTTATCTTAGTTCAATTTTGAAATAAATTCGAAATAAATTTTCTTGATAATAATTCTTTTAGAATTATTCTTATTAAGGAATTAAAAAAAAAAGGAATTTAATTACAATAAACATTAGTTATTTAAAGTAAAATATTTATTAAGTAATTAAATTTTAAAAAATCTACTTTTTTTTGCAATGTAAATCGATTAAAACAACTGTTTTTACACCCTTAAAGTCGATGCCAGGCCAGTATATTATTTTATTAATGAATTGATTTAACAAAATGCAATTATTTTTTTTTTTATAAAAAATATTTTTCTTTGTTAGTGCAAAAATGGATAATGTACACAATGAATTTAAAAAGGCAATAGGAGCGGCAATGTGTCGATATGTACCTGAACGTGGAGTATTGCTAGCAATTTCACGTCATGAAAATATACATCATTACAGTAATATGCTTCAGGAAATGCATATTCAAAATTTAACTGAAAAGGTAATTTTAACATGAAAATCCAAAAAGACATTGCATTTTTTAAAATTGTAATTTTTTTTTTTAAATAAACGATATTTATTTAAAACAATATATTATATATTATAATAAATAAATATATTTATTATTTATTTGTATATTATATTCATTTAAAAATTTTTTGCTTCTGATTTTTTTTTACTGCAGGTACTTCTTTTAAAAAGAACAGAAGAAGCAACTCGACAACTTGAATTAACAAAACTGCAGACGAGCGAAGGGTGAGAATTCCTTTTTATTTATTTATTTTTTTTTATTATTTGAGATTTGCCGTAAATTTTGTTTTAAACTCTGCGATTATTTTCCTGTTCTTCTATATATAGATACAATGACGAGTTTAACGTTCAAGAAGATTTAATGGGACTTGCTCTCGATCTAGCTACTGGAGGTATTGAAGCTCACGGAGCAAATATTCATGAAAATAGAAAAAATGATGGAATTACAAACATAGAATTGAAGGAAAATTCGTGTACATTTGAAATTTACGAAGAGGTAAGAAAAATTTACTTTTTAAACTATTCAAATTGCTTTTGTTTTATTTATGGACATTTTTTTTGAAATTTATCTCCAATTATTTATAGACCAAAAATCAATTTATTATGTTTTTTTTTAATTAAGTATTTTATTCTTTATTCTAAACGAAGCTATTTGGCTCAAAAAGGAATTTTTAATTATTTTACAGATACACGATGCTGTGAAAAAAGCGCGTTCTATGATAGAATATAGTGAAGAATCAATTCCAATACCAAAGGTTCTTATTGGAAAACTGATTGGAAAGAATGGTCGTATCATTCAAGAAATTGTCTACAAAAATGACGTAGTAAGTATAAAGTACAAAAATTGAAACAAAAAAAAAAAAAAAGGTTTGAATTAGTTGGAAAGTCAAGCTATGCGTATTTTGTAACAAAAACAAAAATTCAAAATCTTGTTCATAATTTTAAAAGAAAGCTTTTTTTTTTTACTTCTTAAAAAAAAGAATAAAAAATTTTAATTAGCACTTGAAACCAAATTAAAAAAAAAAAAAAAGAAAAAAATCTTTTTATCATTTGAATGTCTCAGGAAGCAGTCAATCCAGAGAGATTACAAATTGGAAATCACCGTGAAAAAATTTGTTGCATTTGTTTAACTGAACTAGCGACACATGCTTTCATACCTTGTGGACATCGAGATGTTTGTGGCACTTGTTGTGACGAGACAATGGCAAAATTATTATTAGAAAAATCCAAAGAAAATACAGAAAATGAAGTAGCAAGAGGAATATGTCCCATATGTAGAAGTAGATTTACTTCAATTAACATTGTCTATATATGAAAAACAAAATGTGAGAAGAAAAAAATGTTTTCTTAATAGTTGAAAATAGTAATTAAATTTTGATAAAATAATTTTTGTGCAATAAAAAAAAAAAAAAAATTAAGAAAACTAAAAAAAAAAATATCAAGAAATTATTTTTTTTTAAAAAAAAGTGAATTATTAACAGTAGAAAAAAAGAATTATTGTAAATTGGATGAAATTGTAAATATGAAAAATTAATTTATCCATTAATTAATTCCAATCTTTAATTACTTATTTTGTTGTTAATAATACATTTTTAAAATAATTTTATATTTTATTTTTTTAGTTTTATTTTTTTTTATTTCAACAAAATTACATTTTACTTTAACAGAATTGAATTTAATTTATATTATTAAAACTTGATATATTAATAATTTTAAAACTTTACGATTTGAAATTTTTATCTTGTTAAATTGCATTAAATTTTTTATATCTTTTTACTGTCAGATTATTGAGACAGGAATTTTATGCTTGAATATAGAAGCATAAATTTTTAAAATATTGTCTAATAATAAAATTCGCATTAAAAAAACGTATTAATTAATAAAAATATAATAATTTAGGTTACAAGGCAGCATAATATAATAATAATATATTTATATGTAAAATGTATTATAATAATTTATTCTTACGAGAAAATAAAAATTAAATTGTAGTCGACAACTATTTCTTTTTTCAAATTAAAACTCTATTTTTGAAAATAATAATAATAATAACAAATAATTGAATTAAAATATTTATTTTCTCTCGAAAAAGAAACACAATTTTTTTTTAAAGGACAAGTAATAAAATCATTATATTAAGGAGAAGTAATATTTGTCTAAATATTTATTTTTCCACCTATAATCACAAATTATATTATATTATAAATGTACAAGGATATTTTTAATGGCCTATTAAGGCAAATACAACAAACTTTTCAACTCCAGACTTTTTAACATTCCCGCTGAAGAAAATCTTTTTCAAATAAGAAAAACAGATAATATATAATTTTTCAACAGAAAATGATTTCTTCTTTCAATGAAACACATTTATTAGTTAATAGGAATGATCAATGAATAATGTAATTTTTAATACACTACACTATTTTCTTTTTTGTTATTGTTAATATATTTTACTCAATTTCATTACTATATCATTGACTATTATAATACTATTTTTTTTTCTTTTGAAATGAACAACGTACTAATTTTCTCTTTTCTTTACAACCTTTATACACCTAATATATAAATATGGGAAATTACAGTAAATTTAAGTAACAGTTAATTTCTACAAAAAATAAAAATTATTCACAAAATTAGACGCTATACACTTATTATTATTATTATTTGAAAAAGAAAATGTAATATCGTTACTTTTTTTCCCAAAAGTAAAAAATGACTAAATTACGCAAATAGACTAGTGTAAAAGATTGTTTTTCTTTTTTTTTTTTTAAATTAAATGTAAATATTGAAATTGAGATTTACAATTAATCATCGATCTAATTTCGATTCGTACCTAAACTCTAAAAATGAGGGAAAAAAAAATTAAAATATATATAGCATAATGTTTCAAATAAGGTACAAAGAGAGGCGATCAATTAAAATCGTACTTTTTAAGAAAGACTCTACAACTCTTGGTAAAAATAATAAATCAAACGTTGATGACATATATAGTATTTAAAGCTTAAAATGCATAATTATTAATTTAAGTGTATAAATTCTCTTCGCACAATTAAATTTCTTTATATTACTCTTAACATTTGTTAAATAGTTTCATATTATTATCCCCCCCCCCTCCCAAAAAAAAGAAGAAAATGGAAAAGAAAAAATATTACAAAAAAAGTAGTAAAAATTATAGACTCTGAAAAATATTATACAGAAAAATAATGTTGACAAAATAAAATTCAAATACTTACAAAATAGAGAAAAAATAATTTATTTCTCTTATCTGAAAAATCACAAGATTACTACTTTTTCTCTAATATTTTTTCCAATGAGAATTTTAAATTAAAAAAAAAAAAAAAATTATTAACTTTGTAAGAAAATTTTTTACCCAACGTAAATTATACAATTCATTTTACGCATTTTATTATGTTAAAATTTAATTTTGAACTTATAAAGTCCAAAAAAAAAATGCTATTTAAAATAATAGATCGAAAATTGAAAAAAAAAAATTAAATAAATTATTTCGATTCATTTACACAATTGTGTATAAATTATTCAAAAAAAAAAAAAAAAAAATTGACAATTATTTAATGAATTGAATCTTTTACGAAAATCAGAACAGTTTTGTCAAGTGCATATTATAGCACAAGATTAACAGTGCAATTGTTTGTATTGTTTAACGTCCATTTCGAAAAAATCTTTCCGAACTGATTTTCAATGTATTATAAAAACAAATTCATTGATTGATCATTTTTAAAAGAGCAATCAACACACAATTTTTTGTGACAATTTTATAATATATCTTGCGCGCGACTACATCGCGTGTTTTCTTACTGATGAAGTTTTGTTTTTTCTTCAAAATTTGGGGATTTGAAAATTTTTAATTTCTAGTTAACCAGGAAAGGGCCTTTAGAAAAAAGTATGTTAATGATATTGCATAAAGTATCTTATCTCTTTGTTGACGTTGCATAATTTGTGATTCCACTGCAATTATTCGTCGATGTAATTTTCCAACTTGACGCCGTAAATGTTGTACTTCCTCGCTGGGTGTAAGAGTCACGTCTAATGTTGTATTAAACGGCGTTTGTTCTCTGAATAAAAAATAATTTTCAAATTTAATTTAATTAATAAGCGTTGAAAGATTTAAAACTAAGAAAGATTTTGTTAATTTTCAGACAATAATTAAATTTTACAGCATTAAAAATAATTTATCAAATAATTTTAAATAATATTTTTTTAAAAGTAATTGAATTTTCAAAGATGTTTGAAATTAATTGAACTTCAAGTGATTTTTAATTAAAATTTTTTTATGATTTTTGTTATTGAAAAATTTATTAGAAATTGCAGACAAAAATACAATAATTTAAAAATTTCTTATGCCAAAAATGGTTTTTGATAGTTGAATTTTTTGAAGAAGAATTTTTTTGTTGAAGAATATTAAAAAAAATCATTAAAAAAAATAATAATAATTTTAATTGAAAAATAGTTTAAGATAATTGAATTTGTGAAGAATTTCATTAAAATTATTAAAAATAATTAATTTAGAGAAGAATTTTAGTTAAAAATTTATTAAATAATTGAAATAAAGAAGATCTGCATTGTATACTAAAAAAATGTAAAAAATAAAGTTGAAAAAGTCGCATTTTATTAAAATAAGTCGAAAAAAGTCGTATAATCCGAGGATTGTAAAAAATTATAATAATAATTTTTAGAAGAAAAAATTTGAATTGAAAATTTCAAAAATTATAATTTTAGTAGTATTTTTAGAAATTTTATATTTTTCCAGTACTCTTCGTAAAATTCTCTGATTTACCTAACTCGTGTCATATTTTCAAAATATTGAATCAAATTTAAATGAAATTTGTTTTTAAATAATAAAGAAAATAACAAAAAGTACCTATCTTTAAATATTTAATTAGATTAGGGTCAGCCGGGGTAAATCCGAACGGGGGGTAAATCCGAACGCTAATTATTTCAGCTTAATTAAAATTTTTAAAAATAAGTTCGATATGAGAATTTTTACCTCAGATCCTCTTCAAGAGATTCTAAGTATTATCCCATTTTTCGTTTGTTAATTAGTAACAGCATAAACAAAGATAACGAGTATTGCAAAAAAGATTGAAAATCAAAGATGACACTCTTTCAGTATTTTGTCTCGTATTTCAAGAAAAAGAAGCTAAAAATTTATTTTATTATTTATAATTGTTTGTTATGAATACTAGAACAGAAACTATTTTTCATTTTTGCCTTCTGTAAAATTTTATTAATAATATCAGACCGTTCGTATTTACCCAGGAAAATTGGAAAACCGGGGTAAATCCGAACGGTATTTTCAATAATTTTTTTTTACATCAGAGCCACACAAAATTGTTTTTATTTCATTACACAATTATTTTAACATTATAAAAGTACATAGAAAAAAGTTTTTCTTTCTATACGTATCCTCGTTAGTAATTAATAAGCAGAAACTTAATCTCTGTTCTCTCGAAGGAGTGTTTCAATTTTTTTGCCAAATGGTTTGTTGAAAAAAGTTTTTCAGGATCTTAATAAAATTTGGTATTCTACGGTTTTTGGGGTCGCTAATTACCAATTTGAAGTCAGTTTTTCAAAATTCAATATGGCGGACGAGAATTAAAAAATTCATTGGATTCGCTCGAAAATTGTTACTCGGGGGGTTTCAGGGTCGCTGATTACGAATTTGGAGTTAGCAAATTTGATCATTTTTAAAAATAAGTTTTTTAAATCACTCCAAAATACTTTCTGTACCAAGTTTTGCAAAAATCCGTTATGATTTGATAAAGTTATTGAAGGTTTTAATTGTGTAATGCATTTTAATTTTTAACCTGTTTGATTTTTGTATTTATATATGATGCATTATTACATAATAGGTTTATTATCGTATTTTTTTTTAGTTTTTATATAAGTTTAACAATTGCAATACTTTAAATTTATTTTCCCTAAGATTTTTCTGAAATACAGTGGCGTTCGTATTTACCCCGGTATTTTAGGAAAGTTGCAAAGTATCGAGGTAAATACGAACGCTAAGTTTCCTGCGATTGTAATTTATCAAAAATTTTTGCTACCCCATAAAATTGTTCTATGGAAGTAAAGTAACAACTTCATGCACCAGAATACCGGAAGTATTTTTTTTTTAAAGAAAAAACTTATGTTATTGTTGAAACTTACTAAAAGCGTTCGGATTTACCCCGGTTGACCCTATTAAAGTTATATATTTTTAATTATTGAGTCAAGTAATAGAAATTATCATAAAATATTTAATCAAATTATTTTCAAATATAGGTATTTAATTTATTAATTTATTATTATTCAATAAAATAACTGAAATTATCTTTAAATAAGTAATAAAATAATCTTTAAATTTTTAATCGAAATATTGCAACAAGTATTTGTAATTACCTTAAAATATTATCCTAAATCAAATAATTAGAATTATGATGATAATTCTAATTATTTGATTTAGGATAATATTGTCAGTTTTAAACAGATTTAGAAAAAAAATGTCTAATGTCAATTCATAAAATATTGATGACTTAAATGTTTAAATAAATTTTTCAAATGTAATAATTCTCAAGATTTGAACCAAGAAGACTAGACTTTAGTCTCTAGTCTTCTTGATTTGAACGAATAACAATTTTTTGAAAAAGTTCAACTTAAAAATAGTTAAAAATTATTTTTAAAAAAATTTAATTTTTCTTTCTTTTATGTTAATAATTTGTGATTTTCATAACCAAAAAAAAAATCGATTTGTCTCATTTTACACTATAAAATTTGAAAAAATCATATATATATGTGCCATTCCAGGAGTTTTTTAGCACTTTTCGGAGTAACCTTTCCAAATTAAATGAAACATTTTTTTAATAATATTTATTAATATAAAGGTCCAAAAAAATCACTTTTTAAGTAAAAACAATTGTTTATTTAAAAAATACAACAATAAATAATGCAAAAAATTCACTTTTTTCCTGCAACTCCAAATAAATTGGTTTAAAGATCAAAATTTTCCTTATTTTTCAAGCTTTAACACCGCACAAGAAACATAGAGTCCGAGAAAATATTCAACTCACAATTTTTTAAACAATGTTTGTTTACTTTTTTGTATTTTATTTACTGTGAAACGTCTGCTAAAGCTGCGCGCGACGTTTGGAAGTTGTCGCTTTCCTTATTGAGCAGAAGCTCATTACACTAGCGTAGTAGAAAGCATGTTGTGTGAAAAGTGAGGTTATGTTGTCATTAAACGAAACGTAAAAATTTCTGGTTATCACATTGAATGGTTTTTAATTATCTACTTTGCAGTAAAAAATCATAAAAAGCATTTTTGAAGGATGAAAAACCTCACTTTTCACACAACATGTTTTTTACTACGCTAGTGTAATGAGCTTCTGCTCAATAAGGAAAGCGACAACTTCCAAACGTCGCGCGCAGCTTTAGCAGACGTTTCACAGTAAATAAAATACAAAAAAGTAAACAAACATTGTTTAAAAAATTGTGAGTTGAATATTTTCTCGGACTCTATGTTTCTTGTGCGGTGTTAAAGCTTGAAAAATAAGGAAAATTTTGATCTTTAAACCAATTTATTTGGAGTTGCAGGAAAAAAGTGAATTTTTTGCATTATTTATTGTTGTATTTTTTAAATAAACAATTGTTTTTACTTAAAAAGTGATTTTTTTGGACCTTTATATTAATAAATATTATTAAAAAAATGTTTCATTTAATTTGGAAAGGTTACTCCGAAAAGTGCTAAAAAACTCCTGGAATGGCACATATATATATATATATTAGGATCATTAGGAGAAATTTTTATAAATTTAACGTACCTTACGTGTCTTGTAATTTGATTGTCATTATATTGACGATTAATCTTTGGAGTAGCAGTTACCATTTCCAAATGTTCATTATTCATGGGAATATCATCATCGTCTATCATTGGAAAGTAATGATCGTCTAATGTCAAAACTCTAGGTGGAGTCTAAAGAGCAAATTTTTGTTTTCATACATTTTTTTTTTAACAATATAATTTAAATTTACTAATAAACATAAATTGTAATTAAAAAAAAAAAAACAATTATTTTTACTAACCTGCATTCTCACTAAACCAGTGTCACTTGGTTTAAGAACAGCATTTTCTAAAGTGATTTCTCTTGGAAGAGATTTAGTCCCAATATGTTGTTCTTGACCTATAAAATAAATATTATAAAATTTATTGTGTTAATAATTTATATAACCTAAAAAAAAATGTAAACTTAAAAGCATACGTTTTAAATTTACAAACAATTTTTAACCAACAATTTTGTTGTCAAAAAATATATAATACTTTTTCTTTGTGAAAAATGTGTAATTTTTTTTTCTTTTTTTTTTACTAACCAACGACAAGAATTCTATCTGGTACGTGCATTTCGTATTTATCGTTTGCTAATATTTGACTCCAGGTTGTTCCATTTGTGCCATTATGTTCATCATCAGCAAAATCACCATTTACTTGAATATTTTTTGGCACATTCATTCGATTTTTTATATCACGAGTGAAGTTAGAATCGAGAAAATTATCAGCTTCTCCATTAAAATGTGCTGTACTAAAAGCTTTAGACATTTTTTCAACTAAAAAATAAAATATTTTAACTGACAATATAGATTCATTTTTATTAAGTTGTGTATAAATAGTTGTAATTTCAATATATATTAATAAAATGTCAATTTTTTCGTATACAATTAAATGAAAAAAAAATCATTTAAATATTTTAAATAATAAACAATTTCTATTATATAAATCGTATTATTAATTTTAATACAATAATAAAATACTGTATTTTGTTAAAATTAGTAAATTGATCCAGTGATGTCATTGTTTCTCTCTCTGTGTGTGTGTATGAGAAAATAGGTAACAACTTGCAATAAATTTTTACCAATATTTGTCGTGTAATTAATTTTGCTAGTATAAAACCAAATATTTATTGTTCGAATTTTGATGGAAAAAAATGCATCAAAATATAAGGAAACGAAGAAAAATGCCAAGTATTTATAAAATAGAAAACATAACCTACAATTATTCAAGAAACTATATACTTAGAAAATTTCAATATTTGTCTTTCTACTTCTACACACAAGTTTTCATTTATATTACATTAAAATGTTACTTACAGAATAAATCTTTCTATCGTTATTTATTAAAGTTGTTTTTATTGGAGTGTTTAGTTGTTCAAACTGTAGCTAAACTATTCCAGAATAATGGCGCCATTACAATTTACAAGAAATATTTTGATTGGACTCTGAAAAGTCAAAATTCTAAAAAATAATTGGTTACTCTTATTTGTCCATAATTTTGATTGGTTAAAAACTACTTACCATCTTTTACCGGAACGATTTTAAAACCTCAAGGTAATTTCACATTGACCCATTCCTTTGTTATAGAAGAGAGAAAGAAAATAAATTATTATCGTTTATGTGCGTTGAAAATTTGAAAAATAATATAAAAAAAAAAAACATGACTACTAAATAATTCTCTAAATTGTATAAAGTACTTTGAGAGTTGTATATTTTTTTTTGTGTATAAATCTCCGTGCCCCAATATTTTAATACGCGTAAAGAGAAGTGAGTACAGTATATATACAAAACGAACAGTAGAGTATACTTGTCAAACGTAAATAAATATATAATAAATGGTCCAATCCAAGTGAATAAGTCTTTAAATCTTAAACTAATGTTTGGAATTTGTCAAAATCTTCTGTGGCATAGTATTTTCAATCAAAGTTTATTTTTGAGAAAAAACATGGCCCAGGCAAAAGTAACAGTACCAACAAAATCGTCAGACGTCAAAGAAAATGAAAAAGATGTTGAAGAGAAAGAAGGTATGCGAAAAAGAAACGTGTTTAAAATAATTTATTTTATTTTCTTTTTTTATTGAAACAAATATTGTTAAATATAGGTTATTAATTTTAACAGATATAGAAACAAAAGAATTTCTAACCTTACATTTTTAGTTAATATTATTTTTTTTTTAATTAGTTTACAGAACATGTTAATAGATTATGATTTTATTTCTTCTTGACAATTTATAATTTTTTTTTAGTCATATAAATAAATTTATCAAATAATCATCTATTTTCTCGTGTGTATTTATGTGGGGTATTTTTTTTTTTTTCCTTTTTTTGTTTTGTTACAGGCTCATCGACTGTACCTGAATGCGCAGTATGTTTACAACCATGCATACATCCGGCACGATTGCCTTGTAGCCATATATTTTGCTACTTATGCGTAAAAGGAGTAGCTAATCAAAGCAAACGATGTCCAATGTGTCGACAAGAAATTCCTGCTGATTTTTTAGAAAGGCCACAACTTGTTGAAGTCGATGAACCACAAAAGGAAACAACTGAAATCGAGGATGAGTACCACTGGTTTTACGAAGGTCGCAATGGTAATATTCAATTTTTTTTTTTAAATTCAAAAATCCACACTCACACCAAAACTTACAATGAAAGATTGCGAAATACAAAAATCATTTACTTAACGGTACGTGAAAAATTAAAAAAAAAAAAAAAAAAAAAAAAAAAAAGTACATACATTCAAATTTAAATTTAAAAAATCACGGCTGTTTATTAATAACAAAATTATAATTTTAATAAAAATAATAATAATAATAATTATAATAATTTAATTCATTTAAAAATTAATTAAATTTATATAAAAATCAATAATTAAATTCATATAAAAATTAATAATCAATTTCATATAAAATTTCAGGGTGTCTAGCGATCTGGGAAATCCCGGATATTCGGGATTTTGCCGGGAATTTTTTGAGTCATGAAAAAAACCGGGAAATTGCCGGGAATTAGTAAACAGATCCGGGAAATTTGTAGATTTTTAGAAAATATTAGAAAAATATATTTAATTTTTAAATTTTCGTAGAAAATTTTTTATTGGTATACTCGTATCTGATATCCTTTTTTTTAGCAATATTCCTAATTGTATTAATAATATATTTTTTGTAATTTATTACAAAAGCAGTGCAAATTGCAGTGTTTTATTAAATTGCAAGTAATTAAAAAAATAATGAAGTTTTTCAAATTTGCAATTTTACTTAAAAGGTAATTTTTCATAAAATTAAGGTAACTTGTCAATATTATTCCATAAATTTTTTCTTATATTCTAAAAACTTCGAAATTGAGGAAAAAAAATAGTTGGGAAAAATTAAAGTTATTTCTGTTGTGCAGATGGAAATATTATAATTAAATGAAAAAGTACTTGGAAAAAATTCTCACAAAATCTTTGCATTAAAAAATTTAATATGTTTTGAAGACAAATTTCTTTTTAGTAATGCTAACCCTTCGAATCCCGACCTGGGTCGTTTGTGACCTAGGTGATTTTTTGTTAAATTATGAATGTTACTTCAACTTGATAGATTTACTAAGTTATTTGAAATTGAAAAAATACTGCGATTTACGGTATTTTCGTAATAATTAATTAAAAACTTGTCTTACATGCTTAATCCTAAGCTTATTTCATTAAAAAATTGTAAAAAGTATATTTTAATAAATTATACAAATTAAAATTACTTCCGAAACAGAAAAAATGCTTTTCCATTTTTAATAGTAACAAAATTATACAAATATAATTTTATTAGTTACTCATGTAACTTCCAAGGTATTATTAAAACATAGTATTGTACAATTTCAATTTAAGAAAATCCGGGAAAACTGTGTCTTAAATTCCGGGAAATCCGGGATTTTGCCGGGAATTTTAAAATAAAAATTCACTAGACACCCTGTAAAAGTATTTACGATAAAATTATCTAAAAATTTTTATTAAAAATTCATTTAAACAATATTATCAATCCGGGGTAATTATACCCACAAAAACGCTTTTTTTTTACTGTGCGTGTCATAAACGTTAAGAATTTAAAAAAAAAATTATTTGAACTATTATGTTATCCTTCTGAAAAATTTCCATAAGTTAGGCGACAAAAGAATTTTTTTTTTACGGAGTTAAAGAAACTTAAAGTCGTGGGTTTATAATAATTCTTCAGCAACAGAAATCACAAAAAATTTTAATCAAAACTTAAAGTTGAATTATTTTCAAAAATTGTAAATCTTGGAAAATTTTCAATTATTTTTTAAAAAAAGTTATCTAAAATTATTTTTAATTCTGTTAATTTTGAATTATTATCTGAAATTTAACAAAATCATTTGCAATATAATTATTGCGAAAAATATTAATTGTAACTCTTTGAAAATTTAATTATTTTAATCATTTTTATAATATTCTTTAAAAATTCTATTATCTGAAAGTATTTTTCAATAAAAAACTTTTGAAATTCAATTATTTATAAAAATTTCAACTATAATTCTTACAGAATTGAATTATTTTTAAAAATTTTAATATTATTGTCAGAAATTAAAAAAAAACTATAACAGTTTAAATTTGCAGAAAATTTATTTTAAATATAAAATCTTGTGTAAGTACAATATTTTAGAAAAATTTAATTTAAAAATCTGTAAAATTTAATTACATATTGTCAAAAATTTTTTTGACCATTAAAAATAAAAAGTATGCTAAAATTTTAAATTCGAATAAATTGTTTAAATCAGACTTCAAACAATTTTAAAAATGGAATTTTGAGAATTTTTTTTTTTTTTTTTAATTTGTCTTAGTCCGATTCTGAAATATTAGAAATAAATTTTCTTTACAATATTCTTAAAGAATTTTTATTAAGTAATTAATAAAATCAATTTAATATGTAATAAAATTAGTTATTTAAACTAATATATATTTATTAACTAATTAAATTTATTTAAAATAAAAAAAATCGACTTTTTTGAAATGCAAATCGATTAAAACGATTTTTTTTGTGGCTTAAAGTCGATCCGAGGCCTAAAAATTGTTCAAAAAATTCAAAACGTAAAATTGAAATTTTACTATAATCTGTGTTTAATTAAAAAGTAATTTTTGGTAATTAACATTTTTTTTATATTTATTTAAATAACTCAATATAATTTATAATAACCTTTTTAAGTGATTTTGAAAGAAATAGTTGTAAAATTAACTTGAAAAACATAAATATTAATGATTTACATTTTTGAGGTCACGTTGAACTCCTTGAAAATTTATAATTCACTTATTTCTCATTTTTTTCACACAAAAGTATGTCAAAAAATATATAGAAAAGATACACTATACATTTATTTATTTACTGTGAAACAAATTTTGGAAAAATTATTAATTTTTAAGAATTATTATAAATTCGTTGATAATTTATAATGATTTATTAATTTTAAAATTAGTATTCAAATTTTTCTGCCAAATGTTTTTTCGAACAAACAAAAATTCTGTGAAATAAAATTTCCAAGTTTTTAAGAATTTTGTAAAAATGTAAATTTGAAAAAAATTAAAATTCGGCTATAGAAAAGAATTTTTTTCTAATATTCTTTCTGTAAAATAAAAAATATTTTTAATGACTATTCTGTTTAATTTAAATTTGAGTAAATAATAATTCTTTAAAATTCAAATTCGATAAAATAAAAGGTCTGTAAAATGAAATTTCTATTAAATAATAATTCGAATAAATAAATATTCGGCTAAAAGTAAATTCTGTGCCCCTGTAACTGGTATATATATATATATAATTACTTCGGTTGTCGGTATATTAAATTTAAAAAAAAAATTAATTTCTTTTTTATCAAAATTTTTTCTAATTGATCAAACTATCAAGTTAATTAGCATCTTGACCACCCATTCATATAGGTTGGTGGAAGTATGACACAAGGACCAATCAAGATTTGGAAGAGATTTACGATATGGGAACTTCCGAATGCGAGATTTTGATTTGTGGTACACTTTACGTAATTGATTTCAAAAGTAATATTCAGTACAAAAAATTTAATCCACGGTGTAAACGTAATATTAAACGTGATAAAAATGACTCTCCTTGCAAAGGAATAGCTGGTGTTAGATAATAAACGCAAATAGAATAATATATAAATATTATTTCTTTTTTTTTTTATCTATACTTTATAATAATATACAGTATAGTAATTATTTCGTTTAGTTACCATTCAAAACATTCTTCATTTCGAAAATATATATATTTTTTTTTGACACTATAAAACTATATTATAACGCATGAGTTAATATAATTAACATTCATTTTTATATTTAAAAAAAATGTTACTTCAAATATTATTATAATTATATAAATAAAAAGAGTTTTATAAGAAAAAAAAAAAACATTTTATATCTTTCACCCGTCCAAAATTTTTTAGTTTACGTCCGTTTTTTATTTTATCATCAAAAGAAATTAAATATTTAATTTAAAAAAATAGTTTTTGTATTTATATAAGTAAATTTTCAATTGGAAAATAAATATATAATAAAAAAAATTGTAATTTTGTTTGAAATAGTTGTATTTTTGTATTTTTTTTTTTTTTTATTATTATAATTCAATTTCAATTTTTTTGCTTTAAAAATATTTATTGAAAGTGTGTATTAGTTTTAATTATTATTTACAGGCTGGTGGCAATATGACATGAGAACGAGTTTGGAACTTGAAACTGCATACAAACAAGGTAAAAGGACTTGTGAGCTCCTTATTGCAGGATTTTTGTATGTTGCCAATTTTGGATCAATGCTTCAATTGCGACGCAATGACCCATCAAGGCGTAGAAGAATTAAACGCGATCTTCATAATGTACCAAAAAAAGGCGTAGCGGGACTACGACTTAATACACAAGAGGAAGATCAAATTGTTAGGGAAATAAGAGGAGCCGAAAGACCCGTTAGTCCAGCCAGTGACAATATAGGTATTAAAAAATACAATAAAATCTTATACATTTTATTTTTAAATTTATAATTAAAAAAAAAATTTTTTTTTTTCATAATTAAAAAGTGTTCAAAACCTTTTTTTAAAAATAAATTTCCTCTTTGTATGAAATTTACAAAAAAAAAGTAGTTAAAATTTAGAGAAAAAAAATAAAAAATAATCGAAAACTACAATTCGTAGGGGACGAAAAAAAGAAGATATTTATTTTTCGTACCTTTTCTAAATTCTTATGATTATAAAGTTAAGTGAAACTTAATCCAAGTTAAACTGAAATTTTCAAATATATAACTGTTTAATCCTTTACAAAAATATGTTTTTGAATTTTTAAAACGTTAAAAGGAAACTTTTATTGCACCCAAAAGACTATTTCTTTTTTTTTTTACCTGTAATGTACCACAATATTTACAATAGATGCTTTATTGCACTTTGAATAATTTCCAATTTCTGAACATCTGTTCATCTGGATAATCCTTTTTTTTTTTATTGACAGTCATGGTTTTTCCCACAATAAAACTTTAGATTTTTTTTCTACAATAAATTGCAGATTTCTTTTTAAGAAATAAAAGAAAAATTCATACACTAAAAAAAATCATTAACATAATAATTGTTTTCTTATTTTGTAATTTAATAAATAACAATTTTTTTTAAATTTAATTTAATTCAGTTTAATTTAATTTAATTTAACAAATAACTAATTTAACTGTCAATTTATTGATAAAGGAATTTTTTTATTTTTTATTTAATATTATTATTAGTAGTAATGTTATACGCTCTTTTTAAATCTTTAATTTTTTTTAACATTTTGATTTTTAATTTATATAATATTTACAATAAAAAAAATAACAATGTTGAAAACTTTTTAGAATTTTTATTACAAAAATAATTTAAAATATTTTCTCTACTGAAGAGGAAGAAAAAAAATACATTAACTTTGGAAAAAAAATATTTTTTTTTTTTTGTTTCTATGCCATAAAAAATGTTCTAATTTCAAAAAAAAATTTTGTCATTTTGAAAAATCGTCTTGTTTTTAAAATAAAAAAAATCAAATAATTAAAATTAAAATTTTTTAATTATTTAAAAAAAAAGAATACTTTTTTTACTTCTGTAGATGAACAATTATTATTTTATGTGAATGTTATTATATTTTTTATTTTTAAGCAATTTTTGATAATTCTTTTATACGCATTTGAAATATTAAAAAATATATAATTTGCAAATAAAAAAATTATCATTTATTTTTTTTTTAATAATAAAAAACTATTATAAATTTTTATTTACAAATATAAAAAAAAATAATAAATATAAATTTATGGATATAAATAAATGTAATTAAAAAATAATTAACAAATGTAGATGAGAAAATATTTATTGCATACTCGATTGCATATATTAATTCTTCTAATCGCAAAATTTATAATTCATCTGCAGTAACACAAAAATAACTTTTTTTTGAAAAATAATCTTAATATTAATATTAATAATAGAATTTTTTTTTTTTGAAATATTTAAATAATATTTTAATTATGCTTTCTGTTATTTTTATTTATCAGGAATTGCAGATGGAACAAATACGCCAATTCCACCGAGTAATACACCACAAACTCCAGCTGGTGGTTCAGCATCAGGTGATGCAACACCATTAACTGATCGTTCTGATCAAAGATCTGAATCTTTACATCAAATATTGGAACAAATGAGATCATTAGTATTAAGAGAAATGTCGCTCAATAGTGATAATGAAATTAATGATTCAATAGAAAATAATTCACATTCTAATCAACGTTCTGTTGATTGGTTACAGTCAGACGAAGATGAAGATCGTGAATAATTTATATTATCTATATACATATACATATACATAAACGTACAAAAATATTATATATTGAAAAATATGCAAGTTCTCGTTGAACATTCATAGTACTTAAGATTTAAAATTATATATTAATTATTAAGAGAGTATTGAAATATTCTCGTGTGAAACAAATTATATCTATATAGAATATTTTATATTTGCTTCAAGCTCGCATTGTGCAATTAATGTTGAAAACGAAACACAAAAAAAAAAAAGAAAAATAATTCTCTATTGAATTATTGTACATAGATACGTTTTTTATCAGAAAAAAAATTTAGTATTAGTAGAAAAATCATTTAATGATAAATATATATATATATAGATATTCAACGGAAATGAGAAAATAATCGAAATATTTTTATTTTTTCTTTAGTTTTTTTTTTATTCAACAAAAATGAGAAAAAAATCGAAATATTTTTACTTATTATTATTTTTTTTCTCATTAAAAATTCTTTTTTTGCTTGGTTAATGGCAAAATTTAATAATAAAAATTTAATTTTGTAAACCGCATAAGTATTTCTTTGCATTTAAATAATTGTCTTTTTTTTTAATTTTGTTAATTTTTGTATTATTGCAATTATTTCTTATATTTTAGAAACTGTACTTGAAACTTATTTTTGAATACATTTTACAAAATCAAAATAAGATAATAATTATCGTTGGGAACGATAATTAATGAATTGCTTTTATGTAATGTTAAAAATGGATAATCAAGTTTTTGCATCATATTATACTTTTCTTTTTAAACAAGAAATGCAATAAATCGATATTTATATTTAATTTTATTTATAATTATATTATTTGTAATATGTAAGATAAAAATGATATTTTTACTAGCAACAAGGATTTTTTAGCTATTAAAAATTAGTCGAGAAAAAGAATCTCTAAGGAAAATTGTCGAAAAAAAATTATTTAAAAATCAAAATTTCGGATAGAAATATTTTTTTGAATATATAACAGTATTATTTATAAGCAAAAAAATTGATGAATAAAAAAATGTCTAATTACGAGTCATTTATTTAATTCAATACTTTAATGTAAATAATATAAATAAACCTATTTAATGAAACTGAAAATTTAATTCAAACATTCGCGCTAACTATTTGCGGAAACACGTGATCAAATTATTTAAATTGGCGTCCTTTTTCGATGTGAAATTGGCTACAATAAAGTATTGCCCATAACTTCACATCATTCACTGCATCTTCTCTCGTGAGCCTCGTGAGGATTATAATAGAAAAAAAAAGTGAAAGAAAATCTTAATCAAAATGTAAATTTGCCCACAAAATTTATATCTTACGTACTCAGTATAGTGATGTTTGTGAAATTGAAGAACAATATACATGTGAAATTAGACATTTTGACAAAATCAACGTTCGAGTGTTGAAGAGGCTAGAATTTTTTTCTCGCGTGCCTCGTGGGGAAGAAGATTTTAAGCGGCTCTCTTTTTTTTTTTTTTTTTTTTTTTTAAGTTTATCGAAAAGTGACTAATTGTTGCAGTTAACGGATTGAAGACCAGCATAAACGAGAATTGCGGTAAGCGAGAATATGTTTAGGGTTTTTATTTGTTCGTGTTGAATAGTGCGCAATAAGAGACTAAAAAAAAAAAAATTTTTTTTTATTTTTTGGCTACTTTAGAAACGCAAAGAGGTCACAAAAATGGCGCAAACAGGGCACAGTATTATAGTAACAAATGTGACAAGTGAAGGTCCGCGATTAAAAATATGGGGTGTATGTGAAAAAGATAAATATTCATATATCGAGGCCTTAATAACATCGTTAGGCAATAAATTAATGCAACGTCAAGGTCTTGGACCGCAAAATTCTATTTCGCCGGAGACAACTTATTGCGTGAAATATCGTGGCCGATATGTTCGTGCAAAAATTACTAACATTCATCAAAATGGGGTTATTGTTCTATTAATTGACAGTGGAATAACTGATATTGTGCCAATAGAATTAGTTCGAGTTTTATATCCAAATTCAAAAGAGGAGGATTTCTTAATAAAATGTCCTCCTCTTGCTAATGAATTTACATTAGCAAATATTATATCTGTTAATGAAAAATGGGATAGCAGAACTGTTGAAAGTATTGGCACATTGGTTAAAGACAAAGAATTGATGGTTTCTAAATTTGAAAAATTCAATTCTTGCTATCTTGTGAAGCTGTTGTTTGGAGATCATGATATTGGTAACATACTTGTCAACAAAGGAATGGCAAAAATGACAACGTTAAGCGATATGTTCAAGTAAGTTTTTTTTTTAAACAGAATGTTTAAATTTTTTTCTATTTTTTTAAAAAAGTATTTTAGATGATAAATTATTTTTATTTGCATTTTTTTTTCTAAACTTTTTGGTTAAAAAAAATTTTTTTTATGTATATAAGTTATAATATTTTATTTTCTTATCCTCATCTCATATTTTTTATTTGTTAATCAAAATTTTTCTTGCTTTTAATTTGATTTTTAGGGCTTATTGCAAATTTATTTTTAATATCAATTGTAAATTAATATTCTATTCTAGAATTTTTAATTTATTTTTTATACAATATTTTACATAAATATATCATATGTCTTTTTTGGAATGAGGAATGTTTTCAATATTTGCTTGGTTAAAAATAGATTAAAAAAAAAAATTGAAGCCCTTAAAAAGAGTTCGAAATTAAATTTTAAATATTTTTAAGTTTTTGCTCTCGGTATTTTTTTGTATGTAATTTATTATTATTTATGATGAGTATTGTTGGGGGAAAAATGTGTTCGTTTTTGGTTGTAATTCTTTTTATACACTAGCTTAAAATAGAAATATATATTTTTTTATTTATTGCGGTCAAAAAAAGGTTTAGAATTATGTCGATAAATAGGAATTTCCCAGTTTTTCAATTTTTCAAAAATGTTATAGATCATAAAAATAGAGGGCGCCGGTATTTGACCGCATTTGTTTTGCCTTTCTCTTCTCTCTCTCTCTCTCTCTTTCTCGACAGTAAATAACTGTGTGTGGGGTATGTGTAGTTGGTATTGTCTGCCTAGATATTATACGGTTTCTCTTTAGTTTCATTAAGATTAGTTTCGTACCTGGAACTGAAATCTGTTGTTACAAATTCTTTGAATAAACTGATAAATACATCGGATTATTACAGGTATATAAATATAAAATATCATATTTAAAATAATAATCTTTTTTAATTTACTGTCGTTATTACGTTTATTATATATTTTCGTAACAAAAATAATTGTAAAGATATAATACAGTTATTCTAAAGTTATCGTAGGTTCTAAAATATTAAGTTTCTCATTATATTAACACAATTAATTTATTAAAAAAAACATTTTTTTAAATAATTTTTAATGTTAATTTACCAAGAACATTTAACATTAAGACCTTGTATATTTTTCAATATTAATTGTTATTATTCAATCTTATACAAATATTTATTCAATTCAATAATATTAAACTATTGTAAAATACTTTGTTGAAATTAATTAATTTCTCTCTATTTTAATAGAACCTTTTTTTTCGGTCAAATAAAATAGAAAATAAAAAAAATATTTTCATACAAAATAAAAAATTAAGGAAGTTTTTGATTAGATTTATATTTATATAAATAAATATTTTTAAAAAAAAATAAAAGAAATAAAATAATGGAAATCGAAAATAATAACTTTTTGAATAAATAATAATATAAGTAATAAAAAGTTGTGTTACTGAATATGTTTTTCTACGGTGCTTAACTTGTGAAAGGCATTCGTGAATCATTTTCAATTTTATAGTTCACTTTTTTAATTGAGAGACAGTTGCATTCTTACAATTGTTTAAAAGAAATTTAATTGAATAATTACTACCTAACTAAATTAAAATATGTTCCATAATAATAATTATAAGGATAATAATAATAATAATAATGCAACTGAACTAATTAATAATAATTATTATTATTATAATTATAAAAATAAGGATAATAATAATAATAATTGTTATAATATTTTTTATTCTGAAGAAGTTGTACTTTTTTTTTTAAATCCAAGTTTTTGTTTTTAAGTTAAAAAAAATAATTTTTTTTAAATATATATATATATATATATATATATAAAAATTTATAAATGTGCCCTTATGTATTTTTAAAATTATAATATATATAGAGAACTATAATTTCTATTCCCTCATTTAATATCGAGAAAGGCAATGACCTTTCATATTAATTTCAAAACAAATTTTTATCAACTTCTATTTATTTACAATTTCTGCGTGAAATAATTTGATAAACTTATATAAATAGTTATGTCTAAAAATCTTAATCATGTTTTTAATTAATTGTTTTTTTTTCAAATAGAATATATTTTTATTGAGGTATTTATTTTTCATTCTTCATATAGAGACAAAATTTTTATTTTCTTTACTTAAATATAATGAGAAACGAGTTAATCTATAATTGAATTATGTGATTCAATTTTTTTTTTCTATTTTGGTGATTATATCATGAATGTTGATGGGATTTTTAGATATAGAATGTGTACTTTTATTCATGAGAGACTGAAAAAAAAAATGCTTTACTGCTTGAAGTCAGTGTTTGTAAACATTTTTTTGCAAATTCTTATTTCGTTTCAATGAACGGACATTCTTTTTATTTTTTTAAATTAAAATTTTTAGTAAATAATTATAAAAAATATTGCAGCATGTATAAAAAATCAAAATTATTAACTTATTTAATGTTCAATTTTTTTTTGTTTTTTTTTTTTTTACGAAGCTGAAATACGCAACGTTTATGATAAAAGATTTTTAAAGAAATAATTTTTTAAAATGAAAAATTGTATAATGTTTTGCCTAAAAAATATTTTTTTATAATTTGTTAATTAATGAAAACTACAAGAAATATTTTTTAGGCGAAAAATTATAGAATTTTTCATTTTAAAAAATTAATCCTTTAAAATCGTTTATCATAAACGTTGCGTACTTCAGCTTCGTTTTTTTTGCACATTTTTATAAATATTGCATAAATTTATAAATATTTAATTTACTCCAATTAGAAAACCTTTTTTTAAAAAAGTTTTCAGAATTTTTTTATTTTCATAATTTATAAGGTTTTTCTTAATTTAAGGGTCTTTTTTTGAATTGAGAATGAGTTTTACCCTTTCCACAAAACCTGAAGGTCTAGAGACCAACCCTTATTTTCAAATTCAACCAATCTTCTTTTAAGAATACTCCCACTTAAAAAGATTCTACCTAAAATGGAAGGGATTTCGAAGATTATAAAAAGCCGGGATTTATCTCTGTTTGGCATTCTGTTTGGTTTTAAATAGTTTTAGTACCATTTTCGCCTACATAGTTCAATTACGGCTATTTTTCTATAACCGCATAAACAGTTCGTGTGTTTTTGCAAACGAAAATTTTTTTTTTTTTATTTCAATTGTCATTTGACTATTACCTTTTTTTTTGAAAATATATATATATATAAAAAAAAAAAAATGTTATCATCCAGTTCTTTCGGAAATCTTATCCTATATTATGGGTAAATAAAATTTTTTATTTCATTTTCATTTAGGTTTGTAAATATAATAGAAAAATTAAGATAATTTTTTTTAAACAATTCTAATTAGTTAATTAACAAAATAAATATTATACTTAATTGAAAAATTACAATAACATTAAATTTTCAACTAAATTTAAAAAATTCACTTTTTTTAAATTCCTGCAATATTGTTTTGTCAATTTTTTTTTTATTCATTAAAAATTGTGTATTCAATTAATATTATTTATTTTCGTTTAATTTTTTAAATTCGCTTCTAATTTTTTTTTAATCAAATTATTATTATTATTATGGTCACGTTTAAATTTATATAAAAAATGATGTTTATTTTTTTTTATATTTTTTTGTTAATTTTGAATTTTAACTGGCAAAAAATTTTTAAAAGAATAATTTACAAGTTCAATTCTTACATATGTAAAAAAAACAATAATTTTTATTGAAAATTTGTGTTTTAATTTGTAAGAAAAAGAAAATTATTATTTTTCACATTAGTGCTTTTTTGTCTTATTTTTAGTATCCTTTTTAAAATCCAAAAATCCCGTATTAGAATTCTTTTTTAAAATTATTTATAGCCTTTTTTTTTTTTTTTGCTTTTTTGAATGTTAGACTTCTATTTTAGAAGATTTTTTTTTGTAGATTCTTCTATAAATATTGTTAAAAATTTGTTTTACTATAATAAAAAATAGAATATTACGTTGAAGTTCACAACTTTTATGATCAACGATTTTTAAAGAAAAAAAAAAAATAAATAAAAGAATTTATCTGAAAAATTCTATTTATTTTTGCCACAAAGATATTTCTTGCAATGTTTATTGGTCAAAAAGCTTAAAAAAAAAACATTTTTTTAGATAACATTTTTTAATTATTTTCCATTTTAAAAAATAATTTGTTTTCTAATCGTTGATCATGAACGTCTTCAATATTGTGAATATTTAGTAATAATTTGCCTGATGTGTAAAGTTTAATTATTTTAATTATATATTTATTTAAAATGACGGTTTTTTGTTACAAGTATTTTTTTTATACTTACATTGAGAAAAAAATTTTGGAAGTATTATCTTAGATTATTTTTTGTTTTTTTAATTATTTAAATAAATTTTTTTTTTATGATTTTTATGATCAACGATTTAGAAGAAAAAACATTTTTCAATACCATAATTTTTTTTTGACGAAAAAAATTCTTGCAACATTTTTTGATGGATAAATTGTAAAAAGAGAAAAAATTTGTAGAAAAAAGTTTTTTTTCCAGCGTGGAATATTATTATGTTTTTTCATTTTTAATCGTTGATCAATAATCGTTGTAAACTTGTAAAAAATTACTATATTGAAAAATAATAATTAAAAAAAATTTTATTTTAAAAAATAAATTTTATTTAATTTTTTTTAGTGTAGGGTTTTTTTTTGTGCTTGAAATTCTGAACGTTGAAATGAACTAAATCAATTTTTTTGATCTGTACATTTTTTAAAAATTACTACAGCAAGAAAAATAATAAATTCAGTAAAACATTTAATAAATTGTTTATTTTTTAAATACAAAAAACAGTATTTTATAATAAAATTTGATGTTAAAAAAAATAGTAATCAAATTTTTTCATTTATTTTAACGTTCTAAACTTCAGGCACATGTTTTTTTTTTTTAAGTAATCTAATATAAATATTTTTCTCAATGTAAATCTCGTAACGCACATTTTTACTAAAAAAAAGAGGCAAAAAATTTTGAAAAAATAATTATTTATTATGAGTTTTTTCTTTTCTTACAGACCACAAATGTATGCGCAACAACCATCGTATAAGGTACCATCGGTTCCGCATCAGCAACAAATGCCTGTCACGCAAATGCCAGTAAGTGGATATCCTGGTGAGCAACAACGAGTCATTCATGCACCACACGCGAATTTGATGCCAATACAACAAAACATGAACGCGGATAATTATCGTTACGGACAACCTCCCTACATGTATCAACAACAACAACAGCAGCAGCAGCAGCAGCAACCACAATCTCATCATCTTCATCATAATCAACCACCTCATATTCATCATCATCATCAACAGCAACAACAAATGATTTCTCCACGAAAACCGACAAATCACAATGATGATGATGAGGAATCACAATCTGATATTTTTGAATTTAGAACACGTCTCGTACAAGTTGGAGCAGTATATTCTGCCTTTGTCTCGTGCGTTGAAGATGGACCAATTAAATTTTCCGTTCAACTCGAGGAAAATAGAGATCAATTGGTGAAATTAATGACGGAAATTCAAGCACACAAACCATTGCCAATAAAAGAGCCACCATTACCTGGATCAGTGTGTTTGGCACGTCTCAAAGATGAAGATCAATGTAGCCTTTGTCGTGCTGTTGTAATGGCAACATTTGATACGCGTGTTAAAATTTATTTTGTCGATTTTGGTAATACCGATTATGTTCAACATACTGATATTTATCGTTTACCACCAAAATTCATTAAACCAAAAGTATTGTCAATTCGAATTTGTCTACCTGGACTCAAGGAAATGAATATCACTGAGGAAGTGAAAACATATTTTTCAAATCTTGTTTACGGTCAAAGAGTTGAATTACATGTTCGTGAACCAGATGGACCATTTTTAATACAATATGGCGATATAATTTTTAATAATATAAATGTGAAAAAATATCTTAAAGACAGATTTCCAGATATTGCATCAGTTGCTTATGGACATATACCAGCATTAACCGATGGTACAAAAGAAACTGTTTATATATCGCATATTGTTTCTTGTTCAAAATTTTTCGTTCAATTGGAAAAAAATGCTTCTGATCTTGAAAAAATGATGGCTACAATTAATAGTTATGCAGCAACAGCTCCACTATTGAGGCAAATAGATGTTAATTCACTTTGCATTGCTCCATATGAACTCGACAATAAATGGTACGTTTTTTTTTTATTATTATTTATTTAATATTAACATTTTTTTTTCCAGGCTTCACAGTGGTTTGCCCTATTCCTCTATTTTTCCTCTTAAAAAATTCACCTGTTTTCCCCTTTTTTTTCAGTAATTTTCCCTATTTTATGTTGAAACTCGAATAATGGAATATATTTCATACAAAAATCAAATTTAAATGAAAAAAATTACAATTCTCAGATTTGCACAATTTTTTCAACTTTTTTTTTCAATGAGTGCGACTATTTCGACTTATTTTTATAAAATAACTTTTTCGACTTTTTTGAACAAAATATACTTTCATCAAAATTTTCTCAAAATTTTATTATTTAAAACACTTTCTCAATACAATTTTTTCTAAAATTCAATTATTGTCTGAATCTTATAAAAAAAATATTTATCAATTTAAATTTACGAAAATTTTGATTAAAAATCTCCTGAAATTCAATTGTTTTCAACAATATTGTAATTGCAACTATTTTAAAATTTAATAATTTTTCAAATTTTTAACATAAATTCTTTATTGAATTAATTATTTCTGATAACTTTAATTAAAATCTTCAAAAATTCCATTAATTAA
Source organism: Leptopilina boulardi (assembly GCF_019393585.1). NCBI lineage: Eukaryota > Metazoa > Arthropoda > Insecta > Hymenoptera > Figitidae > Leptopilina > Leptopilina boulardi. The sequence goes on along the minus strand of NW_026137659.1, from coordinate 188,272 downwards.
CAGATTTTTCAATTAAATTTTTTTTTTTAAATTCAATTATCTTCTGAACTTTGTAAAAAAATATTCCTCAATTCAAATTTACCAAAATTCTTATTGTATATCTTCTAAAATTTTAACTATTTCTTAAAAAAAACTTAAATATATATCTCTTCCAAAAACTCGATTACTTACAAAATTTTTATCTAAAATTCTTCGCTAAATTAATTATTTCAATCATTTTAATTCAATTTTTCAAAAATTCGAATTTGTTTATTAAAATTTCTTTAAAATTTTGTCAATAAATTTCATCAATTCGAATTTACAACAATTTCAATTAATAAATTAATTTTTTTTCAATAATTTGAATAATTTGTACAATTACTTGGAATTTTTTCTTCTTTTGAAGTAACTTTATATTATTATTTTTGAAAATTTGTCCCGTCTGTATTAAGAAAATTAAAATTCTTTTTTTAACAGAAATTGAATTTAAAAATTTAATTTAAATAAATTAAAAATTTCAGTTTCTTTGAAAAATATGAATAAAATCAAGTTTTGTATATTTTACAGTACGGTGTTTGGATTGATAAAATAAAAAATTACTTGCATTTTTCAAGAAAAAAATTAGTTTAGAAGTAATTTTCATTCTGTGGAAAATTAATTTTAAAATAAGTTTAATTGAAAACAACTTTTTGGTTACGGAAAATATACATTCAGATTTTACCCTATTTTTTCCCTTTTTTCAAACAAAATTTCCCCTATTCCCCCCTTTTTTAAAAACAAATTTTATGCTGAGAAGCCTGGAACCATTATTTTAATAATGTTGATAAAAGGTCTTTAACGCTTTTTTTTTTAAATTATAAAAAGATGTTTGTGAGTTTGTTTAAACCAATACTTTTAATTTGTTAAAATTTTTAGAACCGTTTTTTTAATATTGTTGATTGTCAAAGGCCTTGAAAGTTTTTTTTATCAACGTCTTTTTCACTATAAATTTAGATTATAAATTTATTTATTAACAGCAATATATGTTTTTAATTAAAAAAATTCTAAAAACTTTCGCACCCTTAAAATTTTTTTATGTCGATTTACTATATGTATTTCACATAAAGTCTGATATATTAATTAAAATTAATTTGCATTATTGTTGTTAATTTAGGTATCGAGTTAAAATTCTCAAGAGAGTGAAAGACGACGTAAATGTACTCTACGTTGATTATGGTAATGAAGAGACTGTGAATGTAAATCAACTTCGTGAAATTAGTAGGGATTTAGTGACACAAATGCCATGCCAAGCAATGCTATGCGTTTTGAATGGTTTCCAAAGTCGAAGTTCCAAACCACAATATGATGCTGCATTTGAGGCATTAACTAATGAAATACGTCTTTCCATGACAGTGAAGAATGCTCAAAAAACATGTTTGGTTGTCGATTTATTCGATATCACAACATCGCCACCTAAAAATATCTTAATGGAAATAAATAAAATCACATCGGAATCAGTAAGCATCAATGAAAATGCCGGATTAAAAAAATCAAATGATTTCGAAAAAACTGTACCACAAAATCACCAAAGGTAAGATTTTCTTTCTTTCTTTTCTTTTTTTTAACTTGAAACTGTATTTTTAATACTTGAGAATTCAGGGTGGCCGAAAGTCAGGGAAAAACTGGAAATCAGGGAAAAGTCAGGGAATTTTTAAAAATTCTTTAAAAGTCAGGGAATTTTGATTAAAAGAAACCACAAATTAAAAAACTTTGATATACCTATAAATGTCAATTCAGTTTTTTTTATTTAGACATTTTTGTAATATAGCTCATTATAATGGTGCCGTCAGATTTTTCATTTTTCAAAGTATTTACTTTTTTATAATAAAAGTTTTAAATATAATAAAATTTTGTTATTAAACAATTTCTAATTATCTTATCTTTTCCTTTATAAATAATATTGTTACTTAAAAAGCATTATAAAAATTTCAATCAGCAATGCAGAATATTAAATAATTCAAAAGTTTTTTAGTCAGGGAATTTTGAAAATAAAATTTTGCAGCCACCCTGGAATTACAGGGTAGCCACAAATCAGGAAATTTTTTTTTTTTTTTTTGTCATGTCAAGTGATCCAACTTTCAATAAATTCTGATTTTTATTGGTGAAAACAAAACTTATCCAAATATTAATTGATTTAATTTTCAAATTAACGGAATTGTAATTTTTTTAAAATTTTAATTGATTTAAGTTTCAATAAATTAGCCGTATATCAATTTTTCCAAATTTTGATTAATTTAACTTTTAATTCCCTGTTTTAGTGAAAAGAATTTTAATGTCAGGGAATTTGAAAATTTTATTCCTGTGGTAATCCTGAATTATCTTAAATTTATAAATAATAAATAGTTTTAAAAAAATTTGTTTATTTCTGTACTTATATTAAAAAAAATTAAATATTCTGATAGATCATTGGTTAATTTTTACTGTATCATTCAGGTTGGACAGTAAAAAACAACCAATCATGGCTCAACGTCAAAAATTAAAATCAAAAACCACAAAAAATCGGTAATTTTACGTATTATGATAAAAGTACATATAATTTGTTTGCTTCAATTTCACTATTATTTGCCTTAGCATTTATTAGCACAGATATATTTACATTTCTTTTGTGAAATGGTGGAAGCTAACATTTATAATATTATTTTTTAATTAAACTTTTCTAATTAGTTTATTAAAATTAACTAAATTGTTGACACATAATAATTAATGATTTTTTTATTTCTATGTTTTTTTCATGATGTAATAATTTAATTTCTATGAATTTTTCTTTTTTTAAATGAGCTCTAATATTTTAGGAATTTAATACTCTCATGTAAAGCAACAATTTAACAAAATTTCAAGTCAATCAAATAAATTTGAATTTTTTTGTCTTGGACTTTTAAAAAAATGAATACCCAAAATTTTTGTTTATTCGAAAGTTTTAAAAAAAAATAATTCAAAACCTTATTTCTTTATAAATTAATAATTTCATGTTGTGGTAATTATTTAATAAAATTTATTTTCCTATTCTCACCTGGCAAAAACAGAATATTAACATTTCACAGAATTGCACAATTTTAGTATTAGAAATATGCTTTTTTTGCACTGTATGTATTATATATAATTTTTAATTTTCATTTATTTATATTGTTATACACTACCGATTAAAATTGTGGGACCACACATTTTTTGAAGAATTAATAACATCTTTCAAGATAAAATTCTTTTCTGTTTATTTCTTAAGAGAATATCAAATTTTGAAAAAAAAAAAAAAAATAAGACCTGAGAGAAGAGATTTCTTCAAAATTTCATTTTGATATAAAAAGAAAACTGTCATTTTCAATGTTTAATAAAAATTTGAATTACTTCATCGCTAAAAAAAGTTGAAATTGTTTTCAGGGTACCGTAATATTGCAGGCCTCGAAGTGACACAATTTTTTACTTTTTTGATACTTTTTTTCGATAAGGCTACTTTTTTAGGGGAGACCGAGGAGGAAAGTAACAAAAATCAGTTTTTTTATGCTAGCATTAAAAATATTAGTCGGATAAATTTGTCCAATATATTAAATGAAAGCTTGGACATTCACCTTTTAAATAAAATTTGAATTAAACATTTATAATAAATTGACAGTTCACAGTATAACTTTTACGCAAGCTCTTCATCTGTTACTTTCCTCCTCACCCCCGAGGAGGAAAGTAACAGTATAAAATTATGTAAAATTCTTTAGACTAATGACTATTATTAATTAGAAATATTTTTATTAGGAACACATAAAAGTTTAAGTACACTTTATACTTATTTGGCACATATTTGGGACATATTTAGCACATATTTCGAACATTTTATGAATTTAGCTCATTTTTTTTCTTAAAGATATTTTATGCTTACCTAGATCACAGGTTTTTCTTAAATAAATCTCTGTTATTCGTAAAATTAAATACGATTTGCTTCAATCATTAGTTAAAACATGGACAATATCGACAACAGGAGAAAAGTAGCGTGTTACTTTCCTCCTCGGTCGCTTTTTTCTTGTATGTCAACAAAAAAGTTAAAACTACACAAATGTTAAATTGTTTGTTTAAGCACAACTTAAAGACAGATAATAAGGCTACAAAATAACGAAAGGCACATTTTGAAAAACAATAAAATTAAAGAAATACGAGACTTTGAAAATTTGAACGAAAACTTACTTTTGACGTTTTTTCTGCACATCACACCGGAATCAGACCTAACCTTTCCTGTCAGGCTCGGACACACTATGGAGGAGGAAGGGGGAACAGTGCCGACTAAAAATATGTTTGAACCATGTCTATCCGATAATTTGTTTAAAAGTTATAAGCTTTGTTACTTTCCTCCTCTGTTACTTTCCTCCTCGGTCTCCCCTACTACTAATTTTGGACAAAAGCCACTAAATGCTACTTTTTTCAAAAAAATAATTTTAAAAATGACAGAATTCAAGAATTTTAAATTTTAGCGATTATTTTGATTCCTAAAATCTCGCAAAGTTGATGATTTATTATTGGCCGCGTGAACTACTGCTTTATATATGTAATTATTTTTTACCCGAATTTTCATTTTTCAAAATAGCATTTAAAATAATTTCTTTTTAAACGACCTTTTACTTAATACAATTTTTAATTTGGCAAATTTCTTTTTGACAGAATTTTTATTTTACAAAATTTCTCTTTACACAACTGTTTTTTTTTTTTTTTAATTCTAATTTAACCGACATTGAGACAATAATTGAATTTTAGATTATTTTGAATTGAAAAATGTTTTAAATAATTGAAATGCCAAGATCTTGATTAAAGTTATTAGAAATAATTATTTCAACAAAAAATTTAAATCAAAATTTTTAATAATAATTGAATTTCAAGTTTTTGAATTAAAATTTTTGTAAATTAGAATTGCTTAAAATTATTAACAAAGTTTCAAACAGTAATTGAATTTTACAGAATTTTTAATTAAAAAATGTTTTATTTAATTGAATTTTTGAATAATTGAATTGAAATTATTAATTTAGATACAAATTTTAAAACTAATTGAAATTTGGAAGAGTTCGAGTTAAAATTTTTAGAAATAATTGAATTTTTGGAGATTTTTAATGAAAATTGTTTTGTTTTAAAATACTAAATATTTTATATATAAGCTTCCAATTCCAAGTTCTAGTATTTAAAAACTCGAATTACTTAAAATTCTACTGAATGAGAATTGTAATAAATTAAAAATTGGTTAAATTAGAATTCTTTTCAAGAAACAGTTGGGTAAAGAGAAATTTTGTAAAATAAAAATTCTATCAAATAAAAATTGGGTACTTTTTAAAATTCCGTTGAGTAAACATTCGTTTAAAAAAAAAATTCTGTATTAAATGCTATTTTGTAAAATAAAAATTTATGTGAAAAATCATTTTTATGAAATAATCATACGCTCCTTTTGTGCCAAAAACAAAAAGTTAATTGAAATTTAACAATAGATAGTTTTTTTTTTTTTTAAATAATCATGAGAAAAATATGATTTTTATTTTATTCCTCAGAATTTTTCTTTCAATTTTTTTAGACAAGAAAATATTTACACTTTAACGTCAAATATAGAAAACTAATTTTACTTCATTTTAAAGATGCCACTTTTTTTCAATTTTGGGGATACTTTTTTATACTTTTCTTAGTCTCTTACTACACTTCGAAGTCTGATATTGGTAAAATCATTTCTCTCAGCTCTTATTCTTCTCCAAATTACGAAGATGAAGTACGCAACGTTTATGATAAACGAATTTAAAAAAAAAAAAATTTTTTAAATGAAAAATTCTATAATTTTTTGCCTAAAAAATATTTCTTGTAGTTTTCATTAATCAGCAAATTATAAAAAGAAATATTTTTTTTGCAAAAAATTATAGAAATTTTCATTTTAAAAAATTATTTCTTTAAAAATCGTTTTTCACTTTTCAAAAAATGAGTAGTCACACACTTCAAACAGTTAGTGTATTATTATTGCAATTGCACAAATCCTTTAATTACAGTTTATTTGTGTTTTTCATTTTTGCATAAATTTTTCCCCACAATTAGACAAAATTTGTAAGTTAAAATAATATAATAATGTAATATATTATTGTTAATTGCAGAGATGATGTGAACGTATCAACTCAAAGTAATGTGAATACATTCCGATCAGCAAATAATGATGAAAATTCAAGAAATCGAACAAAATCATGGAAAGATGATCACAATGAACAAAGACATGACAATCGTTATCAACAACGTAATGACAATGTCGCTGGTGGTGGTAGGGAAAGATCATTTATTCGAGAAGGAGGAAATAATAATTCATTTGGTCGTGATGAGGAGAGAAACAAAAAGGATGGAGAAAATAATACATTCAATCGTGAAAGTAGAAATGAAAGATCGTTTAATAATCGCGATGAAGCTAATAATTCATTTGAACGCGATGGAGGAAATAATCCCTTTAGAAGTAGTGGTGACAGTGGTAATGATCGTTTCAATCGAAATGGAGGAAATGATCGTTTTAATCGAGGAAACGATCGATTCAATAAAGATGGTGGAAATGAAAATCGTTTTAATAGAGATAAAAATAATGATCGATATAATCGAGAAGGTGGAAACGATCGTTTTAATCGAAGCGGTGGTAGTGATCGTTTCAATAATAAAGATGAAAATCGCTTTAATCGAGATGGAGGTAACGATCGATACAATAAAGACGGTGGAGGAAATGATAATCGATTTAATCGTGATGGAGGAAACGATCGTTTTAATCGTAGTGGAGGTAGTGATCGTTTTAATAATAAAGATAGTGGGAAAACTGATAGAAATAATTTTCGCGATGGAGGTAGATTTAATCAATATTCACAACACGATAATAGAGATGATAGAGGTAGGGGAAATAAATTTTCAAAAAGAGACACTAGTGATAATGAATCGGTATCGTCTAAAGGAAGTGGTAAACGAAGTGATAAAGGCGGTTTCCAAGGTAAAAATGACAGGGATTTTAAATCAAATCAATTTAATAAATTTGGAAATGACAACGATGGATTCAAGCCTAGGAATTATGGTATGTTTAAATAATTTAAGAAAAATAAAATCGAATTTTGCCATTATTATATGAAAATTTTATTTTATTTCAGATAACAACAGTGGATATAATAATTCCAAACCAAAGTATAATCGTGATAATATTTCTAATGAGGTAATTTTGTGTAGAAATATATTTGATTAAAAACAGTTGTTGTTTTTTTTTTTTTATTAGTTCGTTAATCGATATATTTTTTTTTTTTTTTAATTTCAGCCCAAAGAACCAATTAATTTCGATGGAAAAAGTGAGATTAGCAAAGCAAAAACATTGGAATTATCGTTACCGTCCATAATTATTGGAAATAAACATCGTTGTGAAATGGTTTATCTCACGAATCTCTCACAATTTTATGTTCATCTAATACCTGATAATGAGAAACTCGAAGAGTTAATGGAGAAAATTGCATTGATTTATGATTGTGGTGGTGTTATTTTGGAATCGTCGAAAGTAAAATCAAATATTTCGTGTATTGCACAATATGCTGAGGATGAGAGATGGTATCGAGCGATAATTAAAAAAATTGATGCTACAAATGCAACGGTATTGTTTGTTGATTATGGAAATGTTGAAGTGATAAATATTGATAAATTAAAAGAAATAACCGATGAATTCACTGCATTGCCAATGCAAGCGTTACCGTGTAAATTATTTGGAAGTGAGAAAATAGAATGGACTGATGATGAAATTACCACTTTTAGCGATATGGTAAATGAAAAAATATTAGAAATTGAATTTGTCGCAAAAGATCAAGATATGTTTAAAGTTCTTCTCAGGGAAGTTGATAATGAAATTACAAAACCTGAAATTATTAATTCAACATTCTTTCCTGGTGTTGATTTAATGAAATTAAAAGAGAATATTGGAGCAACAAAAGTTGCAAATTTAAGTCAACAAAAGAATGCAGGCATTGAATTTGCATCTTTAGATAGTAAATGGATTGATCAAAAAGTTACAGCTGGAACGAGGGACACTGTAATTGTAACATGGTTTGATAATACTGATAGTTTTTATTGTCAGTCAGTAAGCAAGCAAAAGGAATTTAGACCAATGATGGAGGAAATTCAAAAGGTTTATTCGGGACGAAAAAATATTAGCGAGACACTCAAGGTACGTTTTAATTTTCTACATAGGAAAGATTTATTTAAAAATACAGTTTTTGAATAATTTTGGGCTTCGGAACATTAAAATCACGGTACTGGAGTTTTTTTTTACTTTTTTTTTTTAAATCGAGCAATAAAAAAAATTGAATTTACAAAATAATTTAATTTAAAAACAATGGAATTTTAAAAAGAATTTGGTCATAAATCTATAAATTTTAATTCGTAATTTATTATAATAAAATTAATAATATATATTATAAAAAATTTGTTAATTTTTTTTTTTTAAATGTAATTTTTAGAGTTGTAATTGTTTTTAATTTTAATAATATTTATTTACAGCCTGGTTGTCCAGTGATGGCAATTTTCGCCCAAGACGAAGCTCTCTATAGAGCAGAAATTGTTGAGGTGAAGGGTAATCGAAATTATCTTGTTCAATATGTCGATTTTGGTAATAAAGCAACAGTCGAACAACGTCGAATGTATCCTGTTGAGAAGAGATTTATGATTATTCCTAAACAAGGAGTTCGATGCTCATTGAAAAATATTTTTCCCATTAATGGTGGAAATTGGACAACACAAAATTCACAGGAAATTGAACAATATTTGTACGAGGAAGGCGAATTTGAGTGTACATATCACGAAGAAAAAGATAAGAAATACTTAATTTCATTGAGTCACAATAAAATTGACGTCGCTAATTCTTTAGTTGAAAAGAAATATGCCATGTTTGCAACAAGTTCCGCTCCAAAATCCATTGGTAAGAATATCAAATATTTTGAGATATATTTCAAAATCATAAAATTGTCAAAATTCTGAATTAATTTTCATAAATGAGATTTGAAAAATTCTTATAGTAAAACTGAAATGTACCATTTTTTTTTTTTTTTTTTTTTTTTAATATCTATTTAAATTTATTTAAAAAAATAATTTCAAATTGTGATTATTTTACAGAAACAGAAAAAATAACGATAGACGAATCAAGCAGTGAAATCACTTCGCGATTGGATATACAACTTCTTCCGGGACAAACTTTGCGCGTTAAAGTTTCTAGTGTGGAAAGTGTATCCAAATTCCATGTTCAATTTTCCTCGGCGGATTATTGTGATCAGGCCATCTCAGCTTACATGACAAATAATGATCCAAAGGTAATGTGCATTTTTAATTATGCATAAAAGCATGTTCTTTTTCTGTTGTAGGAATTTTTTTCAAATTACTATCAACTGGGGAAATTATTAAACAAAAAACGCGATTATTTTCAGTTTTTTCTTTACCAAAAATCGAAATTTGAAAAAAAAAATATTTTTTTAACTATTCAAATGGGGCATTATATTTTAAAATTAAACCCCTAGTAAACGATTGACAATATAAGACAATTTTTCAATAATTATTTCTCCTATTTAAATAAATCAAATTACTTTTGCAATGAGTAGTTTCGAAAGAAAAATTTCTAAACTTTATTATTGTAAAAAAAAGTTTTTAAAAAAATATTTAATTAGTATAAAAAATTTAGTTTAAAGGTTAAACTTGTAAATATCTCAAAACACGTCTTCGATTTTGACAAAATTTATGTCGAAAAAAAACTTAAATATCCTATTTTTTATTTCCGTAAAGTTTATAATATAGACATTTTAGAGGATTTTAAGAAATTAATTAAAATCATTTGTCGATTAAACAAATTTTATTTTTGACAAGGGAAATTTTTTTTTCTTGTAAGTCAGAGAAACGTCAAGAAAATTTAAAAAAAAAAAATTTCTTTTTGGCAACACTGAATACGAAATATTTTCTTATCTTATAATTTATTTTACAAAGAAGATCTGACAAATCTGATCAGGCACTTTTAAAAATTATACAAATTTAAAAAGTTTCAAATCACCGCTATTACTTCCGTTAGGGCTATAATCCCATCATTCTCCGAAGTGTTTAATTTAATATAAAAAAAAAAAAAAATTAAAATTAATTTAACTCACCAACATTGTTTACAAAAAGCACTGTCAAACTAATATTTAATCATTTAATCTCTCACGACTTTGCGAAATGAAATCATTTTCTCCTGTACAATTCGTTAACAATTTTTTAATTCTTTTGCGGTCTACTTACTGCTTTCAAAAAAAAAATGCATTAAGACTGTTGAAAGAAAAATTCTTTTTTCCTTAAAGCAACAATTTACAGAATTAAAATTATCATTCTTCTTCTTTGTTATTTGCATTTTTTTTGAAAAATTTTGAATTTAAATAATTTATGAGCACATAAACCGTGAAAGAGTTGAATCAAACAAGTTAATATTTTTTTTGTCTTTAACAACAAACGAAAAAGCCGAATTATGCAAGAAGCATGCGAATTGCAAGATTTTAACGAGAAAAATTATGAAAATGAGTAAAAAGTAGTTTGCCAATGTCAGGTGATGCCACAATTATCAAGCCATGAGATGTGCCTTGGCGCGGGTTGTCTTATATTTAAGGATGGATTTTGGAGGCGTGCTGTTATTGTAAACTGTTGTGAAAAAATAAGTTTCGATGTCAAACTTATTGATACTGGAGCATATGACAAGATATCACTGGATCGAGTGAGTTTATTCCTTTTGTGGAAAAAATATCAAATCCACATTGAAATGCTCACTGAACTTGTTTAATCTTCATTCATTGAAAAATTAACTTTTTTAATTTTTTAGTTCACGCTTTCGACTTTCTTATCCCCCCTTCTCCGTCCCCCTTTTAAATGAATCTCAATCTTAATACCAAAATTTAAAAACTCATTTTAATTCTTAGTTTAGAAAAAAAAAATAAATGTATGCATGAACATTCCTAATTAATGGTTGTAAATGTTAAAAATTGAATAATTTATATTAAATTTTTAATTATTTTATTCAAAGAATCGAAAATATGGAATTGGACTAATTCTTCTTTCGATTATTTTCTGGAGAAATAGATAAAGTATTCAAAAAGTAAGATTACTGAATTCGAACATTTGAAAATTTTCTATTTCTAATTTTTAAATATTCTAAATTTTCTGAAAAATATTTAGAAAAATTATTTTTTTTAATTTATTAAACTACATTATTTAAAATAATGTTAATAATAATAATATATAATTAACTAATTAAAGCTCCGAAGCCTTTGATAATAATAATGATAATAATAATATTAATATAAATAATAAATTGAAATCATAACTGAATTATTAATACATTAAAAATTAATTACATACCTAATTAATATAAAACTAAATTAAAAAATAAAATTAATTCTTACCATTGTGTAATAAATTTTATTGCAAATGTCTAAATTTAATATTCTGTTCATTCTAAATTTATGATTACTAACTACTTGTAATCCTTACTACGTGTAATAAATATAATTTAAAACTGAAACTAATTTTTTTTTTGGTATTTTTTTTTTTTTAAGGTGCTGGCTCTACCTAGTCAGTTGGCAGTGATGCAGAATCAAGCAATCGAATGTGCTCTTTATAATGTTAAACCTTCGGCTTCTCTCGATGAAAAGCTTAAGAAAATGGTTCTAAATAAAGATGTAATGATGTACGTTGAAAGTGTCGACAAAAACAGGTGAGTTGTTTAATAATTTAATAATTTCTTGTTACAATTTTTATTATATAGATTTTGTCATATAAATATTGTGCGAAATTTAAATTTAAATTTTTTGCCGATTCATCTAAACAAAGTCTTTTTATTATATATTTTTTTTAAATTAGTTTTTGATATAAAGAGGTGTCTAGCGACCTGTAATTTCTTGAAGACATGGAAAAGTTTTTGAATTTTATTTTTACCTGGAAAACTTGGAAAAATTTTTTATTGGTTCCTAAAATTTTCTATTTCGCTGTAAGAATTTTTTTTTCCAACCGCGTTTAAAATGCGAAATTAGGTAAAATAAAAAATACGTTCGACTTTTTTTTTTAATGCATGCGACTATTTTCGACTTATTTTAAAATAAAATATGACTTTTTCGACTTTTTTAAAAATATTTTTTTAAACAAAATACGACTTTTTTAGTAAAAAATGTACATCATTCAAAACTGAATTATTAAATGAATATTAATTAGAATTCTTCGCAAAATTAATAATATTCAATGATTTTAATCAAGTTCTTTAAAAATTCGATTATATAAAATATTTTTCAAATAAAAGTTCTTTTAAATTCAATTATTGGCTAAATTTTGTAAAAAAAAAAAAAATTAAAATTAAAATTTATGAAAGTTTCGATTTAAAATCTCTTAAAATTTTTCAATTCAAAATTCTCTGAAATATAATTATTATTATCAGAAGTTTGTAAAAAAAATCTTTAGCAATTCAAATTTTAAAAAAATTTATTTAAAAATCTCCAAAAATTCAATTACTTTTATAAATGTTAACTGCGGCTTTTTCAAATTTCAATATTATTTAAAATTTTTTTTTCAATAATATAATAATTCAAAAAATAATTCAATAATCTTTTAATGTATTTTTGTCATTAAAATTTATTAAAATAGTACTAGAAAAAATAATTTTAACCTGGAAAAGTCCTAGAATTTTATTTGGCAAAAGTTTTAGATCAATTAATTAATAAAAATTTTAACTTGCGCTTTAGTAATTAATTTTATTACTTATGATTTCACTAAGTAAAAGAAGTTGAAAAATAAAAAAAAAATCTTGTAATTTCAGATTTGTTGAATGTGATGTATAATATTAATAATAATAATAATAAGAATTTCTTTAAACTGAGCTTTTTTTGCTTAAAATTTAAAGTTGAGAATAAGAAAATTAAAGAAAAAAAATTGTTTCGATATTTAAAAAAAAAATCAGAAATGGTTAATGTTGCTTAAAATGATCTTCAAAGGGTTAATTAGAATAAATTTCTTCATTTTTAACAATACAATATATAAAATAAAAAAAATAGATAAATAAAAAAAAGATAATAAAAAAGAAAATAGAAATAAAATAAAAATTTTTAATTATAATTAGTTTGAAAGAAGAATTTCTATTTTTTTCTATAACAAATTAATATACTTTTATAAAAAAGTTGAGAAAAATTCGATCCTTGGAAGGAATAAAATAACATAAAAAATGTATGTTATTAATATTGTTTATTGTCACAAAACAAGAAACGACGTTTCGATGACTTGGTTCGTCATCATCTTCAGGTTAAATCTAATGAAAATATTTATAATATTAATAACATACATTTTTTATGTTATTTTATTCCTTCCAAGGATCGAATTTTTCTCAACTTTTTATTAAACATTCCGGAAGGGAAAATCCTTACTCTATTAATATCTTATATATATATATATATATATATATATATATATATATATATATATATATATATATATATATATTATTTATAATAATAATAATATTTATTGAAACTTTAGCCTATTGGCCCAAAAGTGGACTTGGTTTACACTATAATTTATAATAATAATAATAATATAAAAAATAATATTATTTTTATTTTATTTTTTTTTCAGACTTATTGTTGAGTTATACGACTCAATAGGATGTAAATTTCAATTTAATGACGATGGTAAAGACATAAAAATTTCTCCCGTTTGTCCAATGCCAATTTTAAGTTCAACGCACAAAGTAAATGTCTCAACGGCAAATCATTCAAATAGTTTATGGCTACAAATGGTTGCCGACGCTGAAAAAGATGAGAAACTTAATCGTGAAATGTTTGAATTTTATTCGAAAAATGAAGAAAAAGCCGATCCAATAGTTAATAAATTATGCGTCATTGAAAGTCAAGGAACATATTGTCGTGCCAAAATAATTAAAAAGACTGACGATAATATGGTTTTAGTTAATTTAATTGATTTTGGAATGAATGAAAATATTTCTTGTGATAAATTAAAAATACTCAATAATCGTTTTCATTTGCCTCATCAATTGGCAATTCATGTTTCATTAAATGTCACACTCAATGGTACACCAGCTGAACAAATAAATGCCCTAAAACCACATCTTATTGGCAAAGAATTTACAGCGATATTCTATAATGTTCATAAAAAATGGATTGTCGAATTAATTGAAAATAATATTAAATTGAGTGAGACATTGACTGGACTTAATTTAGTTAAAGAAATGACTTTAATTGAAAATAATAAAGAGAAATTTAAAATTTGTGTAACACATGTAGATTCACCGGTACAATTTTGGATACAGAGAAATGATGAAATTTCAGAATTGAAAGAAATGGAGAATGAATTGAAAAATGCTGTTAACTATACAGATGTTAATGGTGTTTTAGAAGAGGGTTCATTGTGCGCAGCATATTCCGATGGTGTTTGGTATCGTGCGGAAGTTATTGATGCCGATGAGGATATTGTAACTGTACGTTTTGTTGATTATGGAAAAACGGATGTTATTAATAATAAACCAAATTTTATAAAATCACTACCTGAGACAATGAAGACGAGAAAAATATTTGGTATTAAGTGTCGATTAGATGTTATTCCTGTGGATTCAGAAGAATGGAGTGATGTAATTTGTCAATGGATGCAGACACTTAAAACAGAGGAGAATATTGAAGCGAAAATAATTGTTGAGAGTAGTGTAAAAAGAATTGATTTATTTTTAAATGGAAAGAGTATTATTGATACATTAGTTGAGGATGGTAAAGCATTGAAAGTGCTACATGAACAGGAAGTTGTTGAAGAATTAATTGACGTTGAATTGGATCCACGTTCAGCTTTTATTAGTCATATTAATTCGCCAAGTGATTTTTATGTACAAGAAGAGAAATCAGTTTCTGATCTTGAGAAAATTCAAGATCGATTTATTGTCGCTAATATGCTTCCAATTGTTAGTGATGTTAAGGAAGGTACACTTTGTGTTGCTAAATATACGGATGAGGATTATTATCGTGCTCGTATTATTTCACATAGTGAAACGGGGACAAAAGTACTTTTTATCGATTATGGAAATAATGCTGAAGTTCAAGAAATTCGTGTAATTCCCGATGATGTTGCATCAATACCGCCATTAGCGAGAAAATGTTCTCTCAAAAAACCTTATTATCTAACAAATTGGTCAAACGATGCATTCAATATGTTTTGTGAATTATCCGCCGATGGTGCGACAATTTTCTTGCTCGACGTACTTAAAGAAGATGAAACTGCAATTGTTAAATTGACATTGAATAGTGAAGATATTGCCGAGAAATTAGCGCCAGCTGTTTCAATTTTTGTTTGTAATATTAATTCACCGATGGAATTTTGGATACAAAGGGAAAATGATGTTGAGGAAATTGACAAATTACAGGAGAAATTGTTTGAAATGGAAAATTCGGAGAAAATTGAGGCTAAAGAGGGTTTATTGTGTGCTGCAAAATTCCCCGTTGATGAACAATGGTATAGAGGGAGAATTATTAGTTGCAATGAAAATGAATCAACTGTTATGTTTATTGATTATGGAAATTCGGCAATTTGTAGTGAAATTCGTGCACTACCTGATGATATAGCTGCTATTGAGCCTTTTGCAAAGAAATGTTCTCTCAAATTACCAACGTTAAACGACGAATGGTCACAAAATGCTTTCGATGAATTTTGTAATATTTCAGGCGACGGTGCCGTTTCACTAATTATTGATATTGTCGAGGAGAAAAATAATTTGGCAATTGTTAATTTATTCCTTGGCAAAGAAAACATTGCGGAGAAATTGATTTGTAAGGGAAATGTTGAGGAAAAATTGTCTACAATTGTCGAGGATAATCATGAAGAGGAAATTATTTCAGAAAAAGAAATTACATCACAAGAAGAGATTGTTTTAGAAAAAGAAATTACACCACAAGAAGAGAATGTTTCACAAAAAGAAATTAAATCACAAGAAGAGACTGTGTCACAAAATGAAATTTTAGAAGAACCAACAGTTTTTATAAGTCAAATAAATTCAGTGGAGGAATTTTGGATACAACGATTGGATTATGAGGATAAATTGGATGAAATTGCATGTCAACTTTGTGCATTTGAGGATGAAGCCGCTGTTAAAGAACCAAAAGTGGGTTCAATTTATGCCGCTCTATTTACATGTGATGACGCATGGTACAGGGGAAAAGTTCTTTCAATCAATGGAAATGAAATAAATGTCTTTTTCATTGACTATGGAAATTCATCGATTGTCACCGATTTACGTGAATTATCCAAAGAATTAGTAAATTTACCATCATTTGCTAAAAAATGTTCACTAAAATTACCTAAAGATCAATATAAAGAATGGCCTAAAGATGCTGTTAAACAATTGACGGAATTGTCTGCCGATGGTACTTGTCCTTTTACATTGTGCGTTCTTGATGACAATGACACGGCGCTTGTTGATTTGAAATTAAATAATGAAAGTATAACTAAAAAATTGCTCGAAAGTGTAGAAAAAATTACAAATGAATCGAAATTGGAGGAGAAACAAGAGAATTTGGAAAAAATTGAAAAAACTTCTGAAAATGATGTTGAAGAAATTGTGAAAAATATTGAAGCTGTCAAACTTGATGAGAAAATCACTAAATCAAATGATGATTCTTCTATAATTGACGAGAGTTGTGATAAAATTGAAGAAATTTCACAAAGTGTAGAAAATTTACAAGTTTCAGAGAAACTTTCTGAGGAAATTGCTACTGAATCTAGTGAAGAGACCATTAAATTAACTGAAGAAACAATGAAATTAGATGGGGAAATTTTGCCAATGAATGAAGAAATTACAAAAATAGATGAATCTCCTGAAATTAGTGAAAAATCAACAATAATAGAGGAGAAAAATTCGACTATTCTACTTTGGAATATAATTTCACCATCTGAATTCTGGGGTCAAGTTGGTGACGACTCTGCCAATATTCAAGATCAACTTTTACAAGCTGATGAATGGAAAACAATTGACGAGTTGGAGAAAAGTGAGTAATTATTATTTTATTCTATATTATTTCAAATATTTATTTCTTAAACCACTTATTTAAAATTTAATCAATTTATATATATATTATTTTAATTATTACATTTTCGTTAAATTACAAATAAATAATCATTTTTCTCTATGTAAATTATTTTGTTTTTTAAAAATACCTTTGAAAAAAAAACGATTATCCCATTTTTTTTCTTCATTAAAAAGAAATTTTAAATTGCCTTTTTAAAATAAATTTAATTAAAAATTATTTTTCGCAGATCTATTGTGTGCGGCTAAAGTAAATGATGAATGGCATCGAGCTCGTATCGAAAAAATCAATGAAAATTCAACGGAAATTTTTCTTATCGATCAAGGATTCACTTGTGTTTCCACGGAATTTCGACAATTACCATCAGCTCTCGTTAATGTAGAACCGCTGTCGAAAAAATATTCTCTACAATTACCAAAGAACATCAATAATTGGACTCAATCTGCAATAACTGCATTTTCAAAATACACAAAACAATCATTTACAATGGAAATTCTTCAACCTGACGAAATTTCAATTATCAAATTATTACATCACGATGAAGATGTCGCTGAAATTCTCACATCAATGCGCGACGATTTTTCAATTAGCGAACGTTTACCACCGGAAGGTGAAGAAAATTTAAATATGTCAATAAGTAATATGATATCACCGTCAATGTTTTGGGGACAATTGGAACTTAATTCATTGAAACTCGAGGAAATGGAGAAAAATTTAATAAACGTTGCAAGTTTCAATGAATTAAAAAATTTTAACATTGGACGAATTTGTGCAGCACTATTTCCCGACGATGGCAATTGGTATCGTGCAAAAATTCTATCACACTCCAATAAATCAACAGAAGTGTTTTACGTTGATTTTGGAAATACATCAACAACAACTGAATTACGCGCACTTCCACACGATTTAATTGCAATTGAATATCTATCAACACAATATTCTCTACGTAAACCATTGGACATTGAGGAATGGTCCGAGGAAGCTTGTGACAAATTCCATGAATTAATTGCCAATGGTGAGACATATTTTGAATATAAAATTCTCGATCAAGAAAAAAAAGAGGTTCAATTAATTCTCCAAGGTAAAGACGTGGTGGAAATATTGTCACCTCTTTGTAAAAAAGTAACGAGTGAATTGACAAAAGATTCAACACAATTGGAACACGATATTGAAACAATTGATCTGACTAATGATACATCGTTAAAGGAAATTGTTGAGGAGAAAAATATTACAGCATCATCGGACAGTGCATTTCATTCGGAAAATATTGTTGAAACTTCATATTCATCGCAAGAAATGGAAACACCTGTTGAAAAGAAAAGTCAGGAATTTTCGTCGACATTTCAAGATTTAGATCAACGTGATGTTAGCAGTGAATTTGAAATACAACCGGAATTAACATCTGAGGATATAATTTCAAAAATGCTTACTCAAAGTTCTGACAATACAAAAGATTCGGTACTTGATGTTTCTTTAATTTCAGAAGTTGAACCTGAATTAACACCCGAGGATGTTATTAATAAAATGACAGTCGAACTACCGGATGGTACAATTGTGAAAAATGTCGATGATCCATTATCAGAATTGAATGACAATGAGAAAACAATGGATCAAAAAAATATCTGCGAAGCTGAAGATAATCAAGCATGTGAAATATCGAGTACAATAACAGAAAATAAATCAACAACAGTGAAGGCAATTAATGAAATTAAAGAAAGTTTTGTAAAAATTGTAAGATTGGAAAATTTCAGTGAAGCACTGCCCGAAGTGGAAATCACAAACGAAAGACGTAAATCAGTGGGAAAATTGGAAAATATTGCCGAAGTAAATTTTGAAATTGAAACAATTACAAGACGCAAATCATTAACATATGAAGAGAAAATTTTACCAGCTTGTGTTTCTGGTGATCAGCCATTAACGCGTGAAGATAAAATTTTATCCAGCAGCGTAGATGGAAGTTGTGTGCCATTGGAAAAAACCATCGACAATGAAATTGTCCCAACGGAGGAGAAATAAGTTTTCTAAAAAATCGTGCCCAGAGAGAAAAAAAAAACATTCCTCGCTAATTATTTTCGATTTTAATCCGTTTTTTTTTTTTTTTTTTTATTTTTCAGTTTAAAATATTTTTTCATTTTTTGTTTTTACCTTATAGACATAATTAATGTCTTACCAAAGAATAACAGATTCGAAAAATTAGCGATTTTTTTTTATGTCTGGTGCTTTATTTTTATTTTTTGTTTATTAATATTTGCCATATATAATTATAATATTAATTTAAATTTATTGTTAACAAATGCCTGGAGCATTTTGATTATTTATTTTCAATACATTTATTTCTTTATAAAAAGTAAATTTAGATGAATTATCATATAATGAAAGTATAGTTGGCGATAACGAAAACTTATAAGACTTGAAAAAAAAAGAGTGAGAAATTTTATTTTATTTATTTTTTTTTTTTTAGTTACGGTAAATCAGTATATTATTCACAAAAAAATGAATTATTTTATCACATTTTTTGCGACATTCTTATTTGATAAAAACGATCGATAAAAAAAAAAATTGTGATTTTTTTATTTTATTTTTTCGATCGTGAAATAAAAAAATGAGACGTGTGAAAAATGATTTCCTAAACATATTCAACTTTGATAAATGTAAATAAAGTTTAGGAATCAATTTGAAATACTATAAACATTAGTAAAAAAAAAAAAAAAAAAAGGAAAGGAAAGAAAAGAAAAGTGAACTAAATATGCTGAAAAAAAATATATGCGATATCTCAAAAGAAAGACTATATTTTCGGTAATTAAAAGTATTTGAAATTCATTAAAAAATTAAGTGCCATGATTTCACTTCAACTTTTGACTGTTATAGAGACATGAGTGAAAAAAGAAAATGGCTGGTTTATTAAAAAAAAAATTAGTTATAGGCCTCGTTTGTAATTACGTGTTTATTGTAAAAATTTGTAAACTGTTGAAGAGTTAATTTTTTTAAATAAACAGTCTAATATACAGAATATTTGCTTTATTATTGAATTTTCCAATTTTTTTTTTTTGCGTAGTAAAAATATTAATTTTTATTCAAAATTTATATAACTCATTTTTGTATTTTTTTTCGCTATTCATCATTTATAATTTCGATACTGTCATTGGAAGTCTCATTTTTATTTTCTGTATTTTTCAATCCAGGAACCCTTTTAGATAATTTTCTCTCTGAAATTAGAAAAGTTAAAAATGTTTTGAAAAAAAAATTTCTTTAAAGATAAATTAAAAATATTATAATATATAAACCAATATAATAAATAAATAAAATAAAAATATATTATTTTTTTCAAATTAAAAACCATTGATCCGAAAAGACTTATTTTTAATAATAATTAATTATTTAGCAAAAAAAAAAAATTAGAATCGTGATAATAACAAAAACTACAATTGTTTTCAAAATTACAAAAAAGTAGAGAATTTAAATTGAAAACAAATAATTGACCAATTAAATTTTTCTTTTATTGAATTTTTAATTAATAAATCGAAGTTAAAAAATTAAATTTTTTGTTGCTTTTGAAATTTTTCTAGGATTTTTTAATTATAATCAATATTTTTATTATTAATTAATAGGGGAAATTAATTTTAAATAAAGTTTCTAAAAATAAAAAATATTTTAAACAAATTTTTATGTCTACAATTTATATTTCTGTGACTTACTTTTTTTTGTAAAAAGAACTTTTATTTTATCCTCCTCACGATGTTTTTTTTGCATTTTTCTTATTAGTATCTCTTGAGCAAGAGCAATTTCATCCTCTAAATACCAATTAATAGGACCGTGACTCCATTTACATGCGCTAACATGAGTAGTTCCTGATTTCAAATGAACTTTATGTGTTGAAGAAGATTTTATTGTACCACCAGCAGCAGTAGATGATGATTGAATAACAAAAGTGTCCTTTACTCGAAATTTCAAATCGGGCCCGCCACTATCTAAGACTACATTGGTCAATGATGATATGAATGGCGGTTTTCGTTGATCATATTTTGTATTAATATCCTGTAATTTTTCATCACAACAAAATCCAAATGGTTTTTGAAGTTTCTCACTTTTTTGTAATTGTTGTTTAGTAAATCTTGTTGATTCTTTTTTTGATATCACCGAAATTTTTGACAATCTTTTACGTTTGACTTCCGTTTTGACAGTTTTTTTTATTTGACCAAGCAGTCACAACACTACGCTAATCAAAATCAATTCTTTGTTGTGTTTCAGACGCAACACACAGCACACACAAACAAAATTAAAATTAAAAAGGAATTTTAGTTTCTTACACAAAAATTTTAATCTAAAAAAAAATATATATATCTATTTTTTTAATTGAAAGTATTAGAATTGAATTTTGAATTGTTTCAAATTAAAGACGCGGCGACGAATATCGTCGAAATAGTTTACAGGTAATATTATAAATTTGTTTTTGGCGTGTGTGAAATTTTGAGGTTATATGTACCGGAATGAATGTGAAAATTTAACTGCGAATATTTTTTATTGTCAATAAAAAAGAGAAGGAAAAAAAAACAATTAAAGAGCGCAAATATTGTTCTTTTTTTTATATGTAGAACAAATGAAATTATGAACTCATCTGCACTTTCGCCAAATACTTTGGGCTCCTCATCAGGTCAACGAACACCAGAACCAGAGGATTCTGAATTAAATTCAAGTAATTCGCAAAATAATAAAATTCTCAATCACGTCAATTCGGAATTACAAGTTCAGAAACATCAGAAACGTGCAAGTCGTGAATTACACATTAAACGAGTACAATCATTACGAAAGGAATTAGATTATTTAAAAGCAACTGAGTGGAAATATCAGCCAATTGATCGATGATGTAAGTAATTTTCAACAATAGTTTTTAAATTTTGTGTTTTTGTTTGTCTTTTTTTTTATTTACAAAGATTCATGTTATAGTCACAAGTCAGGAAAATGTTAGGGAAAAAACATTTTTGTCAGGGAAATTCGAGAAAATTATAGGCTTCAAAGTGACACACTTTTTTACTTTTTTGATACTTTTTTCGACAAGGCTACTCTTTTACTACTAATTTTAGCTAAAAGCCACTAAATGCTACTTTTTTTCAAAATATAATTTTAAAAAAGACAGAATTCAAGAATTTTAAATTTTAGTGAATATTTTGATTCCTAAAAGCTGGCCAAGTTGATAATTTATTATTGGCCGCGTGAACTACTGCTTTATATAATTATTTTTTACACGAATTTTCATTTTTCAAAATAGAATTTAACATAATTTCTTTTTAAACAACCTTTTTCTCAATAGAATTTTTAATTTGACAGAATTTTTATTTTAAAAAATTTCTCTTTACTCGACCGTTTTTTTAAAAAATAATTCTAATTTAATTGAAATCCAGACAATAAAATTGAATTTTAGATTATTTTGAATTGAAAAATGTTTTAAATAATTGAAATGATTAAAGTTATTAGAAATAATTATTTCGACAAAGAATTTGAATCAAAATTTTTAATAATAATTGAATTTCAGAAGATTTTGAATTAAAATTTTTGTAAATTAGAATTGCTGAAAATTATTAACAAAGTTTCAAACAGTAATTGAATTTTACAGAATTTTTAATTACAAAATATTTTATTTAATTGAATTTTTGAATAATTGAATTGAAATTATTAATTTAGCAAAGAATTTTAGATACAAATTTTAAAACTAATTGAAATTTGGAAGAGTTCGAATTAAAATTTTTAGAAATAATTGAATTTTTTGAGATTTTAAATTAAAATTGTATTGTTTTAAAATACTAAATATTTTATAAAAGCTTCCGATTCCAAGTTCTAGGATTTAAAAATTTGAATTATTTAAAATTCTACTGAATGAGAACTCTAATAAATTCAAAATGTGTTAAATTAGAATTCTTTTCAAGAAACAGTTGGGTAAAGAGAAATTTTGTATAATAAAAATTCTGTAAAGTAAAAATTCGGTTTTTTGAAAATTCCGTTGAGTAAACGTTTAAAAAAATTCTGTATTAAATGCTATTTTGTAAAATAAAAATTTATGTGAAAAATCATTTTTATGGAATAATCATAGGCCATTGTGCCAAAAACAAAAAGTTAATAGAAATTTAACAATAGATAGTTTTTTTTAAAAAGTAATCATGAGAAAACTGATGTTAATTTTATTTCTCAGAATTTTTCTTTTAATTTTTTTAGTCAAAATATTTACACTTCAACGTCAAACTTAGAAAAATAATTTTACTTCATTTTAAAGATGATACTATTTTTCAATTTTGGGATACTTTTTTTTAAAAAATAGGATACTTTTTGATACTTTTCTTAGTCTCTTACTACGCTTCGAAGCCTGATATAACTAATTACTATAATATTAATTTAAGCTTCTATTTTTCTAAATTTTAATTGATTTAAGTCCTTTAATTATTGATAAAAAATTTGAATTGATACAAATGAGTTTTTTTTTGGATTTTCAAGAAAAAGGTACTGTGATACCTACTCTAGTGAAAGCAATAAAACACATTTTTCTAACTTCAAATTATTTGATTTCAAATAGAAACTTGATGAAATAAATAATATTTTGTATTAGATTTTTATTAAAACTAATAAAATTTAATAACAAAATTTTGTTGTCAGGGAAATCTTGAATTTCTAAACGTTGAAATGAACGAAAAATTTATTTACTACTTTTTTTTACTTGAAATTTTATTAAAAATTATTTCTTTCTATATTCAAAAATAAATTAATAACTTATTAAATGTTTAATGTACTTTTTTAATTTTCATTGCTTCGAATTGTAGGAATTTTAAAAAAATTTATAAACTAAAAAATTGATTTCCTTAATTTGGACGTTCAGAACTTAAGGTGCAGTCAAGGAAAATTTGTTAATGTCAGGAAAATGGAATTGAAAATTTTTATTCATGTGGCAACCATAAAGATTACAAAATTTCATAAATTATATTTAAAAAAAAAAAAAATTTCAAAATTCCATAAGAATTAGAGGATTGTCCACAGAACTTTGAATTGAAACTTTGATGAAAGTGATGTGAATTTAATTATTTCTTGAAAAAATCTTGTAAATTTAAACCTCCATGAAGAAGATTTAAATGCCCAGCGTCGAAAATTATTTTTCATGGGAACAAAAATATCAAATCATTTTTAAAAAGTTTTTGGGTCCACATAATACCTTGAAAAGTATTTCTCAAGGCATTATTTGAACCAAAATTAAAAAAAAAAATAATTTGACATTTTTGTTCCTGTAAAAAAAAATTTTCAGCGCTGAGCGTATTTATTTTAATGAAAAAAAAATGATTCGTTTTTTAAAAATATTTTTTTTTTGTTTTGCAGCACACCAATAGTGAATAATTGAAATTTAGAAACAAATATAAGAATATAAAAGAAGGTCAAAAATCAAAGGAACCATGTTTTCGGCGGTGACATCGTTTTTTGCTAATCTATTTTATAAAAATCATGATCCACCAATGGATATGGCGGATATTGATAAAATTTTAAGTGATCTCGAGAGAGAAAATATTGAAACATCATCGCAGGTGGAAGAAATTTTATATCAAAATGAAGAAAGTTGCTTTTATGCATCAGGAATAGTATCAGCAGTTCGAGATGATTATGTTTTAATAGATAATAAATATTTATGTGATATAAATCGAGTTGATTTTCAAGTTAAAATTGGTGATAAAATTCGTTATTTTGCTTATCAATTAGATAAAAATAAGGAACTAAAGATACATAAAATTATGCATCACGATAATTTATCCTGGGATGAGGAGAATAATGATGATAATATGGAAATTATAAAGAAATCAGAGCCAATTGTTAAAGGACAAATAATGAATAGAACACTAGTTGGCAAAGTAATGAGACGAGAAGGAAGATCAGTTTTTATTGAACCACACAATATTAATTTTAATTTAGATAATGTTCGTTCTGAATTTATTCCTTTAGTTGGCGATTGGGTGAATATTAGTTCACACGTGGAAGTTAGTGGCGATGCTGCCGATTTGACTGGTGAAATTTTAGAAGTCGAAAGTATTTCACCATTAAGATCAAAATTACATACTGGAATTATTACCGGTTATAATATTGGCACAGGAGTTGGTGTTATCGATAGAACAACGATATTTACAAAAACAGTTTGCGAGCCCGGTTATATTCCATGTGTGGGTGATAAAATTGTCACCGATAGCATTGAAAGTGATCAAGGTGCTTTTGCCTGGCGTTCATTGACCATTGTTCCTCTGTCGTCTAATAAGGTAATAATTATTATTTAATTATAATCGAAAGAATTTATTTAGCATATTTTTCCGTTTGCAGGCCTCTGATTATACGAATTTTTCGACTTTTCATATTTTTTTTATAAATCAATAATTATATACTTTTTTATTTTCCTAATAAAAAAGTAATGCTGTAGTAATATTTAAAAAATTCATTGATCAAAAAATGATTTCGTTCATTTGAACGTTCAAAATTTTAGACACATAATAATAATAATTAATAATAATTACAAACATAATTCAAATATTATGAACATCCTTCTGAAGATTTTTTTCAAGTTTGATTAACAAAAAAAAAAACTTTTTATTTATACTTAAATATTGTTCTATAATTGCCATAGTTTACACTATTTTCTTTATTTATTTTTCAAATAAAATATTTTCTATTTCAACAGAATGCAAATAATGATTTGAATTTAACGAAAAATAATGATGTGGATCAAAATGAATTGGGAAAAGAAGAGGAATTTGGTTTAATAGTGACGAAAAATTTAGAATTATCCCTTAATATGAATGCGGAACAGGAGATAATTGTTAAAATAGAAAATAATGGAAATTATAAACAGACATTGGTAAAATGTTTATTTTTATCAAGAAAAATGGAATCACAATTAACATTACATTCGCCAAATATTAATACGCAAATTATTTTAAAACCAGGTGAAGAAATTTTATATAAATTCATTTGTAAAGGAAAATTTTTAGGTTTATCGAGGGAGAAATTTCTCTTTATTTTTGAACGAATTAAAATTGTTCGAACATTTCATATAAAAGTTCAACCCAAGCAAAATGTTCAACAACAAGAACAACAAAATTTTGGCAATGGCCTAAGAAAAAATATTGTTGCCAAACAAGATGTATTTGACGATACTGGTTATATTCATGGAATAAGACCATGCAAGGCACCAGCTTTTATTGCCGTTCGAAGTGGTATATTTAAAATACCACAGGTATGTTGGGATTTGGTACTGGAAGCTGAAAATAGTCGTGATAATCAAGTTGAACGAGAGAATTTAATTGGTCATGGTTTACCATGTTTGTTGGAATCATTGGCTATGCAAAATTATAGAAATAAATTTCACAATCTTTTGTATTTGGAAGAAATTGCTCAAAATATTTTATTGCAAAAATATGAAATGGACAGTGCGATTCTTACATATTGCGGTGAATATCTTGGTTTAACTGTTCCGGGACTTGCTGAAAAACGACCGTCACTAATTATTGGCGATAAGGTGATTGTCACCTTTAAATGGGACTCATCGAAAGGTAAACTCCAATTTATTAAATTAATTATTTTGATACTATTACAGGGTTACCACAAGTCAGAGAAATGACAGGGAAAAAAAATTTTTTTTGTCAGGGAAATATCAGAGAATTTAAAATAAATTTGCTGGAAAAATGTTGTAAATCTAGATTTGTTATTATGAACAAAAAATCGACACAATTCTGAATTGCATTTTTATGCAAATTTCAGACAATAACTAAATTTTAGAAAATATTTGATTGAAAATTCTTTTAAATAATCAAATTTTTGAAAAACTATTAAAATTATTAAAAATTATTAATTTGGCAAAAAATTTTAGATCATAATTTATAAATATTTAAATTTTCTAATAATTAAGATTTTTAGAATTAATTGAATTTCACAAGATTTGAAATTTTTTTTATAAATTTAAATTGCTGAAGATTTTTGTTTACAAATTTTTAATAATAATTGAATTTTAGAGAATTTTTAATTAAAATTTTTTGTAAATAATTGAAATTTCGAAGAATATTTGTTAAAAATTTTTTAATTAAATTATTTCTCCTGCTAGATACAGATATCAAGAAAAAAAAAAATTATTTTACCGAATTAAAATATTTTTTTTAAATAACATAACATATTGTCTGGAATTCAGGGAAATGTCAAGGAAAATTATAATAAAAATTGTGTGGCAATACTGTAATTAAAATTTGAAAAGTAAGAATATTTTTTTTTTCAATTTCCTCTTCACAGGTAACATAAAATATGAAGGATTCATTCATAAAGTAAGAAGTTCTGAGATTTTATTAAAATTTAATCCCAAATTTCACGACGATTATAGCGGTGAAGATTGTCAAATTAGTTTCAAAGGTTCAAATAGCACTGTGAGACGTTGTCACGATGCTATTAATTTAGCGGTAACACATCTTGGACCGGAATTTCTCTTTCCCAATAAGGTTATACAAAAGGAGCCACAATTTCATATTACTGAAATTGAAGAAGAAAATTTAACAAAAACTTGTGTAAAAAATCACAAAAGAAATGAATCAATCTCATCAAATTGTTCAACAACGTCAAATATTGAATTATCCGATGACAATGTAGTTAGATCACCACCTAGAGTCTCAGTTATTGAAAGACTATTTCATACAAAACCATATTCTTCCTCATCTGATAAAAATGTTAATGGCGTAGAATTTATCGTTTCTAAAATACAGTCCTCTAATAAATATGACAATGATGCCGATAATAAAGTGAACAAAAATTTACCAAACAATTGTAAAAAAAATTTCACCAATGACACGAGGAAGAATAATTTGGAAAATGTTGAATTAAAATTAAAGAAACGAAAATTAAGATGGTACAATAAACATTTGAATATTTATCAAAAAAGAGCTGTGTTAAATATTTTAAAAGGTCATGCACGACCATTGCCTTATGTTATATTTGGTCCGCCAGGAACTGGAAAAACAATTACACTCTGTGAGGCAATTCTTCAAATTTTAACAACAATTTCCGATAGTCGACTTATGATTGCCACACCGTCGAATAGTTCGGCTAATCTTATTGCTGAACGATTATTGGACAGTGGAGTTCTTAAACCTGGCGATATGGTAAATATAAATTTAATTTAATTTAATTAATAAAATTTAAACATTCTTGTCCCATTTTTTCAACTATATATTTTTACAGAAAATAACTTCAGCTTTCGATTTAAAAAAAAAAAAAATCGTACCTTTCACCCTGAAAAAGACAAATTTATTTTTAAGTTTCATTTTTTTTTTTTTTCAAAAATGCATATTACCAATCGAAAGAGCATAAAAAAAATGAATTACAAGAAAAAAGTCATTTTTTTCCCTTTAATCACTTCACTTGAAATTCCCCATATATAAATGATTTAAAAATGACATTTTTCCCACAGGTACGACTCGTTGCCCATCATTATCTGACAGAGGGGAAAATTCCAGAGATACTTATTCCATATTGTGCAACTGGAACACTTCAAGAAGAACGAAGTGGCAATCAAATGAAAATTGAAGACACTGGATTTAAAACAAATTGCACAGCAAGTGTTTTGGGCCGTCATCGAATAACAATTGGCACATGTTCAGCATTAGGAATAATTTACAATATGGGCCTAGCGCGAGGACACTTCACACATATTCTTGTCGATGAAGCGGGCCAAGCAACTGAACCCGAAATTATGATACCCTTAACTTTTGTTCACTCGAATAATGGACAAGTGATTTTAGCTGGTGATCCAATGCAACTTGGTCCCGTTGTACAAAGTAAATATGCCACACATTTTGGATTGGGTGAATCATTTCTCTCGCGATTATTACAACGATTCCCCTATCAGAGAGATACTGAGGGTTTTGAGACTGGATATGATCCTCGACTTGTTACCAAATTATTAGTAAATTATCGTAGTTTACCGGAAATTTTGGAGCTACCGAATTCATTGTTTTATGATTCGGAATTAATTTCTGAGGTAAGTGTTCAAGATTTTTTTTTTTTTTTTATTATTTTCAAAGAGATATATTCGATTTTTAATTGTCAGGGTTGTCACAAGGAATATATTTTCCTTCCTTCACGTCTCATTATTTTGCCAACTAGTGTTCTATTCATTATTTGTCCTTTAACAATTGGCTCTGATTTCTTTATAATTTCCATATTATCCTCATTATTCTCCTCATCCCAGGATAAATTATCGTGATGCATAATTTTATGTATCTTTAGTTCCTTATTTTTATCTAATTGATAAGCAAAATAACGAATTTTATCACCAATTTTAACTTGAAAATCAACTCGATTTATATCACATAAATATTTATTATCTATTAAAACATAATCATCTCGTACTGCTGATACTATTCCTGATGCATAAAAGCAACTTTCTTCATTTTGATATAAAATTTCTTCCACCTGCGATGATGTTTCAATATTTTCTCTCTCGAGATCACTTAAAATTTTATCAATATCCGCCATATCCATTGGTGGATCATGATTTTTATAAAATAGATTAGCAAAAAACGATGTCACCGCCGAAAACATGTTTCCTTTGATTTTTGACCTTCTTTTAAATTCTTATATTTGTTTCTAAATTTTAATTATTCACTATTGGTGTGCTGCAAAACAAAAAAAAAATATTTTTAAAAAACGAATCATTTTTTTTTCATTAAAATAAATACGCTCAGCGCTGAAAATTGTTTTTTACAGGAACAAAAATGTCAAATTATTTTTTTTTTTAATTTTGGTTCAAATAATGCCTTGAGAAATACTTTTCAAGGTATTATGTGGACCCAAAGCCTTTTTAAAAATGATTTGATATTTTTGTTCCCGTGAAAAATAATTTTCGACGCTGGGCATTTAAATCTTCTTCATGGAGGTTTAAATTTACAAGATTTTTTCAAGAAATAATTAAATTCACATCACTTTCATCAAAGTTTCAATTCAAAGTTCTGTGGACAATCCTCTAATTCTTATGGAATTTTGAAAAATTCTTTTTTTTTTTTAAAATATAATTTATGAAATTTTGTAATCTTTATGGCTGCCACATGAATAAAAATTTTCAATTCCATTTTCCTGACATTAACAAATTTTCCTTAACTGCGCCTTAAGTTCTGAACGTCCAAATTAAGGAAATCAATTTTTTAGTTTATAAATTTTTTAAAAATAACTACAGCAATGAAAATTAAAAAAGTACATTAAACATTTAAATAAATTATCAATTTATTTTTGGATACAGGAAGCAATATTTTATAATAAAATTTGCTGAGTCATTCCATTATATTTCGAACAATGTCGTTGCCGACTAATTTTTAAAAATTATGATACTTTGCAGGGATGATCTTGAAGTTATAAAGATCACGAAATGAAAAGATTTTTACTAAAATTTTTATTATTTACTTTAAAATATGAATTTAAAGTGTACGAGGTGCTGAAAATTGACAGTTTTTCAGCCAGCAGAAAATATTCGAAAAAACCTATAATTTACCATAAAAGTGTGAAAATTATTATTGCAATTTATTAAGAATAACTAAATTTACTTTTATAAATTGATTTAAGCATTTAAAGATATGAAATAATAGGAAAAACATGATTTTCAATTTCATCTTAAAAATAACCTAATTTTGCTATTTTTATCGATTAATTATGAGAAAGGGTAAATATTAAATTAAAAAAAAACTTACCAAATATCAAGTCATTGCTATTAACTTTTAGATTTTCTTTGTACTTTTTAATTTTTCTCTTTATTTATATAAAAATTTTGAAAAAGAAAATTGCCACTTTGCTAATTTTTGCGATTTTTGAAACTGAATAACTTGTTTACAGTAAAACGGAAAAATCTAAGATTTTGGGAGTATTTAAATATACACTAAATAAACACACTCCAAAAGTCTTGGGTTGGTTTTTGAGCTATTTTGTAAGATAAAGCAGATCGAAATTTCATTACTTTTGAGGCTATATTGACAATAATTTGTTCTTAACTTGAAGTTGGCTCGCAAGTGTTGTCATTTAATATAAACAAATATGAATTTATTACAAGGCTCGACACTTGCGAGCCAACTTCAAGTTAAGAACAAATTATTGTCAATATAGCCTCAAAAGTAATGAAATTTCGATCTGCTTTATCTTACAAAATAGCTCAAAAACCAACGCAAGACTTTTGGAGTGTGTTTATTTAGTGAATATTTAAATACTCCCAAAATCCCAGATTTTTCCGTTTTACTGTAAACAAGTTATTCAGTTTCAAAAATCGCAAAAATTAGCAAAGTGGCAATTTTCTTTTTCGAAATTTTTATATAAATAAAGAGAAAAATTAAAAAGTACAAAGAAAATCTGAAAGTTAATAGCAATGACTTGATATTTGGTAAGTTTTTTTTTAATTTAATATTTACCCTTTCTCATAATTAATCGATAAAAATAGCAAAATTAGGTTATTTTTAAGATGAAATTGAAAATCATGTTTTTCCTATTATTTCATATCTTTTAATTCTTAAATCAATTTATAAAAGTAAATTTAGTCATTCTTAATAAATTGCAATAATAATTTTCACACTTTTATGGTAAATTATAGGTTTTTTCGAATATTTTCTGCTGGCTGAAAAACTGTCAATTTTCAGCACCTCGTACACTTTAAATTCATATTTTAAAGTAAATAATAAAAATTTTAGTAAAAATCTTTTCATTTCGTGATCTTTATAACTTCAAGATCATCCCTGCAAAGTATCATAATTTTTAAAAATTAGTCGGCAACGACATTGTTCGAAATATAATGGAATGACTCTGCTATAAGTTCATTTTAACGTTCAGAACTTCAAGATTACTTTGACAACAAAATTTTGTTATTAAATTTTTATTAGTTTTAATAGAAATATAATACAAAATATTATTTATTTTATCCAGTTTCTATTAGAAATCAAATAATTTGAAGTTAGAAAATTGTGTTTTATTGTTTTCACTTAGTAGATATCACAGTACCTTTTTTTTGAAAATAGGTAATAAAAAATTGATAATTAAAACCAATTACAGTGCAAAAAAACTAATTCGTATCAATTCAAATCAAATTTATTTTAGATAAATTGAAATTTAATTAATTCAATAAAAATGTGAGTAAATTGAAATTCGGATAATTTGAAACTTAAAATTTGTATAATTTGATATTTCAATTTGATTAATCTTTAGATAAATTAAAACTTTATTAATTTTAAGTTTCGATTAATTGAATTTGCATTTGATGAAAATTTTAATTAATAAATTTAATTTTACCAATAAAAACCAGAATTGTATGTAAATTGTATCACTTATAATTTAAATTAAAATTACATTGTATTGAAATTTTGTATCAATTAAAATTGGAATCAAATAAAATTTCATGTAATTTGAAATTTGGATGAAATTAAAATTTGTATAAATTGTATTGATCGTTAAATTTCGATCGTTTGAATTTGCATTTAATTAAAATTTTTATTTTTACATTTGTTTTTAATAATAAAATTTATATTGAAATGAATTTTAATATGATAAAGTTATATTCAATTTCCTTTATAATATAATTTTCATGTTTTGAAAATGAAATTATTGTTTTAGGTGTCGAGTACCAGAAGTAACGAAGCAATACTTTTAAGTAAATTAGCTTTAGATTTACCAGAGAGATCTGGATTGCCACCTGCAATTGTGTTTCATGGTGTTAATGGAGTTAATTATCAACTACCTGACAGTCCAAGTTGGTATAATCCACACGAAGCGACTCAAGTTTATTTTTATCTTTTAAGATTGTTTGATCGTGGTCTTTGTGCTGATGACATTGGAATTATCACTCCCTATCAATCGCAGGTAATTAATAAATCACGAAAAAAGCGAAAATAAATTTTTTTTTTTTTCTATTTTCTCATTATATAAGAAAAATATAACAAATTTAAATATGTTAAAAAATAAATTAGCAATTTTAATTATAATATCAAATTAAGAAGATATTGTTAAAAAAAGCAAATAATTTTTTTCTTTTTCGAAATATTAAAAAAAAAAAAATGTTAAAATATAAATTTTAAATTTACAGATTCGTCAAATTAAAGATTTGTTACTTGAGGTGGAAGTGGAAACACCAAAAGTAGGTAGTGTGGAAGAATTTCAGGGACAGGAACGTAATGTCATTATATTGTCCACTGTACGATCGACGTCTGATTATATTAATGAAGATTTAAAACATGCTCTTGGATTTGTTGCATCGCCAAGACGATTGAACGTTGCAATTACTCGAGCTCGTGCACTTTTAATTATAATTGGAAATCCATATCTTTTAAATGAAGATCCATATTGGAGAACTGTTTTAAATTATTGTATTGAACGTGATGCATACACTGGTTGTAGTGTTTCGACTCTTGATATGTAAATGAGAAAATAATATATATTAATTTCAAAGACAAAAAAAAAAAAAAAAGAATAATACAAATAAGAATAAAAATGTTCTATTACAGTAAAATAATACATCAAATCATATATATATGAATCAAATATACGCCGCATTGTACAGTAAATAAGCAATATGTTTTTTTTTTTGTTTTAACTTAAAAAACGATAAATTTAATTTGTTTAAATTAAAATTTTATTTTTATTCATCTATCATTGTTAATTTGTAAATTAATTTTGATTAATGACACTGTATAGATTGATACTGAGCAAACGGGCGTACTTAAATAAAACGATTGTTTAAATATTTTTCTTTTTTATTCCATTGTGTAATCGATTTTCATTGTAAAAAAAAAACGGGACTCTTCACAACTAAATACTTTGCATTATTGTTTATCATTTACTGCGCTCAATTTTAATTGTTTTTTCTTTTATATTCACTTTTATTAAAAAGTTTTCTTCTCTTTTTTTTTGTATAAAGTTAATTTGCTGTGCGCATTTTCATTAAAAATCATTCCATGATGGATAACCCTGAAAAATATGAAATGAGGATTAAAATTTATTTTGAAATTTTTATATTTTATTCAAATGAACAAGAAGAACAAAAACAGAAAAGTGAGGGAAAAAATCGCTTTTGAGTCATTTCATTATATTTCGACTAATGTCGTTGCTGACTAATTTTAAAAAATTATAATACTTTGGAGAAATAATTTTAATGTAATCAAGATTACGAAATGAAAAGAATTTAATTAAAAATTGTTATTATTTTTTTTGTAAAATATGGATTTAAAGTATATGAGGTACTGGAAACTGACACTTTTTTCATCTAATAGAAAATATTAAAGAAAACATATAATTTACCATGAGAATGTAAAAGAAATATTGGATTTTATTAAGAATGACTAAATTTATTTTTATAAATTGATAGAAGCAATTAAAGATAACAAATAATAAATAAAATATAATTTTTTAAATTCACCTGTAAAATAATCTAATTTTGCAATTTTTATCCCAAGCTTCGAAGCGTAGTAAGAGACTAAGAAAAGTATGAAAAAGTATAATTTTTTTTTTTTTTAAAGTATCCCCAAAATTGAAAAAAGTATAAAAAAATCTTTAAAAAATGAAATAAAATTAGTTTTCTAAGTTTGACGTTGAAGTGTAAATATTTTGTCTAAAAAAAAAATTGAAAGAAAAATTCTGAGGAATAAAATTAACATCATTTTTCTCCTGATTATTTAAAAAAAACTATTGTCAAATTTCGATTAAAAATTGAAAATTTTTATTTTACAAAATAGCATTTAACACAGATTTTTTTTAAAACAAATGTCAACGGAATTTTCAAAGTACCGAATTTTTATTTTACAAAATTTCTCTTTACCCAACTGTTTATTGAAAAGAATTCTAATTTAATCTATTTTTAATTTATTAGAATTCTCATTCAGTAGAAATTTAAGTAATTCGAATTTTTAAATTCTAGAATTTGGAATCGGAAACTTATATAAAATATTTAGTATTTTAAAACAGAACAATTTTAATTAAAAATCTTCAAAAATTCAATTATTTCTAAAAATCTCAACTCGAACTCTTCCAAAATTCAATTATTTCTAAAATTTGTATTTAAAATTCTTTGCTAAATTAATAATTTCAATAAATTTTATTCAATTATTCAAAAATTCAATTAAATAAAATATTTTGTAATTAAAAATTCTGTAAAATTCAATTACTGCTTGAAACTTTGTTAATAATTTTCACCCATTCTAATTTACAAAAATTTTAATTCAAAATCTCCTGAAATTAAAATATTATTAAAAATTTTGAAATAATTATTTCTAATAACTTTAATTGAGTTCTTGGCATTTCAATTATTTAAAACATTTTTCAATTCAAAATACTCTAAAATTCAATTATTGTCTGAATTTCAGTTAAATTTGAATTATTTAAAAAAAAACAGTTCGGTAAAGAAAAATTTTTTAAATAAAAAATTCCATTAAAAAAAAATTTGTCAACTTAAAAATTCTATTGAGAAAAAGGTCGCATAAAAAGAAATTTACAATAAATAAAAAGTTTAATAAAATTATTTTCATTATGTGATCTTAATTCCATTAAAATTATTCCTCCATAGTATTATAATTTTTTAAAATTAGTCGCCAAGTAGAAGTATAATGAAATGATTCTTTTGTAATAACAAAAACGGTGAAATTAGAATAAAAACCCTTGATCGTAAAATAAAACAGGACAAATATAGTTGTGATAATAAAACATTCAATAAGGGGAAAAAAACACTTTAAAAAGCTTATTTAGCATTTTGTTGTTAAGAAGCATGCAAAGAAAATTATTGACATCAGTTGCCAAACCGTACAAACTCTTCTATTATTTATTAAATATTTCTGTGTATTAATTGTTCTATTATTTTGCTATGTTTATTATATATATTTAATATATAATAATAATAATATATATATAAATACTAATTATATTATAATATTATATTATATTTTATAAGTTAGTAAATAGATAAATTCAATTATGAAACTGATAAAAAATATATATTTACTCGATTGTCATTGAAAATATTAAATTAGGCAACTGATGAATTAAAAATTTAAGACAAATACTGACCTTTTGTTAGTGCCACATTATACTTACTGTATCCTGATTTTTAGCTTTCAATTTTCGTTCAATTACATTTTCCAAAGCTTCACTTCTCACACTAAGTGTTTCAATTTTTTCAATTAACTGTTGATAAGGCGATGCTGGTTGTGCGCCCATTACAACATGTCCTAATTTACTGTCAATTTTTGCATCGAGTCGCGCATTTCGAATTAAATTAACAATCCAACATTCTGCAATTTCAGCTTTCATATTAAGCTTTTCAGCAAGCATTCTGTAAATGTCAAAATATTTAAATTAAAAATTTCATTTATTATAATAAATTGGAAAATAATTTTCATTTTCTCAATGTAATTTTTCATATAGAAAAAAAAAAAAGAAAACATACTCAATACTGATACACTGATGAATTCGACAGAATGTTTCGAAAATCAATAATCTCGCATTTTCGACAAATTCAACTGGCAGTCCAATTAGGAAAAAATCATTGCAAACGACAGTTTGACATTCTTGTAATTTTTGACGAGCTCCATCAAAGTCAAAATTAACATATAAATGTTCCAAAAATTCGGTTATTGGATCGCGATACGTGTATGATTCCTAAATAATGAAAAAAAAAATTAGATTTTGGAATTTTTTTATATTAGTAAAATAAAAATTAGGTTATTCAATTTTTTATACCTGTTGAATAACTTTAACGAGATCCTTTAATGTGTTTCTTCTTAAACGATTTACAATTATTGATGCTGCCAAATAACGTAATATATGAGGACACATGGTTTGAATAGCATTCAAGTAACTGTAACAAGAAAATATTTTCTCAATTCAATAATAGTGAATATTATAATAAATCAGGGTTGTTACTAAAAATATTCATTATAATTTTTCTAGACTTCGAGACAATATTTTGTGTTTTTTTCCTGACATTTTCGAATTTTTTTTTCTGTTTTATCAAATATGAATTCTATTGAAAAAAAAAATCGTGATTTTTTACCCTGTAAATACTTATTTAACTTAGAATAAAATCAAAAAAAAAAAAAAAAAAAATACTTACTGCGGTCGATATAGGAACATTTCAATAATGAGGTCCCTGCCTTTTTGATGATTGAAAAATACAAAAAGACTCCAATGAATTAACCACGTGCGTTGTTGAAGTATTTCTAATGAATTTCCAATCACATTACTGTCAATGTACTCTCGTAGTTTATTTAAATCATCCAATGCAGTTTCCCAATTTTGTACAAGAATTTCAGATGCCAATTTACCCCAAAGTACTTTTAAGTAATTCTACGTAAGAACAAGTGGGAAAAATTATTTTTTTTTTAAATTGTTATTTATAGAAATTATTTACAAAAAAAAAACAAATAGTTAATTTACCTTGTCTGTGGGTGGCATAACCAACAAGCAGAAATATAAGTATGACGTTGACACTGAATAATTACCACACTCGTAACGATATTTTGCTAATTTTACAAAATCGTCCATAATCTCAACTTTAAACTATTAAAAAAAATTTAATTATTAGTTAAATTAATTGTAATTAGAATTAAAAAAAAATTAATTTAAATAAAAAAAAATGTTTTTCTTACATTATGCTCTTGAGTTAAAAAATTATTGAGTGTTTTCGAATCACGCATACCCTCCATTTTCTTCATTGTATCTTCATTATGCAATATTTGCAAAACAACAGAACTATTGTTTTGAAGTAGTGATAATTCTTGTAAAACATTTGCACGACGAGCTTTTAATTCCTGTATAGAAAAGAGGGAAAAAAAAACTTAATAAATTATATACCTATATACATTCAATTTCATTTTTATTAATTTAAACTTATTTTTTTTACAAATTACAATCAATAATTAAATAATTGAAAAATATTTTAAATAATTAAAATTTTAGAAGAATTTTATTAAAATTATTAAAAATCAATTAAATTGACGAAGAATTTTTAAATAGAAATTTAAAAACAAAATTAAATTGTGGAACTGCAATTTAGATTTTTAAAATTAATTAAAGTACAAAAGATTTTGAATTGAAAATTTTGTAAATTTAAATTGCCAAAGACTTTTTTAAAAGAATTTTAGACAATAATTGAATTTTTGAGAATTTTTAATTGTAAAATGTTTTAAATAATTGAATTTTGGAAGAATTTCATTAAAACTATTGAAAATAATTAGGTAATTTCGCAGACTTTTTAGATTCAAATTTTTGAAGAACTACAGTTTGTACTAAAAAAAATGTCATAGGTATTTTGTTTTTAATTTAATAAATTAATTAATTTTAAATATTATTTTTTTAAATAACAGGCCTTGGATCGACTGTAAGGCACAAAAAAAGTCATTTTAGTCGATTTATATTCCAAAAAAAAAGTCGATTTTTTTAATTTAACAAAATTTAATTGATTAATAAATATTTTACTTTAAATAACTAATTTTATTAGATATATTAAATTCATTTTATTAATTCTGTAATGAGAATAATTCTATAAGAATATTATCAAGAAAATTTTTTTTCGAATAGGTACAATTTCAAAATCGAACTAATTGTAAGACAAATTTTCAAAATTTTATTTAAGTAGGAGAAATTTCTAAAAAAAAATTCTTAAAGTTCCATTTTTATAATTTTTGCAAGTCTTATTTAAGCAATTTATTCGAATTAAAAATTTTGTCATAGTTTTTAGTTTTGATGGTCAAAAAAATTTCAGTCAATACATAATCAAGTTTTACAAATTTTAAAATAAAATTTTTTTTAAAATAATAATAATTTCGGAAGAGTGAAAGTTGAAATTTTTTAGAAATAATTGAATTTCAAAAGATTTTGTTAACTTTCGGACAATAATTAAATTTTACAGAACTAAAAATGATTTATCACAATAATTTTAGATGACATTTTTTCAAATTAAATGAATTTTCAAAGATTTAAAATTTAGATTTTTGAAATTAATTGTAATTTAAGTGATTTTTAATTTTAAATTTTTGATGATTTTACTAAAAAATTTATTAGAAATTGCAGACAAAAAATATAATAATTTAAAAACTTTTTAAGCGAAAACTGGTTTCAGATAGTTAAATTTTCGAAGAATATTATAAAAATCATTAAAAATAATTGAATTTCAGGAGAGATATAATTGAAATTAGTAAATTTCAAAAAAATTCTGATGAAAAATTTTTAAAAATAATTAAATTTTAGAAGCTTTTAAATTGAAATCTTTTGAAAATGATTGAATTTCAAAAGATTGTGTTAAATTTCAGACAATAATGATAAGAGAAATTTTTAGTGATTTTTGTTGATGAAGAATTTATTAGAAATCACATTAAAAAAAAAATTGAATTCCAAAAGTTTTTTAAATTGAACAAAGGCTTTCAGATAATTGAATTTTTGAATAATATTACAAAAAAATCATTGAAAATATTTGAAATTTTTGCAAATAATTAAATTTCAAGTGATTTTAAATTAAAAATATTTGATAATTTTATTTGCTAATTTTTTTTCAATTATAAACAATTATTAAATTTTATAAAAATTTTAATTGATAAATAATTGAGTTTGTGAAGAATTTCATTAAAATTATTAAAAATAATGAATTTAGTGAACAATTTGTTAAATAATTGAAATAAAAAAGATCTGCATTGTATACTAAAAAAACGTATTTTGTTTAAAAATTTTGTAAAAAAAAATGTAAAAAAAAGTCGGAAAAGTCACATTTTATTAAAATAAGTCGAGAAAAGTCGTATTTTTGAAAAAAAAAGTCGGAAAAAATATTATAATCCGAGGTCTGAAAGAAATAAAAAATAGTTGCCTTTTATTAAAATAAGTCGCAATTTAAATAAAAGTCGAAAAATGTACAATCCAAAGCCTAAAGTACATTTAAAAATAAATTTTCATCTATTATTTTGTTCTTTTTTACACAATAATCAATGAATATAAGTAAATTAGATTATTTGGAATAAATAACAATGAAAAAATTTGACATTATCTATATTATTTCTGTGCTTTTTTTTTAATTAAATTTTTACTGCTGTCAAATTTAACTTTTTTTTCCATACAAATCATCTTAAAAATACAAATTCCAATGGTAAGTATATAAAATTCGATTAAATAACTGTCAAAAATTATTACGAATTATAAAAATTTTTTCTAAAAATATGCCGCAACGGATTTTAGATGAAATAGAATCGATTTACCCTCATATATTTTTGTTATAATGTAAATAAAAATCAAATTATTAATCTTGAAATAATTATTTTAAAGTAAAAAATAAAATATTTATTCGCAATATTATAAAAATTGATAAAATAAAGTTTGTAAAATTTTATGAGTTTGTGATTGAATGACTTTTCAAGCCGTATACATGCGCTAAATATGTTATAATAGTTTAGGTTAAGATATGCACAACTTACAGCCGGAACTTCAATATCGGGATACAATTGTTTCCTTATATCAATAACATAATCAATCATGTTTGTTTTACTGAGAATCTCCAATTTAACAAGGAGAAGTTCATTTTCGTCATAAATCTGTGGAAAAAATAAATAATAATTCAAATGCCACATGGAGCCAAACACATAAGTTATATCAGTCACTTATCTTTAGACATACCTCTTTTGCAGTTAAAAATTCCAAAAGAGGAAATACCAAATGACGATCCAAATTTTGTCCTACAAGTGTTGTTAAATCATATTTTGCCATTTTGTATAAAGTAAAACTAAATTTTTTCTCTAAATTAAAAAAGGCAAAAAATGCTCCTCTCACTCTTAAAGAGGTTAGAGCGAGAAAAGTGAAACTAGCAAGAAAATGCAATTTATTACAGGCCGCCAACTATACATTATGACATGGCCGCCAACTATGAAAAAAAATATATTTTATTTCTTTTTTTCCTCTTCTTTTCTTGTTATGAAATAACTAATATATATTATAATAATTATAATTTACATTTCTATATTAAATATTCAGAAAAAAATTCTGATTTTAAAATTATTACTTTTTTTTCTAAATTTTTAATTACCAAGTCAGTGTAATTTGATTTGGCGCCAATTCTTACGCCATTTTGGTATCAATCCTGTTTATGCGAACGATGGATATTATTTGTGTCTTGTAAAATTTAATTTTGTTTATTAAAGTGATTTAAAATGCTCGACAAATGTGCAATTTCATAAATAATTGCACATTTTTCTCCAATATCTATAATATAATACGTGTAGTTAAAAATGAATGTTTAAATGTTTTGAAAACATAATAATTTTAAATTGAGGTTAACTGCATTTGCAAATGGGTAAGAATTTTTTCATTTATCCAAAATAAACATTGCGTTTTATTAACAATATACAAATGTAAAGAATTTAAATTTGTTTTACGTATCATCATTACTTGTTTTTTTTTTCTTAATATGAAAGAAAAAAAGTTTTGTGGAAAAAAATACAATGTAAGCGTGCAACTAGTTTATTATTTACAAAACGTTGTGTTTTTTTTTCTATATATAGCCACATGTAATAACTAAGCGGAATTTATATTTATAAAATTCAACTTGACAATAAAATTCGGAGAAAATGAGTGTCTTTAAATCAGATCCCTCTTCATCGGAGGATGAATCTCATAGTGAACGTGTTCACTTTGATATGGGAAAGAAAAGATCATTTATAAATTATATCGATGGTGATGAGTGTGAAGGTGAAAGAAATGAGCCAAAAAAAATGCGCTCCGATGATTTATATTCAGCTGGCAACATTGATTCGGGACATTTTTCTGCCGACGATGCAGAAGTAGAAAATACAAAATATTCATTTAATAGAATACCATTTCAGTATGCAGAAACAAGTTCTAAATCATTGGAATCCGAGAATAATAGTAGGCAATCTTCTGTTATTAAACATGTCAATGTTAGAAAGGAATCGGATTCTTTTGCTGATTATCAAGAAATTGACACAAATACTTTAATGTCAAAAACAGTAGATAAATTTCATGGAAATATGAGAGGTAAATATTTAATTTTTAATTGATAAAACTTTTAAAAAAATATATATAAAAATTTTTTACATATGATTTTTGAAAAAATCATCTCGTTAAAATGAAAAGAAAAAATTAATATACATTAAAATTCCACCAATATTATTTCTTCTTAATAAATTATAAAAATATTTTATTTGAATATAAATTTAAAAATTACAAATTGAATATAAACTGTGTATTTACATTATTCAGTTACTTAAATGCAATTATTGTAAAATTCAATTAGTTTGAAATTTATTTTTGTAATTCATTTGTATTTTTGAATTTCATTCGTATTTTTTTTTTTTTTTATTAAATTCAATAATTTTCAAAAATACAATTTTTTTCCCCTCCTATTCAAGTGTTTATAAAATTCAATTGTTGCAAAAATTAAATTACATTCTTTAATTTAATTATTTTTAAATTCAAATTTTTACTTTTTAAAAATTCTCACTGGAAAATTTGTGGGAGATAAATAATTTTATGAATAAATTTTTAAATAATTAAATTAATTAATTTTGTAAAATTTTATTATTTGAAGAAAAAATTATTTTATAACATTTTCTAAGTTAGAAAACCATTTTAAACCAATTTCCTGGTTTTTTAACATTATAAAATCACGCAATATAGTTATTTTTTTCCATTTTTTTTTCGTTAAATAAAAATAAATAATAGTAATTAATTTGTTAATTTGCTTAAAAATCATATATATATCGTGAATTTATTAAATATTTTTAAAAATTTTCTCATTTTCTTTGAAACAATGGATTGTCTTGCCCTAAAAAAATTGTTTTTTGTTAATATTTTAAATTTAAAGCTAATTTATGTATCTGAAGTTCTGAACGTTAACTAAATGCGATTTTAAGGCGCAAAAAAAGTCTAAATTTAATTAGTTAATAAATATTTTATTTTATATAACTAATGTTATTGGATAATAAATTCATTTTATTAATTCCTTAATAAGAATAATTCTATAAGCATATAATCAAAAAAATTTATTTCGAATATTTCAGAATCGAAATAAGAGAAATTTTCAAAATTTCAATTAAGTAGAACAAATTTCTAAAAAAAAAATTCTTAAAGTTGTATTTATACATTTTTTTAAGCTGATTCAAGCAAATTTATTCGAATTTAAAATTTTGTCATAGGTTTAAATGGTAAAAAAAATTTCGAACAATAATTAAGTTTTACAGATTTATAAATTTAATTTTTTTTAAATAATTGAATTGCAAAAGATTTGAAATTTGAAATAAATTTTCTGCAAAAAACTGCTGTAGTATTTTTTTTTTATTTCTGACAAGAATTTATTTTACAGTTTTTATTTGTAACTTTTTTTTAAATATTTCAATTTTTTTAAAAAATGTTAAAATTTAAAAAAGTAATTGAATTTTGAAAGTTCTAATAAATTTGGAAGTTGAAATTTTTAGTAATAATTGAATTTAAAAAAATTCAAATATTTTTGAAAATAATTGAACATCAAATGATTATTGTTTGAAGTTTTTAGTAATTTCCGGTGATGAAGAATTTATTAGAAATTACAGACAAAAATTGATCTTCAAAAGTTTTTAATTGAAAAATGCTTTTAGATAATTGATTTTTTTGATGAATATTATAAAATTAATTAAAATGATTAAATTTTGGAAGAGTTACAGTTGAAATTATTAGCAATAATTGAATTTTAAAAGATTTTGTTAAATTTCAGACAATAATTAAATTGTACAAAGTTGAAAATAATTTTTCAAATAGTTTTAGATAACTTTTTTTTAAAAATAAATGAATTTTTGAAGATTTGTAATTCAGTTTTTTAAAATTAATTGAACTTTTAGTGATTTTTAATTTAATTTTTTGTTGATTTTTGTTGATGAAGAATTTATTAAAAATTAAAAACAAAAATTGAACTTTAAAATTTTCTAATTGAAAAATGCTTTCAGATAATTGAATTTTCGAAGAATATTATAAAATTCATTGAAAATAATTTAATTTTGATAGAGTTACAGTTGAAATTTTTAGAAATAATTGAATTTTAAAAGATTTTGTTAAAATTTGCAAAAGTGAAAATAATTTATCAAATAATTTTAAATAACTTCTTACAAAATAATTGAATTTTCGATGATTTGCAAATCAGATTTTTGAAAATAATTCAATTTCAAGTGATTTTATATTGAAATTTTTGATAATTTCTGTTGATGAAAAATTCATTAGAAATTACAGACAAAAATTGAATTTCAAAATTTTTAAATTGAAAAATGCTTTTAGATAATTGAATTTTCGAAGAATATTATAAAAATCATTAAAAAGTAATTAAATGTACGAAGAGTTACAGTTGAAATTTATTTAAAAATAATTGAATTTCAAAAGATTTTGTTAAATTTTAGACAATAATTAAATTGTACAAAATATTGAACAAAATTTGTCAAATAATTTTGGATAACATATTTTAAAAGTAATTGAATTTTCAAAGATTTACAAATAAAATTTTTGAAATTAATTGAATTTGAAGTGTTTTTTTTTTTTTTTAATTAAAATGTTTGGTGATGAAGAATTTATTAGAAATTATAGACAAAAATTGCATTTCAAAATTTTTTA
Organism: Leptopilina boulardi; assembly: GCF_019393585.1. NCBI lineage: Eukaryota > Metazoa > Arthropoda > Insecta > Hymenoptera > Figitidae > Leptopilina > Leptopilina boulardi. Next base: position 143,552 of record NW_026137659.1, on the reverse strand, counting down.
ATTGAAAAATGCTTTCAAATACGAAAATGAATATTTGAAGATTTTTATTGAAATTATTGAAAATAATTAATTTTTGAGAAGAATTTATGTGCCTGAAGTTTTAAACGTTCAAATGAACGAAAAATTTGTTTACCACTTTTTTAAACTTCAAATTTTATTATAAAATATTAGTTTCTTTATCAAAAAAAAATAAGTGAATAACTTATGAAATTTTTAATGTACCTTTTTAATTTTATTGATGTAGTAAATTTAAAAAAATTTATAAACCATGCGAATTATTTCGTTCATTTGAACGTTTAGAACTTCAGGTACATAAGAATTTTGATTAAAAATTTGTTAAATAATTGAAATAATGAAAATCTGAAGAAAAACTGCCGAGGCCTGACTTTAAATTATGAATTTATTTTTGATACAAAAATAAACATTTTTAAAAATTTAAATTGAAAGCAGTTAAAAAAAAATAATTTTCGTTCATTTGAACGTTAAGAACTTGTAGAGCCTAAATTTATCTTTGAAAAATTTTTTCTTGTTTAATATTAATCTTTATTTTTAAATTAAATTTCTTTTTTAAATTCTTTTTAAAAATTTTCCTGCATAGGAAGAAATTATTAAAATATGTAATATAAAATTTTTTTTCAGAATCAATAGGAACAAAATTGATGCAACGAATGGGATGGAAGGGTGGTCAAGGTTTAGGTAAAGATGGCAAGGGTATAATTGAACCAGTACAAGCGGCAAAACAACGTGGTTTTCGTGGTCTTGGCTTTCGTATTGAAGAATTGGAAGCGGCACATGAAAAATTTAATCCCGACGATGAAATTGTCAAAGTTGAAGAGGACATTGATTGGTTAATAAATGATTTATATGAAGAGCCATATATCAATGACAATTGGATGACATTGGGTCCTAAAAAATTGACAATTAGCGATGAAATTGAATTTTGTGATCCGTTAACTGTGAGTAATGTTATTAATTCAAAAAGTGTTTTTGATAGGCTCGATAAAATTGAAATGCGCGATGCGCGTACACGTTCAAATCCCTATGAAACAATACGCAGTGCATTTTTCATTAATCGAGCGGCTATAAAAATGGCAAATATTGATAAAGCATGTAATTTCATGTTCACAAAACCGGAGAATTTAAAGAATGATGAATTACTTTATTTTGCTGATGTTTGCGCTGGACCAGGTGGTTTTAGTGAATATGTTTTATTTCGCAAACAATGGAAGGCAAAAGGATTTGGTTTCACATTAAGAAAGGAGAATGATTTTAAAATTGATGATTTCTCAGCTGGTCCTTGTGAAACATTTCATCCTTATTATGGACCACGTGAGGATGGCGATGTATTTTGGCCGGAGAATCAAATTGCATTGAAAAAATTAATAATGAAACAAACAAAAGGTAAGGGTGTACATTTTATGATGTCGGACGGTGGTTTTTCAGTTGAGGGACAAGAGAATATACAGGAAATTTTATCGAAACAATTATATCTTTGTCAATGTTTAATAGCATTGATGATTGTTCGTGTTGGTGGGCATTTTGTAACGAAACTATTTGATATTTTCACTCCATTTAGCGCTGGATTGGTTTTTTTAATATATCGTTGTTTTGATGAGGTGTCAATATTTAAGCCAAATACATCAAGACCGGCAAATTCGGAACGTTATTTAATTTGTAAAGGAAAACGGCCAAATACACAAAAAGTATTGGATTATCTATTCAATGTAAATAAAATTCTTCAGAAACGTGATGAATCAAAAATTGATGTATTACATTTAGTGCCAATGGAAATATTAAAGGGGGATAATAAATTTTTTGACTATTTAAAAATGTCAAACGATGAAATTGGCCGCCGACAAATAGTGGGACTATTGAAAATAGCGCATTATGCACAAGAAAAGGGATTAATTGAAAAAAGACAGGCCGATATGCGTAAACTTTGTCTTGTTCATTGGGATTTACCTGATAAAATTCGTAGTGTACCGAGAAAATCGAAACCACAGGATAAAATTAAAAAATTATTGGATGGACCATTGGATATATTGAAGAAAAATTTTAATTCATCGAAAAAATTTATTCAAGAAAATATTCAAAATACAGTTTTAAATTCGCCACTCGATTGGTATTGTATGCCATGTGCATCGACAATTAATGTAAATGATGAGAAAATGGCAACATTTTATTTGGGCTTGGGTCGAGCGCAAGTGTTTCGTTATGTTCGAAATATGTGGGAACGCGTTGATAATGTTTATTTACCAGCTGATACTCTTGTTTATGCCGAGGCTGTTATGGAATATCGAAAAACTGGTAGACATCAACGTAAAGCTGAACGAATTCATATTATCGATGGATTTATGTTAGGTGGAGAAAACATTAGTCAAGAATATTTACTCGACAGGTAAATTTCAATATTTTCTTTTCTATTCATAAATTATTCAAATTAATTTTAATTTCATTAATTCTTTAAATGAAAAAAAAAAAAAAATTATTTTAAATAGAGAAATATTTTTCTTTCATATTTTTATAGACACAAAATGTTGGCAACATTTTGCGAGGCACTGTGGAAACCAAACGGTCAAGAATGTCGAATATTCATGAAAGATTTACATTTGGTCGATGAACATTTAGAGGAAAAATTGAAATTAATTACATGCCAAATGAAAACTGGACCACAAGCTGAAGTTTATTATCCATTGAGAAATTCAATGGATTACAATAATGAAGAAGAGGACAATGAACGTTCATATTTCAAGCCACAAAGTTTGATATTTATGAAAGTTACAGCCGATCATTGGGCACGACATAAAAGTACAAAAAATGATTCTATCTATATTTATGATATTAAAAATAGAAAGTCCTTTTATGAATTTGATCGTCCAGCTAGTGCAAATGCTGATTGTTTAAAAACATTAAGTAGCATGATGGTATGGGATTGGCCTCAATGTAGTACCATCACTATGGATTTCATTATGAAATACATTAGAAAAGCACTTGTTAAAACGAATTTTAGCACTTAGATTTTTTTTTTTTAGTTTACATAATATAAAAAGAAAAATGTAATTTTTTGTTCTTTAAGATGAAAAAAGTTAATCTTGTCAGTTAGATTCTAAAAAAAAAGAGACTTGTTATTTTTGTATATTGTAAATTAAGATAAATTTCACAATTATGATCGTCAAATTATTATTATTAACTCAATGAATTTTGTTTGTTAGAGAGAAAATAACTTCTTTAAAAAAAATTTATTTAATTTGTAATATTTAGAGAATTATATATATATAAATATATATATATATATTTAAATATTATACATAGAAATAATTTTTTTTTCTCTGTACATAGAATGATATATTTGTATGTACTTAAAAATTATTCTTAATAAATTCGAAGACAGTACAACATATCTTTTGTCAATACTATCAAATATTTATTGATCCAAGCAGCGCCAAGAATAGTTTTATTTCCAAAATCAATGATATATTGTTTGCCAACAACAGCATTGTTTTCTGGTTTTTTATAAATAAAAACATGCCTTGTGTGCTCAACAATTGCTATAAAAGAGGCATCTGATATTTCTGAAAAATAGAAGAAAAAAATAAAATTTCCTAAATGTAAAATTTTTTTTTTTTTTTTTGTTGAAATACCTACCAGATGGTGATACACAGAATTTTTTATTTGTTTTACTAGCCTCGACATAGCCAAATGCAGGAAATGTCCAAATATGTTCCAATTCCCAATTTTCATTGTCACTTTGTTTTGTTGTCCATATACAACCGTCATGATCATGTCTGAAACAAAGCATCTGACCGGATTTTATTTTTTGTGTAAAAAGAATACAATTACTGCTTCCAAGCATTGATAAATTACTTGTACTGTGTGTATTCATATTTACTCGTTGAAGAACATTTTCACGTCCTTCTAAATCGCATTCTTCCAATTGTTCTGAATTAAAACCCAATGCGGGCTGTTCCACTCTTTCTGGTTGATCGGAACATAAATGAGCCAATCTAAAAAAAAATATATATAATTTACAATTATTTATTTTATTTAAAAAAATTTATTGCAAGAAATTAAAAATTTATCTAAAATTAAACTTTAATTCAATACAATATTATTAAAAATACAAAAAACAAAATCGATGTTCATCCAATGAGTTTCGTTATTTTTTGTTTGCTTTTTTGTATTTTTAATATAAATTCAAATTTCTTAGAAACTTAATTTTTTTTTTTTTAGACAATTAATTTGTTTGAAAACTTAATTATTTAAAAAGAATTTAATTTAAAAACTTTTAAAATTAAAATAATTTTAAAACATTCAATTTTGCAACTATATTTTGCAAATTTAATTATTTCTATTATATCCTATATAATTGTTATTTTCCAAAAATTTTTAACTAATACTATTCTAAATATCAAATAACTAAAAATCAAATAAAACTTTTTGTAAAATTTATCGTTTTCAGAAATTTTAATCAATTTCTTCAATAATTTATTTAATTTCATTATTTAAACAATTTACAAATTAAAAATATTACTTTCAACACATTAATTTTAATTCCAAGAGAATTTATTTATTATTGTTAATTAAAAAATTGTATTATAAATTATTCAAAATTATTATTATTATCATTATTAAGAATTTTAATTGCAGCTCTTCAAAATATTAAATTATTTTCAAAAATGTTATTTCGATTTTTTCAGAAATTTGTAAAAAAAATTACTCTTAATTATAAATTAAATTAAAATTAAAATTTTTACTTCAGCAAATTAGTAAAAATAAAAAAATTTCCAGTTCCTTTCTTCATAAAATTTTATCAATTCAGATTATAATCGAAATTTTCAAGATGAAATCAATAAAATTTTCAATTTTAAACAGTTTATCAAAAAAAAGGGTTACTGAGGTAAATTATAAGAATATTGTCGAGTAAAATAATTAACAAAAATTTTTGACTTAAAAATTCTCAATTATTAATCATAATAAAAATAATTGAAATAATTTTCAAATTATTTAATCAAAACAACTAAAATTATCTTCAAATTTTTAATCATAATAATTAAAAGTATCTTCAAATATTTAACGAAATAATTAAAAAATTCTTTAATCATTAAATCATATAATTGAAAATTTCTTCAATTTTTAAATTATTTTGAAATATTAAATTAAATTATTGGAATTATGTGCAATATTTTTAATTTTGAACAGATTTACAAACAATTTTCTAATGTAAATTTATGTAATATTATTGCGTCAAATATATAATATAAATATATAATAACTGTAGAAATCTTGGAAAAGTTAGGGGAAATTTTGTAATTAAATAAAATAAAATTTCATACATTCAATTATAATTACAAAATTTTCAATTGAAAATCTTCTAAAATTTAATATTTGACAAAAATATCAATTATTTTTATAAATTTTTCTAAATTTAATTCAATTTAATTTCTAATTTTTTTTTCCTGTCCATTTAATAAATAAAATAAATAAATTTAGTTCCTTAGATTTCAATTTTAATCGTTTTTTGGTGTTAAACTAAGAATTTTTATAATTTTATTATAAACATTTTATTTTCAAATTTAAGGGAAAAAATAAATTCAAAAAAAAAAAAATTCAAAGGTCGCTATATTTATTTTTCTTTTTTTTTTTTTTTTAATTTACCTGGAATGAATTTCCGCTGCTAAACTTTCATTAGGCAAAAATTCACCACCCGTATCACCTTTTAACAATTCACTCCACATTAATCCACTCTCAGATTTTATAAATTCAATTTCTAAAGTGTCATCTTTAATTTTCCACGTTGTCAAATCAGATTCCAATTTATGTTGTGTTTCTCCTTGTATCAAGACAACATCTTTCATTGAAACAGATATTTGTGTTGGTTTAACATCAATTTGAGGTGAAATATTTTTACATTTCTCTACTATTTTCAACCAAACTGTCACCGAATCATCATTTTGTGACCAACAATATTTTGGAATTTTAATACCCATAATACTGGTGTCATTGGAATTTTTTTCAACAATTTTTATTGGATTCAATGAATCATATTCAAATACAATTGGATCTTGACTTGCTGTATGAAAATAATTACCATTATCTTCAATATATAAATAATCAACTGTGCCTTTGACTTTTAAAATTTGTGTTCGATAGAGTGTCAATGATGACGATGATGATTCATTTTTTTCATAGGAATATGTCAATAATGTTAAACGTGAATGTACTTTTCCTTCTATTTCAACAACACTGTAAATACTGATAATCATTAAATTACTATCATTCATTTGTTGACAATCGAGAATAATTCCCGATTCAATATCTTCAAAGTGAAAAAATTCTTTCTCTTCATTTTCATTATTTATTAAAATTTCTAAATTTTTACTTCCATTTGAAATGACAGTGATATTTTTATTTGTAAAACCAATTGAAGGATTATATTTGGTACAAATATGTGATTTATCAACTGTTTTTAATGTATGAATTTTTTTTAAATTTCCATTAATAAATTGCCAAACAATTCCCGTATTGTCGACAAACCAACAAGACGAATCAAATGGATTTACAAAAAGATGATTATGAAGGGCAAATAATCTTGCTTCAAGCCATGATTCTCGTGTTGTGTTTGCTTCTAAATGAAATACCTCTGAAAAAAATTGTTTCCCATCAATATTTTCAATTGATAAAATTTTGAAAATTATTTTCTCGATACATTATAATTAATTAATTTTGTAATTTAATGTTTTTTTCAATTCATTTGTATTTTTAAATTTACTATTTTAAAAATTTAGAAGCTTTTTTTTTAATTGCATTTAAATTTATTAATTTTAAAAATACAATTTTTTTCCCCTATTCATTTAAAAATTAAATCATTGTAAAATTAAACTTCTATAGTAAATTTAATTATTTTTAAATTCCAAAGTTTACGAAGCTGAAGTACGCAACGTTTATTATATACGATTTTTAAAGAAATAATTTTTTATAATGAAAAATTATATAATTTTTCATTTTAAAAAATTATTTTTTTAAAAATCTTTTATCATAAACGTTGCGTACTTCAGCTTCGTCAAAATTTTACTTTTTCAAAATTCCGACTGGAAAATTTGTTTTTATTTAAATAATTTTAGGAATAGTTTAATTTTTAAATAATTGAATTGTTTAATTATTGTAAAATTCAATTGTTCAGTAATTTATTATTAAAAAAAAAAATTTTAACATTCTCTAAGTTAGAAAACTACCGATTTTCTGGTTTTCTAAAATATCAAAATCATGCATTAATCATTTTTTCAAATTGTTTTTGTTCAATAAAAATACAAAAACCCATAAAAATAAATAATAATAATATGAATTACAGTGAAACCTCGATTATCCGAACTCCTGTTATCCGTACCTTCTGTTATCCGAACCGTAAAACATTTTATCCGAACTTCTGTTATCCGAACTTTTTTTTGTCTTTTCATTTTATTAATGTATTTATATCTTAATTATTATTTAAAAAAAAATATATATATATTTAATACAAATATTTATTTGTAACAAATAATTATTATTTGAATCAATTAAATGCGGTATTTGTTTCAAATACAGTAATTATTGGTTTAAAAAGTACAAATTTATTTAATTCAAATAAAAATTATTTAGTTGAAGTAAATCATTATTATTATTATTATTATAGTTTAACTGTGACATTGTTTTACTTTAATTATATATAAAAACATTTGAAATTTCTATTATCCGAATTTTCGTTTATCCGAACCCGGTCCTGTCTAAATTAGTTCGGATAATCGAGGTTGCACTGTAATTTTAAAATTTGTTCCGAACGTTAAAATGAACGAAATAATTTTTTCGGTCTATAAAATTGTTAAAAATTACTTCATGAGTATATTATAATTAATTTTATATTTAAATAAAAAATGTAAATTATAAATATTAATTATTATAATTTTATTATAAGATTCAGAATATATAATAACAAATACAATTTACAATTTCTTTGGAATTTGATAACGATTTGAATAAACAATGGAAAAAATATAAAACGGTGCCAAAAATAAAAAAACTAAGACTAACAAAATTGATAAAAACAAAAGAATCGATAAATAAATATAAATTTATTTGTATCGTAAATAATTACAATAGAATAAAATTATTTTATTGTGAATATATATAGTAATAAAAATGTAAATAGATAAACATAAATTTTGAGGTTAACTTACCGTTAACGAGTTTCTTTTCAATTTCTATAGGAATATTTTCAGTACAAAATTGATATTTCTCAAAATTAGTATTAAGTAGACTTTTATTTGGACGAAGTTCAATAATTTTTGTCATTATTCCAAAAGTAAAACAATTTTATCGAAAGAGGAAAATAATAAAACGAAACAGAGGTTAAAACACACCGCCATATGTCACATGCGCGCGTAATATTTCTTTTTTTTCCTTCTAAAATGTAAATATAAACAAAAATACAATTTAAAATGTCATTAACAGTTATTACTCATAGAAGAAAATGACTTTTATGTTCTTAATTCATAATTCTACTTTCATTGATATAATTAATTAATCAATAAATGTAAACAAAATTGAGAATTTAAAAATCAATTATAAAAATAATTAGAAAATTTATGGGAATAAAAAAATTGTGATTTTAATAAAATTATTGAAATAATTAAATATTAGTTTATCAAATAATAACATATTTAAATAATTAATTTTAATTATTTTTTTTTGTGAATTATTACTATAACAAAAAAAAGAGAAAACGCATTGTTATATTAATAAATTTTAGTTTTATTTGGTATATGTACATAAATAAAATAAAATTAGTTAAGAAAAAGTAAAAAAAGCCATTTTTTTTAAGTTAAAAAACAGAAGTTACATGATGTATATATATAAAGTACTTATAACTTGTCGATAAAGAATATATAAGAATTCAAAGATAAAGTTTGCTATATAATGTATCAACATTTCAATTTATTGTAAACAAATTCAATTACAGGGTGATCTTAAATTTTTTTCTATATTGTCATTAAAATAAAATTAATTAAAAAAATTTTTTTTTTGTAAATTTAATTATTATTTTTTTTTTAACTTTTATAATTTTCCTATCAAAAATCGGATTTCTTTACTAAAATCTATTATTAAATGCTTTCTTATTATTAATTATTAACAATTAATATTTTTTTACTACTTTCAATGCAAAATACACAATGTATTTTTCCGCATAGCCATTTCATAATTAAATCCTAATATAACTGCTTGTTATAATGAAGATGTACTTCATTTTTTTTTTTTTTAAATTTAAATTACATTTTCTTCAATAAATAACTTTTTTAACTAATCGATTAGTAATATATATATATTATATTTTTTATATATTAAATTTTAATACTGTATTTGTACATATTTTTTTTGTATTAGTATCCATGGAAATTATATTAAAAGCCCTATTATTATTTCTATTAATTTACAATCTTAATTATATATTTTTCTCGTATATTTTAAAAATTGTTAAACTCTTAATTTTCTATAACGCATCTATAAGATTCAAAGATAATAATTTAAGATAACCCTGTATGTGCGCGTAAATATATTTATATTTATATATATATATATGACTTTTATCTCTCTTGGTAATTAAAATGGTTATAAGAAAAAAAAAATTGAATCGTGCTTTAGACACATTAAATTTTAGTTTGTGTATCATTTTTTGTTAGAGACGCATTTTTTTTTTTTTTGATATTTATAATATCATTATTCAGATCACGCAAAAAAATTATACAAATAATTTAAATGCAAAAAAGAGTTTTTTTTTTTTTTTTTTTTTTGCTGTCAAGTTCAATAAAGAACAAATACTTTGGTAATTGAACGCGAGGGAAAAAAAAAGAATTCTATTATCGATTATAATAATATTATCTCATCTATGATAGGAAAGAAGCGTTGAAGCCCAAAGAAGACGTTGCCATATCCATCGTGGTACACGACATGCACCTAAACTTGCCATTGTTCCTGCCACATGACACATCCAATCCCATAAACCCCATGGTGCATGTCCACCATTTACGTATAATACATACATAAATCCATCGCGACAAATTCCATGTATTAAATAATAATATGGAAGAAAGCTATGAAGTCGAAAATGACATCGTTGATAAAATTGAATTGCCGGTGAATTACTGGAAAGAACATGAAGAAATACAGCCTTTACTGATGAACGTTCAGGTGCTGTTACATGTGCTAATAATTGTTCTAAAAGAAGGGAAGCAATTCCATTACGTCGATAGGCTCTTCTTACACCTAAACTCAATATATATCCAACTAGAGAATCTTTTCCTAAACTAGAACAAAGTATACCACGATCTTCTTTATTTAGTTTAATATAGGGCTTTATTTCAGCGACTATTAAACCAATTATAACGCCTCTGTAAACAGCAGCGAGTGCATAGAATCTTGATGAGCTCGTTATATCCTTATACCATGTGTACGGATAATCTATAATTTTAAAATTAATTGTTTTATTAATTACAAAAATGAAAATTTATCAATTTTATTAATTATGTCTATTTATAAAATAGAAATGTAATAAGTTAATTATTTTGCCAGGCAAAAAAAAAGTAAATAATAGAAATAAATTATTTCATCAGTAAAGGAAAAAAAAAAAAAAAAAAAAAAAAAACTGTTGAAAGTAAGTAAATAATTGTTATTTGTTAAAAGCGTTTTAAAATAACTAAAATTTTTTAAGAAATTAATTTTTTTAATTGAATTTATTTTTTTAATAAAGTTATTTCATTAAAATTAAACTTTAATGTAATTTTAAAAAAAAGTTACAGAAATAAAACTTACTATTTCTTGTTCAATAAATTTAAAATATTTATTTTAATTATCATTTTCTACATATTTATTCAACATGTAATATGTTCAAAATTTATTTTATAATTTTGAGTTTAATTTTTAGAAAACAATTTTTCTAACTAATTAAAGAGATTTTTCTAATTTAGTTATTTAATTTAATTAAAAATTATTATTCTTTAAAATACATTTGCAGAAATAATTTTTTGAGAATTAAACTTAGAAAAATTATAAATATTTCAATTCACTAAGAATTTGATTTGTAAAAAAAAAATTTAATTCCTCCTATCTTAAAAATATTCAAAAAATTATTTACGTCAGTGAAGTTCACAATGTTTATGATCAACGATTGAAACAAAAAAATATATTTTTTCAGTAAAAATAATAACTATTTTTTTGTTTTTAAATTGTTAATCAAGCAGCATTGCAAAAAATATTTTCAGACAAAAAAATTATAATAATTTGCATAACAATAAAATATTTTTTCTTCTTAATCGTTGATCATAAAAACATTGTGAACTTCACCGACGTAATTTAACATTAATTCATTTTTAAACAGTTTATCAAAAAAAAAAAGGTCAATTATAAAAAATATTGTTAGGTAAAATATTTAAAAGAATTTTTAACTTAAAATAATTCACTAGATTTCAAAAATCTTAATTATTAATCATAATCAAATAAATTGAAATAATTTTCAAATATTTAATCAAAACAACTGAAATTATTTTCAAATATGCAATAAAATAATTAAAATTATCTTGCAATATTTTATTAAATTATTGATATAACTCAAAAATATTTAAGAAAATAATGAAAAATTATTATTATTATTATCTTCAAAATTTTTAATCAAAATAATTTAAAAGTATATCTTCAAATATTGAATCAAATGTAAAATTCTTTAATTATTAAATCATATAATTAAAAGGTTTTTTCTTTTATTTAATGAAATAATTTTTCTTAAATTACATTAAAAAAAATTTTTTTAAAAATTTTTTTTTTTTTTTTTTTTTAAAAAATGTAATTATTAAATAGAATAATTCAAATTATTTTCAAATATTAAATTTAATTATTGAAATATTTTTAATTGTGAATAAAATTTAATTTTTAAACAATAATTTTTTTAACTAATTTATTTAAAACTAATTCTTTCATTTCATTTTTTAAAAAACATTTACAAAAACAATATTGTTCAGACTTAAATTTAGAAAAATTATGATTGTTCTAATTTAGTAAGAGTTTTGTTTTATTTATTTAATTACAATGTTTTGTAAAAAAAAAAATTTAATTCTTCCAGCCATAAAAATGTTTAATGAATTATTTATAGAAATTAATCTAATTTAGATATTAACCTAAATAACCAATTTAGAAAATTTCGATTATCTGATAAAATAAAACCGACAAAGTTGTCCTTTTTATTAATAAAAAAAAAAAAAAAAAAAAAAAATGTTCTTTATAATTTGTTGATCAAATAAAAATTGCAAAAAATAACGTTGAGTTAAAAATTCATAGAATTTTTTATTCAAAGAAATATTTTTATATATTACAATATTATAATATGAAAGAAAAAAATTTATATTCTACTTTAAATTTTGAACATCTGGAAAAAATTTCTAAAAAGGGAGATAATTAAAATAAATATTTAAATTTCCCATTGAACAAGAAATAGTAAATTCGGTTACTGACAATTTTTTTTTTTTTAAGAATTAATTTAAAGTTTACAATACACAAGAATTATTTTTATTATTAAACAAATTTATAGTACATGCAAAGTAAATTTACTTTACAATTATTCCAAATATTTTTCTCCTTTTTATTTAAAAAAAAAGACATATGCAAAAAATAAGGCATTATAACTGCTGATTCATAAATTAATTTTAGATGTTGTAATCAAGGTCAAGTAGTGATGACTTCATTTAAGCAATTCATCAATTATATTTAATATCCTCTGATATAATTCTGCTCAAATATGGTATTTTCGTTTAAAAAAAATAATTCACGTATTTTTCATATATTAATTTACCATAATTAATATTGTTTTAAAAATTAGTTTAAATAAATATTTAACTGAATAATTCAATTTTATATCTAATAATTTCAATGTAAAACTTAAAAAATTTCTATAGGGTTATTTTTATTTTTGTTATTCTTTAAAGTGACCTATTTATTTTTTCTAAAAAAAAAAAAAAAAAAAAAAATACACTCACCTATTGGAAACCATTCCTGACAAAGTGTGCGTACTTCCTCGAGATCATCTGGACAGAGAAAACGTAATTGTACATCTCCAAGGACACAGAGAGGAACTGTGACTGGTGGTAATGGTGTTGTTGTTGTTGTTGTTGAAGGAATTTCGGAAGCACTGTGTTCATTATTTTTTAAAAAAATCTCATCATCTGTACAAACATGCTCGGGTTCACAAATACAATCGTATGGATATTTTTTACCCGGTAAACTGGGAATATATTTATTAAAAGAGAGGACCATTCCGCCAAAACTCTTTTTGCATGTTAATCGTTATTTTCATAATTGTTGTTGAATATAATTATTTATATATACAATTAATTATTATTTGTCACTTATCTGAAATTTCTTTCATTTTCTTTTTTTTTTTTATATGTTTTTCAAATTTTCACACAATTTCCAATTTTCCACTGACTATCAGTTTCAGACATCTTGTTTTCATTCTTTTTTTGTTCTCTTTTTTTTTAGTGAAACAGGGTTGAAAACAACGTTTTTTTAAATTTTTTCCCGTAAAAGAGTTATGTTCTTTTAACGTAGTTTGCGTATATTTATGAAACGGGTGCATTAGACAAGGACGGTAGGAGGATTTTCTGAAAATTCGATCGTTACGCTACAAGTGGTCAATTTTGGAAATAGTGTATTACGCAAAATTCGTGTTTATAAATAAGAAAAAGCCGGCATTGTTGTGATAAATTAGTGTATATAAGAGAGAGTTTTTTTTTTTTATCAAAAATGTTGGAAGAATTTTTTGAAAAATTTCATTTCGATGATCTACAGAGAATATTGAATGATCCTGGGAATGATATTCATCATTCTATACATGTAAAGTAAGTATTTATATTAAATATTAGATTTCCTAACCTCTCTCGAATTTTTTGTGTTTTTATTTATATGTTTATATTTATTTAAAATTCGTTTAGTTTTATTGATCTAATAAAAGAGAATCCTGATGTCGGAAGAAAAGTATTACATTTTCCTAGACGTTATTTACCAAAGTGTAATACTTCTATTATATCAGCGCAAAAAAAATTAGCTACCGACAAACAAACAGTAAAATTAAGAGTTCATATGAGGCTTATTGGTATTCCGGTAAAAGAACATTTAGGAGAAATTGGCGAATTAGTGTCTATAGTTGGAATAGTTGTTAGAATGTCTCAACCATTAGTTATGAAATTATCAAAGCAGTATTATTGTCGAAAATGCAAACACACGAGTATAGTAAATGTAAGTAGAAATTTTAAAATTTTATTATTTTTTCATTTTGTTACAACCATTTTTTAATAATAATTATAAAATGAAAAGGTTTCGTTTTTTTTTTTTTTTTTTGCTAAAAGTTTCAGGTTCGTATTGAAAGAGATAAAAATTGTTATTTATGTATTCAGAAAATTTAAACGGAGTAATTTAATATTTGTTTATAGTGAAAACATTTTCTTTTCTTTTATAATTATATTATATTTCTTAAATAATAAAAATTATTTTCAATTTATAAAGTATTAAAATTAAATTAAGTATTAAATTAATTTTTAAACTGTTAAATTAGATGGCATGGGAGAGAAATAAAATTCCAATAATAAAAGAATGTGAAGCTTGTAAATCAATGAATATTGAGCGAATTACTAATGTACGACCAGAAGATTGTACAGATCATCAGGAAGTTAAAGTGCAGGTGAATTTTTAAATTTAATTTAAATAGATTTAAAGAAAAAAAAAAAAAAAATTCATCACGTCGGTGAAGTTCACAACGTTTATGATCAACGATTGAAAAAAATATATTTTTCATTCTAAAAATAATAGCTAATTTTTTGCCTATAAATTTTATTTCAAAAAATTTATTGATCAAGAAACGTTGCAAAAGATTTTGTAGATCAAAAATAATAATAATTTGCATAGAAAAATATTTTTTCTTCTCAATCGTTGATTATAAACGTTGTGAACTTCATGACTTCTAAAATGAAAAAAAAAAAACAATTTCAGGCTTCGAAGTGACAGTTTTTGTTAATTTTTTGATACTTTTTTTACTATTTATTTTGACCAAAAGCCACTGAATGCTACTTTTTTTAAAAAATAATTTTAAAAATAACAGAATTCAAGAATTTTAAATTTTAGCGAATTTTTTGATTTCTAAAAACTCGCCAAGTTGATGATTTATTATTGGCCGCGTGAACTACTGCTTTATATAATTATTTTACACGAATTTTCATTTTTTAAAATAACATTTAACGTAAATTTCTTTTTAAGCCATCTTTTTCTCAATAGAATTTTTAATTTGACAGAATTTTTTATTTAAAAAATTTTTCTTTACCGAACTGCATTTTTTTTAAATAATTCAAATTTAACTGAAATTCAGACAATAATTGAATTTTAGAGTATTTTGAATTGAAAAATGTTTTAAATAATTGAAATGCCAAGATCTTGATTAAAGTTATTAGAAATAATTATTTCATCAAAAAAATTTGAATCAAAATTTTGAATAATAATTGAATTTGTATTAAAATTTTTTGTAAATTAGAAACGAAGCTGAAGTACGCAACGTTTATGATAAACGATTTTTAAAGAAATAATTTTTTAAAATGAATAATTCTATAATTTTTTTTTGCCTAAAAAATATTTCTTGTAGTTTTCATTAATCAAAAAATAATAAAAAAATATTTTTTTGGCAAAAAATTATAGAATTTTTCATTTTAAAAAATTATTTCTTTAAAAATCGTTTATCATAAACGTTAAGTACTTCAGTTTCATAATTAGAATAATTGCTGAAAATTATTAACAAAGTTTCAAACAGTAATTAAATTTCAGAGAATTTTTAATTAAAAATTTTTTTTTTTTTTATTGAATTTTTCGAATAATTGGATTGAAATTATTAATTTAGCAAAGAATTTTAGATACAAATTTTAAAACTAATTGAATTTTGGAAGAGTTTGAGTTAAAATTTTTAGAAATAATTGAATTTTTGGAGATTTTTAATTATAATTTTGTTGTTTTAAAATACTAAATATTTTATATAAGCTTCCGATTCCAAGTTCTAGGATTTAAAAATTCGAATTAATTAAAATTCTACTGAATGAGAATTGTAATAAATTAAAAATAAGTTAAATTAGAATTTTTTTCAAGAAGAATTTTTCTTTCAATTTTTTTTAGACAAGAAAATATTTACACTTTAACGTCAAACTTAGAAAACTAATATTTTACTTAATACTTTTTTTTAATTTTGGAAATGCATTTTAAAAAAAAAAATGATACTTTTTCATACTTTTCTTAGTCTCTTACTACGCTTCGAAGTCTGCAATTTTAATAATTTTTTAAAATAAATATGTATAATTAATTTTAAAATTAGGACAAATGTCAAGCAGATTCGAACAGCAGTAGTGTAACCGGTTGGCAGGTTGTTTTACTAGATGATCTAGTCGATAAATGTAAACCTGGCGATCAAGTTGAAATAAAGTAAGTTGAAAGAAAATTTACAATACCAATTAAAATTCAGTAGTCAAATTACTAAAAAGAAATAAAAATTAAATTGACCAGTAAATATACAATCATTGATTAAATTTAAATATTTAATATTATAGTATAGATGTTAATTTATTTTTAAATTTTTACCTCTCTCCCATCAATGCACAGATTTAAATACTGAAAATCAATTAATCTTATTTGGAAAAATAATATATAATTGCAGTTTAAAAAAAATTATTTTAAAATTATTTTATTATTAATTATTTAAAAATAATTTTTATAAATAAATCAATTAAAAGTGGTTCGAAAATATTTTTTTGCATATAAATTCTTTTTAGAATAAAAATTTTAAATCTTATTGAAAGTATTTGAAAAAATTTTCTATAAAATAGCGAATTATTGAAATTTTAAAATAATTAAATTAATATTATAAAATATAATTTAATTTTTCTAATAGTGGTGTTTTTATAAAACGATGGATAACATCAGAAACTGAAAAGGCGATGGCATCAACGTTTATGTTAGCAAATAGTGTTTCTGTTCATCGTAAAATATCTGAATTGACATTTTCCACAAAAGAAATGAAAGAAGTATTTAATAATTATTGGGAATCACATATTAAAAATCCTCTTATTGGAAGGGACAAAATTCTCGCTTCAATTTGTCCACAAGTATATGTTTAGAATTAGCAATAATTAATTTTTTTAATTTAATTTCAAAATAATAACAATGAAAATATTTTTAAAAAAATTAATTTGAAAAAGAAAATTTTTAATTTAAATAACATTTTTTTTTTAGATTTATGGTATGTATATTTTAAAATTGGCATTGGCCGTTGTTCTTGCTGGAGGTGTAACAAAAAGTAATGCTTCAGGTAAAAATAAAAAAAATAATTTTTATGTTAAATAATTCTTTTAAATTAAAGTATCTTCTATTATGTATTAATTTCAAGTTGAGATAATTCATTAAAAAATGTGAAATTTGTGTTTTAAGGGATAAATGTTAGAGGTGAACCACATTTATTAATGGTTGGTGATCCAGGAACTGGAAAGTCACAAATTCTTCGTACAGCTACACGATTGGTTATTCCTTCTATTCGTACAACTGGAATTGGATCAACTTCAGCTGGACTTACAGCAGCAGCTGTTAAAGTTTGATATATTTTTTTTTTAATTATAATATTAAATACACGTGAAAATTTTTAATATTCATTTATAATAAAAATTAAGGACCATGAGTTTTTCATTATTCTAAAAAATGTTAGGTATTATGGTTCCTTATCGATTTTTCTAATTTTAGAATTTTCCAAAATAAATATTTTCGAAAATATACATTCCTAATATATAATTTTCCAAAAAATAAATTCTTAAATCTATTATAATTTTTCATAATTCAAAGCGCAAATGATTTTTTATTTTACAGGAAAAAAAATTAGGAAAAGCGTTGAAGAACGATTATTATTTTCGACTTGAAAATTTGTAAATTTTTCTATTAAAAATATTATATTATTATTTAGGATTCAGATGGTTGGCATTTAGAGGCAGGTGCTTTAGTATTGGCAGACGGTGGAATTTGTTGTATTGATGAATTTGCAACAATGAGTGCACACGATAGAGCATGTGTTCATGAAGCAATGGAACAACAAACAATATCAATTGCAAAAGCTGGAATGGTCAGTACATTAAATTCACGATGCAGTGTAATTGCCGCAATTAATCCAGAAGGTGGTCAATTTTTGAATGATGATGAATATAAAACACGACTTGGAAATCCATTAATTTCTCGTTTTGACATTATACTTCTATTGAGAGATACAAAAAGTTTATCAATGGATAATATGAGTTCAAAACATATTTTAAAAGTTTATAACAATTCAATTGATGATACAGCCAAAAGGTATTATTAAAAATTTTGAAAAGAAACAAATTTTTACCAAATTCAAAAATTATTAGTGCAATGAAATATATTACATTTTTCGAATATTAATAATAATAATAATAATAATTAATGAAATTAAGATTTTTGAGTTGTATTATTGAAGAATCTTCACTTGATAGAAACTCGAGTGAAGGTGTAGAATCGACAAATATGTGGAAGGAAGATGATATTCGAGAATATTTAGCGCATATTCATTCTTTAAATCCAGTGATGACAGAAGAGGCTGAAAAAGTTTTAGAAGCCGTATTTGTACATCATAGACATGATCCAAACAGAGGAAATGAACGAAAAACTGTTCGAATGATGGAAAGTTTAATGAGGTAAAAATTATGCATTTAGAAAAATATAGAACAAAAATAAAAGCCTTAAATTACAAATTCAGGGTGACAAGTCAGGGGAGTGAGGGAAATTGGAAAAATTTACAGAGAAAGTCAATTATATACTTTCTATTTACGTAAAACAATTTAATAATTTAAATAGAATTTTTTTTTTTACCACTTTTTGAGCTTATATTAATTGAGAAAACACAAAATTACAGATTTTTATCTTTTATTCATATAAATGATTCAATTGACCCAAGTTTGAATTTATTAAAATTTTTCAACGATTTAAAAATCGATCTATCTAAAGATTAATTTACATTTAAGTATCCGAATTTTAATTTGTCCAAATTTTAATTGACTTCAGTTTAAAATTATCCAAATTTTTATTGATTTTAATTTTAATCAATTTCAAATTATTTGACTTTTAATTAATTCAAATTTTTATTGATTTAAACTTCAATTTTTTTTATTGAATTTAGTTTAAAATTAGCTAAATTTTTTGTTGATTTAAATTAAAAATTATTCATGTTTGATTGATTTTTAATTTTAAATTATCGGAATTTCAATTTGTACTTTAATTAATTAAAGTTCAAAATTATCAAAATTTTAATTGATTTATGTTTCTATTTATCCAAATTTTAAATGATAAATTATTCAATAATATTGATGAAATATTTCAATTAATCTAAATTTAAATAGATGGAAATTAGTTATTTTACATGTTAATTGGTTTATACCATTAGTTTTTTTTATCACCTTTTTGTCACTTATTTTCGAAAAATAAAATCTCATTTTTCGAAAGAAAAAAAAAATACTGTTGTAGTAAAAAAAGTGAAATATAATAAGAAAACGCGTTTTTCTAACTTCAAATTATTAGATTTCTATTTTAATTCATTAAATTTAAATACATTTTTCTCTAGGGTAACATTTTTTAATATTAGAGAATATTTATTTTTTTTGTCAACGCTTGAACTGGCGAATTTTCTATTTAGCAGAATATGAAAAACTTTCTTATATTTTAATCTGAAGTTCCAGTTGAAACAATTTTTGTTTAACAAAATTACTGCTTTAGCCAAACTCTAGTTAAACGAATTTTCATTTTTAACAAAATTTATTACAATATTAAAAAAAAATTACAGATTAGCAGAAGGACATGCGCGTCTTATGTACAGATCTGAAGTTCTTGTTATGGATGCAGTTATTGCTGCTCAATTAGTTGGTTCAACTTCGGGAATAAGTAAAGAAGTTGGTTCTCCTTTTCCTTTGGATCCAATGGCAAATTATTATGAAGAAGGTAGGTTTCAAAATTAATAAAACATCAATATTTTTTATTATCTTTACATTCTATTTTAGGTCATAAGATATTTTATACACATTAAAAATATAACATACTTTATAATTCTTTTTTCTTTTTTTTTTTTAAAGAAAAAAACTATTTATAATTTACAGGACTGGAACTTCTGAATAATATTGGTTTAAGTGAATTACAATCATTTCTATAATTATTGAATTATTTTTACGATGAAAAGAAGAAGAAAAATTAACAGAGAATCAAAGACTTTTTTTCTAAAATATATATATATATATAAATAGTCGGAGACAATGTATATATATAGAAGGTAACAATATAGGCCTATTAGCATTAATATATATAATATATTCATAAATAAACACACAATCATGTCACACAAATATTAAATAATTTTGATTCACATTCAATGGCTTTTATAACGTCAAAATTATAACATATATTTAGATGTATTTTTTTTATCATTATTATTACAATTTTAAATATATAGTAACATTTTCATTTTATAATAAATATTATATTTTTATATGTGAATTTTTTTTTTTTTTTTTTTTGAATACATTTTTAACATATATATTTTTTCACAATCATTCCAGTTTATATGTAAGGACGGCTGTTATTTATTTTTTTATATTTGCTGGGCAAAAAAATTTTTAGTTTTTCTTTTTATTTTTTAATTGGTGCCTTTCGCTTATCACTAAAAACTGGATGATGATTTTATAAATTCTCTCATTTACAGATTTCAGTAGCAATAGATTTTTTCCAAGAAATTTGAAATTAATTAATATCGCATACGTGTCTAATATATTTATATCCTAAAGAATCTAGTCGCTGCAAGTTATTAAAAACTAGAAAATTCGGAAATTGTTTTTTCTTTTGTTAATAAAAAAGAAAAAAATGTGATAAAATCAAAAATCATATTTATATTCATATGAAAAAAATTATTTTTCAAATTTTAAAAGTTCTAAATAAAGTAAGAGTTTTTTTTTGTTTTAAATATTGACATTAGTACAAGTTCAATGTTTCAGTATTTCTAATTGTAAATTTTTACTTTCAAAAATAATAATAAAATAGACTTCTTAAATAAAAAAAAAAGAAAATAAATAAATAAAACTTATAAATTTACCTGTTTACGTTTATATTAATATTTTATTAAACGAAAATGTAAAACATAAATTTTTATACCTATTCTAAATATATTTAAAAAAAACAATACAACGCGTGTACATTTCTATTCTATAAAAGAATAAACATATAACATTGTCAATGAAATTCATAATACTAAAAATTAAACTGGTTACTTAAAATTTTTTTTTTTTTTAATTTAAAAAATATTGATATCATATATAATTTATAGAAACATAATTATGAGTACAAGATAATGGAATCAATGAGAGAAAGAATTCTCTTTTTTTTTCTTGTATATTTTTTCCATAATAAGTAAATCAGTATCACACTGCATAAATCTATTATTAAGTATATGTTCGATGAATAATAATAATAATAATAATAATAACAAAGCAAATTTATTAATTTGATGTTATTTAGAAATTGAAATTTTGAGATTGAGATGTCTCAGTCAAGTTTAATTGTTTTTTTTTTTTTCTTTAATTTTAGTATCGTGGTTGTTGTTGGGTAATATTATCCATTTGCGATCGAACAACACTCGCGGCAACATTGCTCGCTGCACTTTGTACATGTTCATTTCGCAAAAATGTACTCGTGAATTCTTGTTGTGCTTTTTGCACACTTGCCGACGATGATCGATAAATGCGATGAACCTAAAATTTTTCATTTTTTTTTTTAATTATTTCGTAGTTTCTATCTTAGTTAATTATTAACTGAATGAGATTTAGCTGTAATTTCGTGAATTCATTACTGTAGTGATTATAAATAACTCCAGTAAATATTTTTTTAAAATTTTTCGTCATTTTGATTGGGATGCACTTTTTTTAAAAAATATTTTCTAATTTTTATTTTTCTATACAATTTTTTTTTTCTAACAAAATTTAAATTCTAAATTTTTTTTTCCCAATAAAGTTCAATATTATGTCACGGTGCATAAAAAAAAATATGTTTTTTTTTTTTAAGTACTTACCTTGGATAGCAAAAGACAATCTCCAACCGCTGCCAAAATAAAACCAAGAGTAATTATCAGCAAGAAAATTCCAGTTAAAGTACCCTTTGCTGATGAATTAAAACAACCAATAGCCACGAAAAACCCACTGAAAAAATTTTTAAAAAATTGTTAAAAATAAAATTGAAACGAATAATTTTAAATGAGATGAATTTTATATATTTTTTAAGAGATATTTATGATATTAATTATATTTATACACTATTAGAGAAAATTATCAGTACACTTGTATTTTCATCTTTAAAATATGTAAGTACATTATATTTAAAAAAAAAAAAGAAATACATAATATATATTACCAAGAACCAGTTTCTGGAATGCCAATAGCTTGAATAATCGTGACAACTATTTGAGAGAAGAAAACAAGGAAAAAGACCATAAAATGGATCGAGCTATCAGTTCTGAAAAAAAAGAAAATAAACATTTATATAAAAATTTAATTCAATATTTGAAAAATTTATTGAATTTTTGTTATCAATTTAGACGATTAAAAAAAGAAGTTTTTCGATTTTTTTTTCTTACTTGAAAGCCTTATACGCCGGTCTAAACCAGCAAAGGAATGAAAAGGGAGTAAAGAGTATTAGATACAAAATGCTGAGTCCAAATGTGGAGACTTTGGAAAATGACAGCAACAAAAAGAATCCTCCAAAGACATTTAATACCATTACAAGGCCATGAACTGTAAATATTAAAAAAAAAAGTATTAACTTGTGCAATTAATCAATTTTAAATCAAAGGTTGTTAATTTCTTTTTCCTTTGATTCAAATCGATTGATAAAATACAAAAAGAATTCCTGTTTTAAAACAGGAAACGTTTTTTATTTATTTTTATACTTACACAACCACAAATGATAAAGTTGTCTCACGATTTTTTGAAAATCTGCATCAATTTCAACATCAATATCTTGATAGAAACAGGGTTGAAAACAACATTTTTCTGGCAATGGTGGCCAATTATTCCGCCTCGCTAAAATTACAAAAAAAAAATTTTTTTTTTACAATTATCAAAAAAAAACTTTTTTGAATCTTTTAAAAAAACATCTTTTTTACAAACGAAAAATTTTATTTTAGAACAAGGGCTTAATAAAGGTAAATTCTATTTTTGGGTAAATTGAAATTCGGATAATTTAAAATTTTAATCAATTGGAATTTTGATAATTTTACACAAATTGAAATTTGGATAATTTAAAACTTAAATCAATTAAAATTTGAAACTTAAATCGATTATGTAGTCTTTAGAATGACTAAAATTTCGTTAATTTTAAGTTCCCATCGATTGAATTTGCATTTGATGAAAATTACAATTAATAAATTTAATTTGATAAATAAATATTAAAATTGATTGAAAATTGAATTATGTACTTGAAATTTAAATTAAAAAGAGTGAATTGAAATTTGGATCTTTTTAAATTTGAATCGAATAAAATTTAATTAAATTGAAATTTGAAGGAAATTTACATTTGAACAAATTCAAATTTGAATAAATTAAATTTTCAGGTCTAGGATTAAAATTTTTCTTTTAAACAAATAGTTGTATTTTCCAAACGGCTTGCTTGTTTGAAAATCCCCACGGTGAAATTGTAGAGAATCATTTTCTGAAGAAAATAAGCCATATTTCATTGAAATCGAATCATTTTTAAAAAATTCTGTAGAAGCGATATAACAAAAAAATTTTATCCTATGCAAATTGTATAAACAAATAAATTTTGCAGATTTAAAATTTTTTCCTTGAAAATTAATATCTCATCTTTCAGAAAGTACAATTAATAATATTATTTTAATTATATAAATGTTAATTGGTTATTCCATTTTATTTCACCTATAGTTTTACAGTTTTTTTCATTGATATTTGTTAAAAATAGTCTAATTTATCAATGTTAATTAAATAATTGTGTAAAAAAGGCCAAAATACTAGGTGAAAATTAATATTCAAACTTAGCTGTAAAATGTTAAAATTTGTCACATTTTATTTATATTTTCCAAGAAATTTTATAAATATTATAAAATTCATTACTACCTAACAATAAGTACTTTTCAAGTACTTTCACATGATATGTTGGCTTTTTATTTTTATAATATAGAAATATGTCAAATTTTACATTGAGTATTGAACTTTTCAGGATTTTATCAGATTTTGAACACTTATATCTTCGCAGGCGATTAATGAAAAAATCCCATTTTGGTTTTAAAATTTAAGTTAAATCTTCTTTATTCACCTTATCAAAATTTGGTGCTGGAGAGCGAGCTACTTTTTATTATTATTCACTTTAAAAAATTCACCGTAAAATACAAATTTAAAGGTTAAAAAACAAGTATTTTTATAAATAAAATTCATACAAATAATTATCTATATTGAGAAAACCAACTTTAGTTTTATAAAATTACTTGTTTTTTAACCTTTAAATTTGTATTTTAAGGTGGATTTTTTAAAGTGAATAAAAATAAAAAGTAGCTCGTTCTCCATCACCAAATTTTGATAAGATGAATAAAGAAGATTTAACTTAAATTTTAAAACCAAAATGGGATTTTTTCATTAATCGCCTGCGAAGATATAAGTGTTCAAAATCAGATAAAATCCTGAAAATTTCAACATTCAAGGTAAAATTTCTCATATTTCTATATTATAAAAATAAAAAGCCAATATATCATGTGAAAGTACATGAAAAGTACTTATTGTTAGGTAGTAATAAATTTTATAAAATTTATAAATTTTCTTGGAAAATATAAATAAAATGTGACAAATTTTGACATTTTACAGCTAAGTTTGAATATTAATTTTCACCTAGTATTTTGGCCTTTTTTACACAATTATTTAATTAACATTGGTAAATTAGACTATTTTTAACAAATATCAGTGAAAAAAAATTTACTAACTAAATTATTTCTGTTTTTTTTTATAAAATTTCCAAAGCTGTCAAACTAACCTATTTTCCGTTCAACTCAACTTAAAAACTAAATTTTAACTTAAATTAAAAAAAAAATTGCATCAAATAATTGTTAAAAATGAATTGTACGGATATTCAAAGTCATTAATACGAAATATCAAATTTTTCTAAAAATAGACTGCAACGACTATAGGTGAAATAAAATGGAATTACCCTAATTAATTAATTTTTTTCAAAAGGTCTGCATTTCCGTGGATAAATGTCCTTAATTCTGTAATGAGAATAATTCAATAATGAATATTATCAAGAAAATTTATTTCGAAAATATTTCAGAATCGAACTAATTGTAAGACAAATTTTCAAAATTTTATTCAAGTAGGACAAATTTCTAAAAAAAATTCTTGAAATTCCATTTTAAAAATATTTTTAGTTTTGATTTATGCAATTTAGTCGGATTTACAATTTTGTCATAGTTTTTAGTTTTGATGGTCAAAAAATTTTCAGGCAATAAGTACTTAATCAAGTTTTACAGATTTTTAAATAAAATTTTTTTTTTTTTTTTTAAAATTTTTGGAAGAATTAAAGTTGAAATTTTTAAAAATAATTGAATTTCAAAAAATTTTGTTAATTTTCAGACAATAATTAAATTTCACAGAACTAAAAATAATTTGTCAAATAATAATTTTAGATAATATTTTTTAAAAGTAATTGAATTTTCAGAAATTTACAATTTTGATTATTGAAATTAATAAATGATTTCAGACAGTTGAATTTTCGAAGAATATTATATTATTTAGTATTTTTTCTAGGACCTTAATTTTATCAAATACTATTTTACTTGTAGAAGAATATTATAAAAATCATTAAAAATAATTAAATTTCAGGAGAGTTATAATTGAAATTATTAAATTTAAAAAAAAATTTTAATGGAAATTTTGGAAATAATTAAATTTTAGTGGTTTTTAAATTGAAAATTTTAAAAATAATTTAATTTCGAAAGATTGTGTTAAAACAATAATTATAATAATTGAGAAATTTCTAGTGATTTCTGTTGATGAAGAATTTATTAAAAATCACATAAAAAAAAATTGAATTCCAAAAGTTTTTTAAATTGAAAAATACTTTCAGATAATTGAATTTTTGAAGAATATTATAAAAAATCATTGAAAATATTTGAAATTTTTGTAAATAATTAAATTTCAAGTGATTTTAAATTAAAAATTGTTGGTAATTTTATTTGCTAATTTTTTTTTTTTAAATTATTAACAATTATTAAATTTCATAAAAATTTTAATTGAAAAATAGTTTAAGATAATTGAATTTGTGATGAATTTCATTAAAATTATTAAAAATAATTAATTTAGTGAAGAATTTTAGTTAAAAATTTGTTAAATAATTGAAATAAAGAAGATCTGAAGAAGATTTGCATTGTATATTTAAAAAAAACGTATTTTGTTTAAATCTTTTTTTAAAAAAAAAATGTAAAAAAAAGTCGAAAAAGTCGCATTTTATTAAAATAAGTCGAAAAAAGTCGTATTTTTGAAAAACAAGTCGGAAAAAGTCGAAAAAGTTTTATAATTCGAGGCCTGACTGTATTAAAAAAAGTACGAAAATATACTTACAGTAATAAGGAGAATTTTGCATATCCTGTGATCTTCTAGCTTTTAATTCCTCCTCAGTTTGCATCTAAAAAAAAAAAACAAGAAAATTAAAAAAAAATTTATTTTCAAAATTTCAATTTGAATATTAAATTGTAATAAATGATATAACATTGAAATGTTCGATGAATTTAAATAATGAACAGACACGTACATCTCCAGTTGGTGAAAACGTGTTTCTAAATGTTTGAGGTGCAGTTTGTTGTGCACTACGAGAATAATTTGGCGGTGGTACTTCTTGATTTGATGGTTGAAGTGTTGCTGGTTGTGGTGTTGTTCCAGCACCACCATATATTGGTGGATTTGAAGCTCCTCGAACTTGTGTTGTTGGAGTATCTGGACTAGCAAAAGGATTAAAATCTTCCATTCCTCGATTAGGATTTGACATTGTTGTTGTAGTTGGTTGCCGAGCAGGTGGCTACAATGTTATATTATATTTTTAATTCACCGTTTTTTTTTTCATTTATATTTATACAAAGAGAAAATTATAATGTCCATAGTAATTAATATGGAAATCAGAAAATCAAAAAAAAAAAAAAAAAAAAAAAATGACATTTTCTATTAAAGAAAACATCTGGTATTTAAATGCAAAAGTTAAATTGCTATATTTATCAAATACAAAAGATAACCTTTTATCTTTTGAAGTCGATATGTATTAACTTTAAAAAGAACCTGATGTACGTAATTTATCTTCGCAAATATCATATAATTTTAGATTACTCTAAAAATATTACATTTCAAATATCAACTAAAATCTCCAGACAGATTAATAATAAAAAAGGTAGGTATTTATTTTATAAAAAAATAAAACAAATAAATTTTGCAAACAATTAAATAAAAATAAAAAAAAATCTTACAATAGATATTTATCTTAGTTAGACTCATGATAAAAAAATTATATGTACTATTCTGATTGATTTTCTAATACAATTTCAATGAAATTAAGAAAAGACGTAAATAATATAATTGAAAAAAATAGTATAAAAGAAAATAATTTATAAAATAATAAAAGTATTTCTTCATATTCTGATGTAAATTTATTAGTATAAATTGACGTTTAAAGAACATTTAGACGTATGCATGGTATGTCATATTGTTATAGCAATAATTGTTGAAGTTTGTGACTGTCATTCATTAGACACGATAAGAGACATATATATGTAAACCACTTACCGAAAAGGGATCACCTAAATTAGGTTCCCCAAAGGGATTATCGTCATCAAATCCAGACATTTTGTGCTGATACGTAAATTATTAGCCAAATAGAGTCGTGTATGTACAAATTAAGTAAAATAGAATAAATATAACGTTTTTTTAAAGCCGACCATTCATTGCATTCATTTTTTCGGAATGTTCTTCCTTGTAAATTCACGTAGTACACTTTTATAATTGATTTCTAAAAATATGTGTCGAGGGCGCCACATTAGAAGCGGGAGATTTGAAATTATTCTCTTTTAAATAATCACACACGTAAAATACAAATATAGGAAATTTGATTTTCTAATGATATAAAAACAAATAAAATTGTAATTTTTCCCAAAAAGTATGAAAATTAAAAGTAAAACTTTTTATTTTGTTGTTCATTTAAATTTTAGCGCCCTCTTTGAAAAGAAAACTTTTGCGCACGCGTAGAATATTTAAAAATGGAGTCGAAAATTTGTTGACATTTAAAAACGTGAACCGGTTGATTGTATTCTATTGTGGTTTGAGTTTTGTTAGTTAATATTGTGAGAAATAGTTTTTTTTTTTTTTTGAAAAATTACATATAACCTATATAACATTCGAAATTATCGTTCATTAAATTAATAATAGATCGAATATTACAATAATGGATGTGATTGTACTAAGTGATTCTGAAGAATCGGTTGTTGATACCATTGAAGTCAAAGAGGATTTAATCATCAAAGAAGATTTAATCATCAATAATGATGATGATAGTTTTGAATTTCCTGAGGTGAATTTTCATTATAAAAAAAATTCAGTATTAACCTCTGAAAGTTCGCAAGACTCACTTGGAAGTTTAAAATCAAAACAATCAAAGAAGACAAATGATAAAATATCCGAAAAAGAGAAAAAGAAGGAAGAAAGAGAAAAAAAGAGAGAAGAAAGAGAGAGAAAAAAGGAGGAATTATCACTAGCAAAAGCTCAAAAGGCAGTGGTTAATAAAAATTTACAAAATTTAAAACCCGAAGAATCAATGAAATCAATGAGAATTATTATTGATGGAAATTTACAAAGTCAAACATATTTTAATCAATTAATTGCCTCTTTACAAAAATTTGAACTCACTTTTAATATTGATACTGAATTAATTCCATTTAGTATTTCTTGGAAAAGAGAAATAGAAGAACATTATGTTAATTCAAAGAATGAAGTTTCTTCACAAAAAAATTTACAAGATGAAATACATTTACTTTTAATTTGGAATTGTCAAGATGTTATAACAAAAATATCAAATGGAACATTTATTGAATCAATTCGTGAAATTGTTGAATTAGTTCCAGAAAAACGAATTACACTTTTTATTTATGGAATGAAAAATTATTATTCCTATCATAAAAATGTTAAAAATACGAATAATCGAGCTAAAGTTATTTCAGAATTGGGAGAAGAAGAAGAAATGATGAGACGTAAAAATAAAAATGATAGAATTTATGGATCATTGGCAAAAATTTCAAAAAATGATCTTGAAGTTAATCTTTGTGAAATACAATTGTTATACAATTGTTCGAGTCGACTTATTCAAACACAGGAAGAATTAAATTTAGCTCTATTTCAATTTACAAAAGCAATTGCCGAAACGCCATTTAAATTGGAACAAACAAAGAATTCAGATTTTGTTGGTGGCGATACACGTGGTGCAGTAACAGTTGATAAAAATGGAATTGGATTAAAAAGACTTTGGAAACAACAATTGTGCCAATTTGAATTATGTAATTTGGAAACTGCTGAGGCGATTTGTCAAATTTATGGAAGTCCTCTTCAATTGATGGATGTAAATTATATTTTAATTGTCATATTTAAAATAATTATTTCAACTATAATTCAGGCCTCGGATTATACGACTTTTTCGACTTTTTTTTTACATTTTTTTAAAAGAATTTTAAACAAAATTCATTTTTTTTTAATTTACAATGGAGATATTCTTTATTTCAATTATTTAACAAATTTTTAACTAAAATTCTTCACTAAATTAATTATTTTTAATAATTTTAATGAAATTCTTCACAAATTCAATTATCTTAAACTATTTTTCAATTAAAATTTTTATGAAATTTAATAATTGTTAAAAATTTTTAAAAAAATTAGCAAATAAAATTACCAACAATTTTTAATTCAAAATCACTTGAAATTTAATTATTTACAAAAATTTCAAATATTTTCAATGATTTTTTATAATATTCTTCAAAAATTTAATTATCTGAAAGAGCATTTTTCAGTTTAAAAAACTTTTGAAATTCAATTTTTTTTTATGTGATTTTTAATAAATTCTTCATCAACAGAAATCACTAGAAATTTCTCAATTATTATAATTATTGTTTTAACACAATCTTTCGAAATTTAATTATTTTTAAAATTTTCAATTTAAAAACTTCTAAATTTAATTATTTCAAAAATTTCCCTTTAAAATTTTTTTTTAAATTTAATAATTTCAATTATAACTCTCCTGAAATTAAATTATTTTTAATGATTTTTATAATATTCTTCGAAAATTTAACTATCTGAAACCAGTTTTCGCTTAAAAAGTTTTCAAATTATTATATTTTTCGTCTGCAATTTCTAATAAATTTTTTAGTAAAATCATCAAAAATTAAAAATTTTTAAATCACTTGAAGTTGATTTAATTTCAAAAATCAAAATTGTAAATCTTTAAAAATTCATTTAATTTTGAAAAATGTCATCTACAATTATTTGATAAATCATTTTTAGTTCTGTAAAATTTAATTATTGTCTGAAAATTAACAAAATTTCAATTTTAACTCTTCCAATATTATTTTTTAAAAAAAAATTTTTTTTTAAATCTGTAAAACTTGGTTATGTATTGCCTGAAATTTTTTTGACCATAAAAACTAAAAACTATGACAAAATTTTTAATTCGAATAAATTGCTTAAATCAGACATGCAAAAATTATAAAAATTGAACTTTAAGAATTTTTTTTAGAAATTTGTCTTGCTTAAATAAAATTTTGAAAATTTGTCTTAATTCTGAAATATTTGAAATAAATTTTCTTCATAATATTCTTATAGAATTATTCTCATTACAGAATTAATAAAATGAATTTAATATATCTAATAAAATTAGTTATTTAAAGTAAAATATTTATTAATCAATTAAATTTTGTTAAAATAAAAAAATCGACTTTTTTTGGAATATAAATCGACTAAAACGACTTTTTTTGTGCCTTAAAGTTGATCTAAGGTCTGTTATTTAAAAAAATTATATTTAAAATTAATTTATTTATTAAATTAAAAACAAAATACCTATGACATGATTTTTATTTTTAATGATTTTTATAATATTCTTCGACAATTCTATTCGAAAATTTTCTTCGAAAATCATTTTTCAATTAAAAACTTTTGGAATTCAATTTTTTTCATTTGATTTATAATAAATTCTTCATTAACAGAAATCACTAAAAAAATTTCTCTTGAAATTGTAGTTCAATTAATTTCAAAAATAAAAATAAATCTTTGAAAATTAAATTATTTTTAAAAAATGTTATCTAAAATTATTTGACAAATTATTTTTATAATTATACAAATTTTTTCTTACCAAATTCTATGAGTTTTCTATTGTTTATTTTTTCTAAATAATACATAATTTCTATAATATAGAAAAATCATTTATCTAAACTATTATTGTTATAAATATCAAACAATTCTTAATTTAATTCTTTCAAATTTCAATGAATTATTATTTTGAATATCAACTTTAAAATTTAATTAAATTTTATTCGATTTAAATTTTAATCCATCAAATTTCAAAATTTTTATTTAAATTTCAATTGCTTCTACTTTCAATGAATTCTAATTTTTATTTGTTAAAACAAATTTATTAATATTAAACTTTTAATTAAATGCAAATTCAATTTATTGAAAAATTAATCGATTTAGGTTTCAAATTATCAAAATTTTAATTCGTATAATTTTTAATATATTTCAATTTATTTATTTAAAATTATTCAAATTTTAATTGATTTAGATAATTTTCAAATTACCCGAATTTCAATTTATCTAAATTTTAATTAAATTTAGTTTCAAATTATTTCGAATTATAATATTCTAAATTTTATTTAATTGATTTAAATGTTAATTTATCAAAATTTCTAATGAAACTGAAACTAAAAATTGAAAATATTAAAAATTTGAATACATACAAATTAGTTGTTTTGCACGTCAATTTTTATTTTCTTTTATCTTAATGAACGGTAATTTCACATTTTTTAGAATAAAAGCATGTTTTATGATTTTTAAAAAAAACTAAGATTCTTTATGGAAAATGGTTTTAAAAAATTTAATTTTTTAATAGAAATTTACTACTATTAAAAAAAAGTCGTATTTTTATTTAAATCAGTCTAAAAAAGTAAAAAAAAAAAAAAAAAAAGTTATACAATCCGAAGCCTGTAATTTTATTTATAATAAATATCATCTCTTGTATTATATTTACCAAATAAAAAAAAAATTTAATTATATTTTAGGCTTATTCAAAATGTACACCGATGGAAGGAGAAATGCTCCTAAAAGACGTTCCGGTAATTATAAAAAGAAAAATTATATTCAATCTATATAAATGAAAATGTAGTAATATAAATTTATTAATTACAATTTTTCATCAAAACAGATAAGAAGGGCAGCTGGACCTGTCACTACATCTCGTAAAATTGGACCAAAAATAAGTAAAAGAATTTTTACGATGTTCACAACTGAGGATGGTAATCTTTTACTTGACATGGGAGTGGAAAATAAAAAGTAAATACTTTAATTTTTATAATATAATTTATTTTTTTATTATTATCATTATTATTGGTAAATTATTAAAGTTGTGCAATTACATATATGATCTGCCTGTTTGTCTATAACTTATGATTTTATATAATTACACACTATGAATGGTTCACAAATTTTCAACTATTATTATAACGATGCGATTAACAAGTTTATTATTTTTTAAAATGAAAAAAAAAATGTACACAAAGTTTTCTTTTGAGCTTGAAAGGAATTACAATATATTATGATTGAAAATATACATAGTCTTTTGTTCATAATTTTACAAAAATTATTTTAACATTAAAAATTAAATTTCTAGTTTAGGGAATAATTTTATTAAAAAAAAAAAAAAAAACAAAAAAAAAAGTTATAAACAGTGATAACTTAAATGTAAATATGTACATTAATAACTTATACATGTTCAATATCATATTTACGAATAATTAATAACTTAGTTTTCTCTTATTAATATCTTATTATCACTTTTTTTTTCTTCATTTAACTGCATTTCTAAAATATATAAATTCAGTCTCTATAAGAATTTCGCTTCATATTTATATGCAGTATATTGATTACAAAGAAATTGTAATCTACATTTTTTTCTTTTACAAAAGCTAATATGTAAATCTCGGAAGTATATGCAAATTGTATTTTATCATTACTTTCTATATGAAGACTATATAGTTAAAAAAAAAAACTGCGTCTTTTACAAAATAAGAGACACGTTTTCGAAACGAAGAATTATTTCAAATTACAAAAATATCGTTTTAGAGTATTAACTTTTTTGTTTCCTATAATTAAAGGACAATTCATTATATTTCCTCTAGAGTCGTTGTTGCTTTTATTTTCGAAAAATGTTAAAATTCGTAATAATCATTTTTTATATCCGTACAATTATTTAATAAAATTTTATATATATTATTTTATTTTTGAATTTGAATTTTAAAGATCAGTTGCATGGTAAAAAAAATTAATTTGACAGCTGTAAAAATTAATTAAAACTGTTTTTTCTTTACAAAGAGCTAAGGCCACAATATTTCAATACACAAAATTTTATACATATAAAGATCTACACGATAATTAAACAGAATTTAAAAATAAAAATTAATTTTTAATTAATAATTAATTATTTTTCAAAATAGTATAATTTATGTTTTAGGTGAAAATTAATTTTTAAACTTACCTGAGAAATAGAGAAAATTTAATACATTTCACGAAGCTGAAGTATGCAATGTTTATGATAAACGATTTTGAAAAAAAAAAATTTTTTTTTTAAAATGAAGAATTCTATAATTTTTTGCCTAAAAATTATTTCTTGTAGTTTTTATTAATCAACAAATTATAAAAAAAAGTATTTTTTTAGATAAATAATTTTATAATTTTCCGTATTAAATAAAAATTGATTTCTAATTGTCGACCATAAATATTGCGTACTTTAGCATCGTTACATTTTAATGAAATTTTTCTAGAAAATTTATAAAGAGATTTTTATTAAATACAGCTTTTCTAGAAAAATTTAATTGAAATATGTTAAATTTTCACATTTCACAGGTGTAAATTTAAAAATTAATTTTCAACTAATATTTTTTTTTTTATAGAATAATCAATTAATATAATTATTCGATTTTAAAAAATTATTAATTAATTTATTAATAATTAATTAAAAATGAACATAATCAATTAATATAAATTATATTATTTTGAAAAATAATTAATTTATTTATTAATAATTAATTAAAAATTAACATTATCTAATATTATTTATGTTTTTTTAATTAATTTTTACATCTGCCAAATTAACCTTCTTTCCATGCAATTAATTTTTAAAATTCAAATTTCAAGGTAAATTTATTAAATAATTTTCAAAAATGAATAATATGGATATAAAAAATGATTATTACGAATTTTAGGAAGAATTGTGATTATAATTATAATATTATAATTATATTTTCCTAAAAATAGGACGCTACGACTTTAGGTGAAATATAATGAACCCTTAAATTTCATTTGTTTATAATTCTCGTCGCTTATAAATGAAATGCAAATAAAAGCATCATTTTTTTTTCACGCATTTTAAAATGAACACAGTGGAATATTATATTTATACAAACGCTTATTATCTACAATATATATATATATATATATAGAAGAAAAATAAATACATTTCAGGAGCTGAAAATTTAAGTTTAAAATTTTTTTCAAATAAAACTGATATAACAATTCTCAATTAATAATCGTTCGTGACTACTATAACTTAATATTAATTTTTAAATAAAGAAAAAAAAACAAAATTTTCTAATTTTTCAGTCTTTAAAATGTAGAGCTTAATTTTTTTTTTCTACAGTAGACCTGCTACATTTTTATGAAAAATAGATAAATTAGTGTAACTAACATTTTTATTTTTCAAAGAAACTTTAAATAAAATGAAACTAAAAATATTTTTTCAAAATTATACATTATCGTATCATTCAGAATTATTAATATTGATCTCTTCTTTTATTATTGAATCATCATGAAATAATAAATCATTTTCTGTTGAATTAATGATTTTTCGTTCGATAATATTTGTTTTAATTGCTTCTTCAATTTCAAAAAATTCATCATCAAAATTATTTATAATTTTTGACGTTGACATTTGATTAACAAATTGTTGTTGTTCATTTTTATCAGTGTTAAATAATTTGGCAATTTTTTGATTTGTTTTTGTTAAAATTACCGGTTCACTTTTATCTTTATTGTGAATAATATTCGGTAGAGAATTTCTTTTGGCGAGAATAATTTTTGTATATTTCATTGTTGATTCATTAGAACGACTAGAATTTTGTACAATTGGACTAGAATGATTTTGATTATTATTATTATTATTATTTTTAGATTGAATGAGAAGATTATTTAAATTTTGATTGGGAAGACTTTGACGTAAAAATGATTGTTTTTGTGTTGTTAATAATTTTCCAGGTTGCGATTTATCTTGTTTATTGCTAATTAAAACAACTTTTGTTGGACCTATTTTTGAATTTTTTAAAGGATGATGAATTTCTTTTGAATTTTCTTTTATTGTATTGACAATTGGAATTTGTGGTAGAATTGGTGATTTTTCAATTGAATTTATTGTTTCGCCATCTTTGGCAAATATTATTGGAATATCTAAAATATTTCCTAAATCATCGTTTAGAAAATTTGTCGATGTTGTTGTTGTTTCTGATTTTGATTTTGAATTTCGTGTAAAATTATTAGCAGTTATCTTTGGAATTATTTTCATTGATTTCTCAGAATTTTTTATTTTTGATGTAAATGGTAAAATTGTCACTGAATTTTGACCAGAATTTGATATTTTTGTCTTGCATGTATTTTCCAATAATACTAGATTATTTGTGTTTGGCGAATAAATTTTGTTACCTTGATTCATTTGTCGAGAAGAAGAAGAAGAAGAAGAAGAAGAAGTAGAAGTAATTTCTTTCGAAGACTTTGGATTCTTTTGTAGATATTCGTTCGCATTTACTGGTCCAGAGGTGTCCATCACTATAAATAAATTAGATATCCGTCTGAAAAACTTGTCAGCAATTAAAAAAAAAAAAAACATTTTTCGAGCTTTCGATTTCAAAGCCACAGTGGCTTTGATTTTTGCCCTAAAAAATTTTTATTTTCTTCTTGTGTAAATAAAAAGATAAATTTAAAAAAAAAAATTTTTCTTTTCTTTTTATTAATAAAACCACTGTAACTTTAAATACAAAATATCGAATTGATGTTTCATAGAACAAGAAAAAAAAAGTGAAAAAAGTGAGTGGAGAAAGAGAGAAAAAATCCACAGAAATTCCTGAGATTAATAAATATTGACTTTTTTTCCTAGATAGGATAAAGGACAGGAATTGAAAAAAATTTGAAGTATAAGAAAAAGTTTTATTTAACATAAAATATAAGTTTAGGATATTATATTTACAGATTTAATTTAAAGCCAAAAGACACAATTTCTTTTTTTATTTTCTTTTGTTTTTTTTAATCACAATAAGTGATTGTCGTCAAAAAATATTTACAAACGCTATTTTTTTATTTTTTTTTTTTAAATATAATTCACTAATACTGTATGTACATAAAATACGATATTTTAAAAACGTAGTAAATACTCAAAAAAAAAAAAAATAAATAATTATCAAATGAATAACAAATTGTGTAGTGGTTGTACAATTTAAATTCTTACATTTATTTTTGTTTTTACTGGCAAAATTAATAATTGAATGAGTGTAAAACATTATTTTTCCTTTTCTTCAAATATGGATTTAAAAAATAATAAATTTCTCAAGTTTATTATTTAATTATTAAATAATAAACTTTAATTTCTATAAAATTAAATTTTACTTTTATTAATACTCTTATTAATTTTTTTTTAAGAGAATAGAAATATTGAATTTACTAAATAAGTGTTTTATCAATCAAATCAATTTATAGACATTAAAAGCTTTTGCTATAATTACACGCATTTTTTTTTTTTTT
The DNA here is from genome assembly GCF_019393585.1 of Leptopilina boulardi. Classification (NCBI taxonomy): domain Eukaryota; kingdom Metazoa; phylum Arthropoda; class Insecta; order Hymenoptera; family Figitidae; genus Leptopilina; species Leptopilina boulardi. Next base: position 106,287 of record NW_026137659.1, on the reverse strand, counting down.
TTTTTTGTATATAAGCATTTGATATTTACAATTTTTGTACTTTCCCAGAAAGCAAGAATGACGCCAACAAAAAAAGAAATTTAATAACAATTCAAGCTACTTCAATTCTTAAAAATGATATTTCAAAAAATATTCGTTTAAAATAATTTTTTTACGTTTTGTCAAGACGTGCAATAAAATTGCCAAAGAAGCGTTTTTTGATATATATAAAAAAAAGAATTGATATATAAATAAAAATTCTACTATCAAAAATCTAGCACAGCTTTCGTTCAATTATTTTTTTGTTAAAGGATTAGATATAAATATTCTACCTTTTGAAGGTGCGACTGGTGATGATGTTGGTGTTACCGTAACACTAGGAGTTAATAGGACACTAGATGTAATTGGTCTTCCACCGATGCTAATTGGACTTTTACCACTTTGTAAAAGTGCTGTTAAAGCTCCACTTGTGCCGGATGTTTTTATTTGAGATGCTGCAAAAAAACAAAGCAAAAAAAAATTTTCATTGTTTGAAAAAAAAGAATTTCTTTGAAAATGGGTCGGTCAATTCTTTATTTTTCACAAAGTGAATTTTTTTTTTATCTATTTTTCAAAAATATAATAATTTAGTAGAATAATTTTACGTTTTTAGATAATAATAATATTATTTCTCAAAACAAAACATAAACTGGAATTCTACAAATTTCCACGAGGTTTTCTTTTTTTATGATTTTCAGGGATCTAAGTCCTAATTTAATGATTTTAAAGAATCACTGATTAAAAAAACAAAATGACAATTCGATTAAATGAAAAGTCAATCAAAATCCGGTTAAATGAAAATTTTTTCAAATTAAAATTATGTGGAAATAAAAAATTGTTCCAAAGGAAATTTTTGTTAAATAATAATTTGGTTACATGGAAATTGGAACCATTAACTTTAATTAAAATAATTTTGTGAAATAATTAATTGAAAATGACAAATTTTTTTCATTTCGTATATAAACTTCAAATGAAATATTTTACATATTTTATATTAATAAATATTTAGAAAACGCAACATTCTTTTAAAGTTTAAAAAAGTTTTAAAAATAGACCATTATATTTCGACTGAAATTGTTGTGGCCTAATTTACTTTTTTAGCAATTAGAAAATATATTTAAAAAAAAAAACATATAAAATAATTTTTAAAAGTGTAAAAAGAATTATTGATTCTTGTTTAGAATTAATTTATTATTGTTTAATGATTATAGTAAAAAAAATTAAAAAATAATTAATAAAATAGAATTTCTTTGTCTAATTCTTTTTTTCACTAAATTAATTATTTAAATTTAAAGTTAGTGAATTATAATTTGTCATTAATAAAAATTCTAATTACCTGAAATTGAAGACGGGTTAGATTTTATTTGACTTCCTCCTGTAATATAAAGAAACGTAACATAAATAATTATTTATTAAATTTTTGAAATAATATTTATATTTTCTCGTAATAGAAAACAAAAAAATCAATTTAAAATAGTTTAAAAAAAAAAAATTCTAACCAGCAACTGAAACAGTTTTCATTTTTCCAATATTTTGAGTTCCAGTTTGTATCATTTTTGGACTTTTTTGAAGAGCAGAAGCAGGAGGTTTTGTCAAAGCTCCAGCTTTTGTTATACCCGGTGAACTTTGTCCAATATTACCAGACGCAAATTTCATTGGTCCTGCTGGTGATAAACTTGCCAATGATCCAATGTTTAACGTTATTCCACCATTTCCACTATTTAAATTTTGCTGTAAAATATTTAAATCGTTGTGAAAATTTTTCAAATACTCTAATCATTAAATATATAAATTCCAGGTTAAAAGTAATTTTCTTCAATTAAATAGAAGAAATAATTATTTAAAAATTGTCATATTGTCAATTGTTTACTAGAGGTATAATTTTAAAATATATAAATCCATATATAAAATTAAAATATAAAGAAAAAATTTTTTTTTCTCACCTGAGCCATGAGCCTTGATGAAATAACATTTTCCGGGAAATTTGCCTTCTGATTAGAAACAACACGTGGTTTTCGTTTTAAAGTTGTTGGCGTGAAATTTGTATTTGTTCCAATGACAGATAAATTTGTTGGCAAATTAATTGCACGCGATACTGAACTAGCGGTTATAATTTGTCCACTTGAAATGGTACTTAAAACTGGTGTAACTGGTCTTGATTTTTTGATATTTGGCGAATTTGGTTCACTTTCCACTGAGCTGCTTGTTGAATTTCTTCTCTTTCGACAATCCTTTTTATTTCGAGCGTCTAAATTTGCCAATGTAATAGGTCTCAATGGTAGTGGATGTGGTTGCAAAAGAATACTACCAACAAAATCGCCAATCTCATCGAGAATACAACGATCAACCATACTTTGTGTTATGCCTTCAGATATTTTTTTAGCTGTTGAAATTCGTAAATGATCATCAGCTGTACCAACAACAACAAGACTTGTTTCGACTAACATTTTTTCACGTAAATCTTCCAAATCATCGGGACGTACAAGAGTTGAATTTTGACCAATTACAAACATAACCGGACATCGAATATCCATTAGAGTATCGTCCGGCGATCCTCTTTTGCCTTCAACAGTATTAAATGGAAAGCCGAGACATATTACAGCTGTCACATGCTCCATTTGTGATATCTGTTGAGAGAAATTTTTTAAATTATTTAAAAATATTTATTAAAAAATATTAATTAGCAAAGATATTTGAAATTTTTGTTATTAAAGTTTAGTTTACCTGACAAGCCAAAGCAGCTCCTGTATTGAAACCCAAAAGAATTATCGGCCTACCGGGACAATCGGATCTTACTTCTTGCAATTTTGTTCGTGTGGCTTGTACAAGTTGATCAATGCAAGTCATCATTGTCATTTTTGTTGCTGATAATCCTGAAGGCACGAAAACACTCACAACCATTCCCAATGCACTTAATTGCGAAACCCATTTAAGTTGCCTTGGAGATGAACTATTTCCCATTGTAGAAGGAGCAATCACCAAAATTGGATTGCCTGGTAATTTTTTCTAATATTGAAAAACGTTTGAAAATTACAAAACAAAATACACAAGATAATGAGACAAAAATTTGTGAACTGTGCCAATATTTTTTTTTTTTTGAAAACTGGAAATTTTTTCATGAAAAATTTTCCTATTTAAAACAGTAATTAAAAAATATAAGTTGGACAGTTTTGTCAAATTTGAAGATTTATACAATTTATTGTTATAAATATTTTTGAGTTTGATTTTACAAAATTTTTCTTTTTATTAATATCCTTTTCTTCAGTGCGCGTGATAAATTATTTTCATATTCAATTTAATCCAATAATTGACATTATGTTTTATTATTTAATAAAATAATTGAAATTTTTCTCCAAATAAATCAAATAATTGAAATTCTCCTCAATTATTCAAAATATTTTCAATTATTATTCAATCAAATAATTTAAAAAACTTTAAATCAATAAAATTTAATTTATTATAAATATATTTTTCAATATATAATTTAAATTATTTCCAAATAAGTAATAAAATAATTGAAAATATCCTAAAATATTTAATTAAAAAAAAAAGAAAAGAAAATTATTTTGAAATAATCAATATATAAAATAATTGAAACGATCTTCAAAAATTGATAATTTTAAACAAATTAACATAAAGTATCAATTTGTAAAATTCGTTGAATATTTTCGAGTTAAATATTATATAAAAAAATTTTTGAGTCAAAATAATTCTCAAGATTTTAAGTAATAAATTTTTTTCTTTGAAAAAGTTTAACTAAAATATTAATTTTGAAAAATTATTCAAAAGTAATTTTTTTTTGTTATTACTTTTTGTGATTTTCACTTTTGAAGAACAAAAGTTTTCTTTATCATATAAAATAACTATAATATACACATGAAATAAATAAATTAGTATAAAAAATATATTTAAAATTAATAAATTTAAAAAAAAAAAAATTGATCTTTTAAAATTTGAATAAATTAAAATTCGACAAATTTGAAACTTAAATAAATTACTATTTAGACAGATTTAAATTTCGTTAATTTTAAATTTCAATTCAATAGAATGTACCTACTTGTATTTAATGAAAATTTTAATTATTAATTTCGACAAATAAAAATAAAAATTGATTGAAAATTGGATCACTAGAAAATATGTAAATTAAAATTTAGAGATTCGGAACGTTTAAAATTTGAATCGAATATAATTTAATTACATTGAAATTTTTATACCTAAATTAAAATTTTTAAATATTCGAATTTGTAAAAATTGATTTTTTTGATTTATTGAACTGGTAGTTGATTAGAATTAAATTAAATTTAAATTGATTACAATTTTAATCAATAAATACAGCAACTAATTTAAATTTTTTTTGAAATTTGTCTCAAATAATTTTTAAATTAATGAAAATATGTTTTCTCTAAATTAATATGAGCTCAAGGAATGTTAAAAAAATTCTTTATGAACTAATAAATTATAATTATTCTATACTTTATGGAAAATTATTTTTCCCTAATCAATTTCAATTTTAAATTGATAAATACGAAGCGAATTTAAAAAAAAAGAGTCAACTAATTGCTTTTTATTCCACTATAAGTCAAAATAAATTGCATAAAAAAAAAAAAAAATTGTACACTCCGAGTCCTGTAAAAATTTGAAAATAAAATTTATAATATTACCCACCGGTTTATTAGAATTTAATGTCGATGTCACTGGATCCCATGATCTTTTCAATAATGATCCCAATGTCTCCCATGTAACTGGACCACCTTTTCCATTAATATTTGTCTGTACAGCAATCATTTTATCAATAAGCTGTGGAATAATCAGTCTTAATGTTTGAAGGATATCTAAATAAATAACCAAATACTCTTGCGGAAGATAATCAAATAATAAACAATGAATCCATTGTGAAATTCTAATATCCCATCCAATTGATGCCATTATTTCACGAAATCGTTTTGCAGCAGTGTCAACTGATGTTCTTCGAAATACAGGTTCCATTGTATTACCAGTTTTTGCAAGTCTCGCCAATCTTTCGGCCGTCAATACTCTCACTACTTTTGCAAATACACGAATTTGAATTTGACTCCAAAATGTTTTATCAATTTTCTCCTCCCATTCAGTGTCATCATCGGGTCTAACAAAATTTGCCAATCTTTGCAATTCATCCATTAAATGTCGTGTTCGTCCCAAATCAAATGGCGGTGATGATTGATTGTCGTTATAATATTCCACGTCAATATTCTCCTCAGATTTTTGTTTATCGCTAATTGGCAAAATAATTATTATTATTAAATTATTTAATAATAAAAATACAAACAAAAAAATGAAATTTAATGTACAAAAATTAAAATATATTAAAAAATAGAATTCTAAAAATTAAAATTTATTTCTACAAACCAGATTAGAAAATTTAATTTTTGTTATTGTTTTATTTCCAAAACTCGTAACTATGGTTTTTTTTTTTTTTAATTTCTACCTTCACAGTGTAAGTGTTTTTTGTTTTACTTACGTCATTGTTTCAGTATTATTAATCAAATATTAAAATTTTAATTTTTATAAAAATTTAATTTTTTTGTTACCGATTTATTAATAAATAGTGAATTTTTTTATTTTAGCGTGAAGTAATAATTTTTCTCAACTTACGATAAAATATTATTTTTTGTGAAGAAAATCTTTTTTATTGGTTTAACGTAGACATTTTCTGGTTTCCAATTCCAGGGACGAGCATAACAATGATCTCGAACAATGACATCGACTTCGAGTTCATAACAACCGGCAAGTTGATGTAAATATGTTGTAAATCGATTTGGATTATCGTCAATTATATCTCCCGTAGGACTAGGTAGTCCTGGACTTCCTTGTGGAGTAACAGTAGCTCCCGATGTTAATAACATTTTCATAAAATTATCCCTTCCAGAATTTGCCTTAACAACCTCTGCCATTTGTTAGCTTTTTTTTCACTAAAAGTAATTTTTCTTAATTTATTACTATTTATTTAGATTTATCAAAAAAAAAAACTATTCATGAATTTTCGAAAATAAAATTTTTTATTGAAAAAGAAAATTAACTAGAAATATTAATTCCATGATCATTAATTATAATTTAATACTGATTTTCGCCGATTATTTACCTTTTAGTAATTATAATAAAAGCAGTAATATAAAAATTTTTTATAAGTATTAATACTAAAAATACTAAAAATAAATGTAAATAAAATTGTTTATCTCTGATAAAAATATATTTTCGATTTCATTAAAAAATGATTGTTATAAAAAATTAAATATAAAGAAAAATATTTTTTTAATATTTAATAAAATTATATATTACTATATAAAATATTAATAATTGTTAGAATAAATTGTAATATCAAAATTAACACAATTTATAACAAACAAATGAATATTTAATCAGAAAAATTTCTTGTGATTGTAATTTGTTACTTGTATAAACACGAATTAATTTATATAATTCAATATAAGAATTACATCACTTTAAAGAAAAAAAAATTTGACGAAATCAACATACATAACCTCAAAATTAAGAGTGTTATTATATATTTTAACAATTAAAAATGTTCGATATTCAAATATTTAATTGGAAATATAGTAAAAAAAAAGGTAATAGCTTTTTATTATAGATTCGTTTTTAGTATAAAATACCTTATAAAATTGTTTAACAGGGTGTTTTGAGCTTCATTTTGGATAAAGACGCACTAGAAACACTTTCCCATGGTGAAATTATTTTTACACTCACTTATATGCACACATGTACATAATTATTGAAAATTTAATTTTTATATCTCTTATATAATTCGAATATTTTTTTCTAAATAAAATTTAGACACACACACAAAAAAACGTGGCTGCACACAAACAATGAGATCAATGAAAATGAAACCCTATAGAATCACGTAGAATATTGTTCGTAGAACTAACCTATATATTCTTTATCATATACGTTGTTTTGAACACTTAAATAGAGAAAATTATCATCATAACATTTTTATCTTTATAAAGATTATAATTTTATTTTATTTATTTATATACAAAATTAGGGTATTAACAATTTAGATGAAAATCAAGAAAGTACAAATGCAGACGATGCAGACGCTTAATGATTACTAAATTTTCTCCAATCATATACGTTCATTTCTTCTGGACAGCCAATTAAAAAACAGGTTGCTTTTCAAGGAAATTGTTTTAGCCGTGACAATCCCTGAGTTTTATGTTGAATTTTAATAAAGAAAAGAATAGTAAAAATTAATTTTTTTCACACAGTTTATTATAATTTTTTTTACTATATATAAACGAAACGAATATTTGAATTTGTTGTTAATTTGATAAAATTAAGATTACTATTTGACGTTTATTTGCGCCATTTAAAAAGGTAAATGAATTGCTCAATAATTGTTTATTATCTTTATTGCTATTTTGCCGGGAAATTTTATATATACGACACTGTCAACAATTTTATGAAAAGTCTATTTACTAAATAAATGTTCTGGTATTTTTTACGATTTCTTTTTTTTTTCAAGAAATGATAAACAAATTACACAAGAGAAATGATTGTTGCCAAAGAAGCTGATTTTTCAAAAGGTTTTTGGTTGGAAATATTATTTCGTGCATTCCTGGCTGTAATATTTTTGTAAGTAAACACTTTTTTGCTTTAGATAAAAAATTCTTCTTAAAAATGTAGGTATTTTTATTATAAAAATATTTTTATTAGAATTTTTCAATATTTTAATATAAAAATTCGTATATATTTGTGAAAAAAATATAATGCAATTTTTTTTCATAATTGTGAAATAATAATAATGAAACATACGTTTTCATTAAATTATATTGCTGACGTTTGCAAAATTGACGATTTTCGTACATGTTAATTATTTCCTCTACATAGTTAAGAATATTTTTTTAATTTAGAAAGTTGGAATATGCAGAACCTTTTGAAAGAAAAATTCATCCCGAAGAACTTTGGTTATATAAAAATCCACAAAAAGAAGATTATGTACCAACAAATGTTTTATGGGTCTGTTTTTTTAATTCTTATTGATTTTTAATTTTAGGTAATTTATTTTTTTGGTGAATATTAATTTATTAATTCTTTTTTTTTTAGCCTCTCGTCTTCTTTCCACCAATTGCCATAATTGTTATTACATTTCAAATTACAAAGGACAAATTTGATCTTCGACAAGGAATACTTTGTTCAACACTTGCTTTAGCTTTAAGCGGAATATTAGTAGATATTTTAAAATTAATTGTCGGTAAGAAAATATATATATTTCATTATTGGGAGTACAATTTTTTAAAAGGATCAATCCATTCAGCTCTTGGATTATACTTTATCGTCTTTTTTAGTAGACAATGCAAATTTTCCTCAGATTTTCATTTTTTTTTTTTTTAATTATTTAACAAATTTTCAACTAAAATTCTTCTCTAAATTAAATTAATCAAAAATTTCAATTTAACATCACTTGAAATTAAATTATTTTCAAAAATTTTTAATTTAAAACCAAACATTATTTATAAAATTTTCCATCTAAAACTTTTGGAAATTTAATAATTTGAACTATAACTTCTCTGAAATTTAATTAGTTTTAATAATTTTTAAAAAATATTCTTAGAAAATTCAATTATCTGAAAATATTTTTTAAATTAAAAACTTTTGAAGTTCAATTTTTTCCGGTAATTTCTAAACAATTCTTCAGCAACAGAAATTATCGAAAATTAAATATTAAAATATGAATATTATTATGAATATTAAAATTAATCAATTAATATATATATGTATATTATAATAGAAATAATTTTTTTTCCAGGTAGACCGAGGCCAGATTTTTTCTGGCGTTGTTTTCCAAATGGAGACACAAATTTAGAATTAAATTGTAATGGTGATCATCGTGTTATAATGGAAGGCAGAAAATCATTTCCAAGTGGACATTGCTCGTGTAAGATTTTGATAAACAATTTTGATTTTATTTGTGACAGTATTTTGTAATATTTACTTTATTTTATAACTTTTTCAATTTTTACAATTTATGCGACTTTTTCTCGGATTATACGAATTTTTCCGACTTTTTTTTTTTTTTTTTTTGAAAATACGACATTTTTCGACTTATTTTGATATGATGCGAATTTTTCGACTTTTTTTTACATTTTTAAACAAAGTACTTTTTTTAGTAAACAATACAGGTCTTTTTCAGATATATTTTTTTTCAATTATTTAACAAATTTTTAACTAAAATTCTTCTCTAAATTAATTATTTTCAATAATTTTAACGAAATTCCTCACAAATTGAATTATTTTAAACTATTTTTCAATTAAAAATTTTATGAAATTCAACAATTGTTTACAATTAAAAAAAAAAATCAAATAATTATAATTACCAAAAATTTCAATTTAAAATCTTTTAAAAATTTCCATCTAAAACTTTTTGAAATTTAATAATTTCAATTATTTGATTATAATTATAATTGGTCACAAACTTAAAAAAAAAAAAAAAAAAAATTCAATGAAAATCTGGCAAAAATTTGAATATTTTCCAAATTTTCAATAAAAACACCAATTCAATAATTGTTTAAATTAAAAAAAAATAATAATAATTAAAATTACAAAAAATTTTAATTCAAAATCACTTGAAATTGAATTATTTTCAAAAATTTTCAATTTAAAATCTTTTTAAATTTAATTTGTAGTTCTAAAAAATTTCCATCTAATTTAATCTAAATTCAATCCTGTAAAATTTAATTATTGACCTGAAATTTAACAAAATATTTTGAATTTCAATTGCTTAAATACGACTTAAAAAAAATTAAAAAAATTGAATTTTAAGAATATTTTTTAGAAATTTATTCTATTTAATTAAAATTTTGAAAATTTATCTTAGTTCGATTTTGAAATATTCGAAATAAATTTTCTTGATAATATTTTTATAGAATTATTCTCATTACAGAATTAATAAAATAAATTTAATATCTAACAAGATTAGTTATTTAAAGTAAAATATTTATTTAAAACTAATTAAATTTAATTAAAATAAAATAATTGACTTTTTCGACTTTTTTTGGTAATGTAAATCGACTAAAATGACTTTTTTTTTGCTTCTTAAAGTCAATCCGAGGTCTGTTATTATTATTATTATTATTATTTTATTTTTTATTTTATTATTCACTTATTTTTGGGTATATATTTCAGTTGCGTTCGCTAGTTGTGGATTTATTGCCTTCTATTTAGCTGGGAAATTGCGCACATTTACATTAAGTGGAAAAGGATATTCTTGGAATTTGTGTGCATTTTTAATTCCATTAGTAATTGCACTTATTGTGGCCTTGAGTCGAACTTGTGATTATCATCATCATTGGCAAGGTAATTAATTATTTTTATTATAAAATGTTTGGTTGATCCATAAAACAAAAAAACAAAAAATGTATAACAGAATAAAAGAAATTAATTTCTTTTTACAGATGTCTTAATTGGATCCCTCATTGGATTTGGTATTTCTTATTTATGTTATAGACATTATTATCCATCTTTGGATTCTCAATTTTGTCATCGACCTTATTTAATAAGCGTTAATTGAATTTATATATATATATATACATTTTATTATTAATTTATTATTTATTTATTTGCTGCTTTGTGATAATTTTCTATATATATAGGTCCAATGTTTCAGTATTTTTCATCCAAAAATGTATAACAATATAGTTAAATATTTTTAATGAAAATTATAAATATTTATCTATTTTTTAAATAAATAAATAATTTAATATATTAAATAAATTGATTAAATTTGTTTTAATATAAGGAAAATAATTTCAATTATTCAATTGGATACTTTTTTTTAAATTTATTTTATATTTTTTTTAAGATAATAATTTTATGTATTTGATTTAATAATACATTTGAAATAGAAGAAATTTAAAAAGACTTGAAATTTTTTTTTTTTAAATAACTGTTTTACTTGAAATTTTGTGTATAAAAATTATTCTTATTAAAGAATTAATTTAATTAAAAATAGTAATGTTATTTAATAATAATAATAATAATAATAATTAAATATTTGTTAACTTGTTAAATTTTGCAATTTTTTTTTGTCTTAAAATCGATCCAAGTACGAAAAATAATCCCATTTACCTTTTTTTAATACTTTATTATCAAAAATTTTTTCAAATTTTCCATTTGAATAAAAAGAATTTAAAAAACTTTATGTATATATTTTTTAAAGTGTGAAAAATAAAATTTCCCACACTGTCCCTGAATACTTATATTATTCATTTCTTTTCTTTTTTTTATATTTAATTTTAATAAAAAGAAAAAAATATTAAATTTAAATTTGCCTCGTTTTTTTTTTTTTAACGAATGAAAACAGCTCGATCTGACGACTATCTTGAAAACTAGACTTGACTTTTTTATCGTCTTTCTTCGATTTACATCGGTTGTGTTCGGTTCTCCTGCTAACTGCTTGGATACTCCTAGTTGACTCTGATGTACTTGGGTGTACTGGTTGAGAAGGCGAGTTGGAAGTCGAATTTTTCTCCTAGACTTCTAACATAATAATCACTTCTCAACTGAAAAGAAAAAAAAAAGAACCCCTCCCTACTAAATCTAGATATATTTATTTTTAAAGATAAAAGAAGTGTTCAATTTTCATAAAAAAAGTTAACCAGTACATCCATCTCCAACGCCTAAATGACAATTGTTTTCAATTTTGTTGTGTGCTTGTGAAATGGTGCATCGACTTCCTGTGCATGGCGAAGAGCCGTAAGCGTCATTCTTCGTGTTAGGCAGTCCTTCTATATATCAGTGTGTGTCCGGTTTTGTGTTTTTTTCCCCCTTTTATATATATCTATATATTTATTATTTGATCTCATTTCCCGCTAAATAACGACCAACGAGTGTACCGTCCAAAAAATCAGCTATAATAGACATTGTGCAATTCACGCCCTTTAAAAAGAAGAAAAGGAAAAAAAAATGATGAAAATGGAAACAGATAATAAACACGAGGACTCGAGCAATTTGCAGGTGCGCAAACCAAACTTTATAATATTTTTCCTTCTCAATTCTCATTCTACCCGCCATCTTATGTTTCATTTATAATAGAGAAAAATTGTGTTTTAAATTATTATATGGAAAAAATATTTTCAAGATTTTCTTTTATGTGTTGTAAAATTTTTATAGCATGTGGGACATGGAAAAATTTCGGAGTACTATTTTTTTGGGTTTTTTTTTTCTTTTTTTTTTTTTTTTTTTTTTTTTTGCAATTTTGGGAGGTTATGACTGTGGTGTTTTGAACATACATGATGACGATATATCTATATAGTGTGAAGAGAAAATCAGAACATTTATTTCAGTTGAAATTTTGCAATAAATAAGACTGATAGATCGTACAATGACTAAACGTCAACGTTCATTCTGATATGCTCTTGGGTGTTATATTTAGCGGTACATGCGCCACAAACATTGGTCGCAACGATTAAGAACAGTGTTAAGATAACACTTATGTGTTTATTTATTTATTTATTTTATATAATTTTTTTTTAATTAAAAAGAATTTAATTAAAAGTGAAAATTTAACTAAATTTTTTAGTTTAATATTGATTTATTTAGATTTTTTATTTCTGAAGTATATTACTTTCCTTTTCAATGCGTATTATCGATTATTCATTTTTTTCTTGATTCCTCATTTAAAGTTTCGAAATGTATATAAGAAATTGACATAAGAAAAATTATTTTATTTTACCAGAAATTTCAAATTTACGTGCTATATTTTAAATGTCCTCAATTAGAGATAAGAAATCTTTGATAAGTGATATTATTAAAAGTTTCCTCAAAATTATAAATGTGGAAAAAAATTAAATGAATTTTAAAATGATTGAATTTTGTTTACTTTTATATAATTCTCTCGTTTTTTTTTTTTTTTTGTTTTTTTTAAGAAATTAATTATAATTAGCAATTTTATTATAATTAGATTAAAGATTCTATTTTACAGAATAAATTTTATTTATTATTATTTTACAAAAATGATAATTAATTTACATAAATAAATAATTTAGTAATTTAAAAAAGTGGAAATTTTTTATTTGAGAGAATTTTTTTATTTTTATGTAAACAGTGTAAATTTTTGTGTTAATAATTTAAAATTTTGTAATATACACTGACCTCCTTGTAGTGTAATATAATTATCAGCTGTACCGTTAACATTTTTTTTTTTTTTTTGAAATTAGAGTATCATTTCTTTTTTGGTCAATTTTTCTCAATAAAATATTTTTATGGTTTTTCAAACATTTTCTATATATAAAATGACACATAAGCAAATATATAATTATGTATGTCATTATCATTCACAACTTTAGTTACCTACCTACTTTTTTTTCATATTTCACTATTGTTTTTCTCTTGATTTCGCATTTTTTTTTTTTTTTTTTTTTTTTCATTGTTGACGTTTTGTTTTTTTTCTTCTTCAATTTTCCCACCCCATGGTGAAATGTCTGTTTAAAAGTAGGTCAAATATCGGATTCTGTAGAGACGTATATCAGTTTATTAAATTTACCTCGTGCTTTTTTTTTTTTTTTATATTAAAACATAGTTTTCCAATTGGTTGAAATTTTAATTTACTCAAACGAGTTCAAAGCTCCGTTTGTTTGTTGATATGCATTTTACTGAGAAAAATATATAATATCTGAGCCATTGAGCAAACTAATGACTCAAGCATTGACTATATAGTTACCATAAGAGATTTTAAGTGTTATGGGAGTTTTAAAACTTGAAAACACTGTGGGAATCCTCGAAAGAAAACAGTAAATAATTTTCTTTATCGCATAATACAAAAATTAAAGTTCTTAAAAAAGGTGCAATTTCAACTATGTAATGTTTTTTTTTTTTTCATGAAAAAATTTAAACAATGTTTATATAGAATTAGAAACTATTTTTACGATTTTCCCACTATTTTAGTTTTAAGTATTTTTTATTCTTTTTTTTTTTTATTTTAATTTTCCTTTTTTTTATTATTTAACTCTTTATGTAATAATTGTCACAATTTCAGTAGAAATTTTTTTTTTTTAAATTCATATGATTTTATTTGATGAATTTAAATTTTATAGAATGTTTAAAAATAAATTTAATTTCTATTATAATATCGAAATTGAATCCGCAAGAGAGCTTGTGTAAAATGAAACGAGAAACAAAGATGCTTAACCGTATTTCTTGGCAATGAATAAGGTGCGATCTAGACAAAGCTGCTTAACATTCCGTTAGAGCTTTGTCGTGTGTCTTATTTACGACAAAGCATGGCCTTTCATTTGTAATTAGAAATGTACTTTTCCAGCCAATGACCTAACAATCATAAAACTTGAAATAAAAAAAATAAATAATACAAAAAAAAAAATTACACTATATGTGACATTTGCGCATTTAAAATATTATACAAATCAACATTTTCTATAGAGTTTGTTATTACTTTATAGAATGAATATTTTACAATATAATTGAATATAATTAAAAATATAATTTGTTTATTTAAAAAAAAAAAATTTCTGAACATTTTTTATAATATTTTTATATTTTATATATTTGCAGAGTTTTAAATATTTTTTTTTGTGATGATTTTATATCAAATGTGTCGATATACTATATAAGCGGGGAAAACCGTGAAATAATATTGGGAATTTAATTAAACAGGAAAAAACCGATAATCAGACAGAAATTTTTCATCAAATTGGGAATTTTATAGATTTTAACTATACAATTTCGTTTTTTCATAATTTTATTTTTACCCTCAAATTCTCTCTATTTATTTATTTTTTTTTTTAATTTCTAAAATTACGCGAAAAACAATTTTCGATTTTTCCCTCATATTTTCGTTTTTTTTTGGGGGGGGGGAGGGGGAACTTTTAATTATTAACGATTTTTTCTTTTATTTTATCATTTTTTACGACTTTTGAATTTTCTTACTCTCTAAATTTGAATTAGTGAGAATTCGTTCAGTAATTTAAATTAATGAAAATTCCATTTAATATATGACATAAAAAATTCTTTATAGCTCTGTCGACAGAGAAAAAAATATGAGCCAAAAGTTCTAAACGTTCAAATGAAAGAAATATTTTTTTCAATCTATAAATTATTAAAAATTATGATGGAAATGTAAAATAAAACGGTAAATTAAACAATTATTAAATTAATAACTTGTTTTTAGATATTTAAAACAATATTTTGTAATAAAATTTGTACTTAAAGAAGTGACAAAAAATATTTCGTTCATTTGAACGTTCAAAACTTTTGGCGTTGAAAAAAATACCGTCAGAAACGAAATGCACAAATTTGATTGGTTGTCCACAATCGAGCAGATTCTGAACAACCAATCAAATTTGTGCATTTCGTTATCAGACAGTAATAATTTTTTTTCTTTCGACAGACATGAAAATGCTCCTTTACATTTTACTAAAAAGAATAATCCATTTAACTGCCGATTTAGTCAGTCCAAAATTAACCACTCTATTTAGTAGATTCTTCTCACAGAAAAAATCTGAACTCAAAGTGAGTATGAATTTCATACTCAAATTGATACACATGAAAAACGAAACTGGTTGTCTCATTTCGAGTTCTAAGGTAAAAGTATCAAAATGAAACAGGCAAGTTTCATTTTGAGAATAAGAAAAAGGCTAAAATATTGTGAAATAACGAATAATTTTGCACAAATACATGAAATATAATAATTACCAAACGTAAATAACATGCTAGACTTTATATATTATTTGATTGAAAATTGCTCGTAATCGGGTGATAAAATAATAAAGGAAATATGTTTTTAGGTTATAAAAATGAAAACATGTGTTTTGACAACAGGAACGGTACTGCCAACTTAAATAATAGCGGTAAATTTCAAAACTTATAAAATTAATTATTATATATCTAAATAAATAATAATTAATACTTTTTACTTAAGGGGAGGCACCACCCCCAATTTTGACCCACTTAAATTATTAAATGAGGTTATATTTTTTTTCTTGCATCATTTGGGTCCTAAAAACATATAAGGTGGTCAAAAAAAGAAAATTTTAATTTTTGACCATTTTAGAATTTTTATTTTTTGAAAAAATTAATATTTTTGAAAATCCATGCGAGAGATTCTGACAAATCATTAAGGGGGTAGTCTGGTGTTTAGGCCTTTTTTTTAGGAGCTTATTTCAGAATTTATTTTTATTAAAAAATAAAATGTAATCACACCAAATTTTTTTACAACGTTTTATTCTCCTTTTGAAGTGTTGAAAAAAATTATAATCGATTATTTTTTACTAGACATTGTTATTTATATTTAATATTAATGTTTATATGAAAAAAATGCTGGCGCAGGTGACTTACAAAAATCTGTTCGACCGATTGCTCCAATTTTTTTTTAGCTTATTTTACAGAAGTATGGCTGTAGCGCGTACTAGAATTACGCAATTTTAATGATAACTTTTTTTTATTTTTAACTTTTTGTCAATAAAAAAGA
The DNA here is from genome assembly GCF_019393585.1 of Leptopilina boulardi. Classification (NCBI taxonomy): domain Eukaryota; kingdom Metazoa; phylum Arthropoda; class Insecta; order Hymenoptera; family Figitidae; genus Leptopilina; species Leptopilina boulardi. The sequence goes on along the minus strand of NW_026137659.1, from coordinate 89,789 downwards.
GACAATTTTTGAATCTTTTTGCTTATATAGTCCGCTATTTTGTTATTTATTAACAAAAATGTTTTATTCTAGTACGGGCCAAAGCCATGCTTGTGTAGAATAAGCTGTAAAAAAATTGGAGCAATCGGTCGGATAGATTTTTGTAAATCATCTGCGCCAGCATTTTTTTGTTATAAACATTAATATTAAATATAAATAACAAAATCTAATAAAAAAAAATCGATTATAATTTTTTTCAACACTTCATGATTAGAATAAAACGAAGTAAAAAGATTTGGAGTGATTATATTTTATTTTATAATAAAAAAAAATCCTGAAATAAGCTCCCAAAAAGGCATCGTAACACCAGACTACCCCCTTAAAAAAGTGTGGAAAAAATTTGACGATGAAAAATACTTAAAATTGTGAACGAAGATACATATTTAATAGAAGAGTGCAATGATGTTTTAACTTATATTTTTCGCTCTTTTTTTGAAAAAATTAAAATTTTTGAAAATCCATGCGAGAGATTCTTATAAGAATCATTAAAAAAAAGCGTGGAAAAAAATTGGCGATGAAAAATAGTCAAAATTGTAAAAAAAGATAGATATTTAAAATATTAATTTTTTTAAGACTTTAATTTATAAAATGGTCATAAATTAAAATTTCATTTTTTGGACATTCCTGTATGTTTTTAAGACCCAAATGATGCAAGAAAAAAAATAGAACCTCGTTTAATAATGTAAATTAAAGTGGGTCAAAATTGGGGGTGATGCCTCCCCTTAAAAACTTCTAAATATTCGTACTGGTAAAAATAATCTTTCTGGTATTGTTGAAATATTAGAAAAAATAATTGTAATACAAAATTACCCTGTAAATGATGCCAACCTAGAAATCTGAAATTCCAGCCACTATCATTTTGAGTAACATGAAGTTTGTCCCATACTCATTTTGATATACCCAACTGAATATGAGTTGCAACAAAAATGAGTCCAATTTTTTTTTTTGTGCTGTCATAATAGTATACTATTTTATATTTTTTTTGTTCTTTTATCACTAACAGTTATTTTTATATTATTATAAAAGAAAAGTATTTTATATAAACGAAATGAAAAGTCAATATGAGAAAATTATACTTGACTAAGTACACATTCATTTATATTCATATATATATCGTATACATTAAAACCAACTCTGTTATTCTATAAAGAATCTGATTTTCACTCTTATTTGATACTATAGAATAAAAGTAGATTAAAATGATTTAATATAGCTGTTACAATATTGTATAATATAGCAGCATATTTCCTGTATGATTATAAATTGTTCTGTTACGCGAAGCGTGATAAATGGTTATTGAGATTTGTACTGCAGAAAGTAACATATATTATATATATATATGTAACCCTCACTCTTACTATCTTATAACTTTTGCCAATATTTCATATGATCGAAAAAGTGAGTCGTAAAAGAATAATACACTGAAAGAAAATTCATACTACTAAGTATTAAACTCATATTAGAGTTTAATATAAATGTTACAATTTAGGGAAAAAGTGCACCTATACTGATTACTATTACAGTTTTTATGAAAATATATAATGAATTTAAGAGTAACTATTATTTTAAGAAATAAGAATTAGTATATTTATTTTAAAAATTAGTATTTTCTTTATGAATTCACAGAATACGAAATATTATAATAAATAATTTCACAAAATAGTAAGAAAAATAACATATATCCGTATACTTATTTCACATTTTGTAAAACTTTATATTAAAAGTCACGGATTTTCCCGAGAGACTACGAATTTAACCGAAGTTCTGTCTGTTTGCGGCTTCGTGTCCTACTCGAACTTCTACGACTTGATCCGATTTTCGAAAGTGTTGTTAACCAGCAGAACGTACTATCAACTGTCAACACACGTGTTTCAAATGTTTATAGTGTTTTAAATTCTTTTTAATTTAAATTTATTTTCAATTTATAAAAAATGTTTTATTAAAGTTATTTAATTATAATAAATTTATTATTAATTATTAAATTTATTATTATTTTTATTAATTTTTATTTTTTGATGTCATCTTTACAATTATTTAATTTTTATTTGCAATAAAAATTTTTATAACAATCATAATTTTTAATCTGAAAAAAAAGAAAAATCTATATAAACAATTAATAATAAAAATGAACCCAGCGTAACCTCTATAAAATTACACCATTGGCACTAGTAAACTATTTTTTATTATTAAGTTATTATAAGTAAACTTCTTTCTCGCAAGTGGTAAAAATATTCAGTAGTTAGTATATAAGAAAACGATATATGCCGACCCCCAGCGAAATTTATCGTTATGCGTGTAGAATTGTAAGTGTAGGTTTCGTTGCGATCGTGTAATGTCTATGTATAAGCGAAATGAACGTGCGTGTTCATTAGTATGTGTATTAACCTGTATCGTAAGTGTGAATGTGTTGTTCCTAGTCTCACTCCTCTTCCTCCCGAGAATTAACGGAAACGTCCGAGTTTCCACTTTTTTTCCCTTTTCTTCCGACATTCTGAATTTTTCGTATAAAGTTTTACAAATATTAGAACGCTACATTCCATATAATGCAACAACTCTATGAGAATTTAATATAATATTTTCAAATATTGGTAATCTTTTTACGTTCTTTCTACAATAATTATTAATATTTGAAAAAAGATTTTAAGTTGGAACTTTAATATAAAGTATATTGAATTTTAATAAAAAGTACACTTTTCCCTAAATTCTAAAAGAATATATTAAAATGTAATACGCATTTTGTTATTTTTTCCTATGAAATTTCTTTCAGTGTATCGCTTTTTTCCATTAAGAAAATCTTTTAAAGGCAGTAAAACATAAAACTGATGATTGTATATAAACAATTTTCTTCTCTGAGAGCTTGCAAATTTATTACATTTTGTTAAATTTGATTTAAACGTCTACAAGTTTTATGCTGAAGAAATGTCAAAAGGTTTTTTTTTTTTAAAAAAAAGAAATATATGTGACGCGCTTTGAAGAAAGGGAATTAAAAATTACGCAGAAAAAACTTGGTCTCATTTTTATTGCAACTTATTTTGGGTTGGGTATATCGAATTGAGTAATTATAATTACAAAAAAAAACCCAAAAAACATTTGAGAAATGAGTTTCAAGTGAAATAGGGTCAGTTGGGGTAAATAGAAACAAGGGGTAAATAAAAAAAAGTAGTTATTTCAGTTAAATAAAAAATTCTTTAAATAAATACGGCCTCAAACCTTGAACCTTACATCACCCCCAACAAGGTTTGAGGCCGTATTTATTTAAAAAATTTGTTATTTAACTGAAATAAATACTGTTTCGATTTACCCATTATTTCTATTTATCCCAACTGACCATACGTTAATTTTTAAGAAATTTATCCGACATATTGGATCCGCTATTTTAAATTTTGAAAAACTGACACCGGATTCGTAATCAGCGACCCCAAAAACCCCCGAGTAATGAGTTTCAAGTCAATTTTATTCTTTTTAATTAGGAAAAAAGTTGTATTTTGATAATGGGCCAGAAAAAAGAAAATGGCGATTATTTAAAGAATTTGATCCGATCTGAAAAAACGGCTAACGCCATATTGTATTCAGTGTACCCAAATTAGGTTAAAGACCTGAGCAGAATAGAAACGTAACCGGAATCGTAATCGCAAAGTCAACCACAAGTATGAGTTAGAGAAGGATAGATAGATTGTTTGTCCTTCTCTAACTTATTCTTCCGGTTGCGTTTACGATTACGATTCCGGTTACGTTTCTATTCTGCTCAGGCCTTAATACACTATACGCTAAGTTTGTTCCAAAAAAAGTACCTTTTTCGAGCACAGTCTTATTATTATTTAGGTTGGCAGTACCGTTCCCGCTGTTAAAACACGTTTTCATTTTTCTAACCTAAAAATTTATTTCACTGCATTACACGATTATAAGCAGTTTTCAAACAAGATAAACAATATATTAAGTCTAACATGTTATTTACGTCTGGTAATTATTATATTTTATTTATTTCTGTAAAATTATTCGTTATTTCACAATATTTTCCTTTTTTTTTCTTATGTTTACAAAATAAATCTTGTCTATTTCATTTTGATACATTTTAACATAGTTTCAAATTGAAACGAGGAGTTTCAATTGATTCCAGGTTTTTTTTGTGAAGCAAAAAAAATTATAGGTTATGTTAATCTCATCAGTTGAATTTTATGTGATTCGTATGTTTAAATATGTCAGAATTTTCAATTCCACCGAATCTTCATTTGTTCCGAATTTTTTATGCAACCAATTGTTGTTTGATAGAATTTTTAAAATGCCGAATTTTCATTTGTCCGAATTTGTAAATGGCCGAACAAACAATCGACGCGGTGGAGATATTTCGGCGTGATTTTAAAAATTAACCAATCACGATTTTCTTCATGATTTTTGAATAGTTAATTTTAAAAATCACGCCGAAATATCTCCACCGCGTCGATTGTTTGTTCGGCCATTTACAATTTTGGACAAATGAAAATTCGGTGTTTTAAGAATTCTATCAAATAACAATTGGTTGCATAAAAAATTCGGAACAATAATGAAGATTTGGTGGAATTGAAAATTTTGGCATTTAAAAATTTGAATTCTATAAAATTTTGTTGAATGAGAATTTTGTCAAAATTAAATTTAGGATAAATTAGAATTCTTTTAAATGAAAAAAAATATTTAGTAAAGAGAAAATCTAAAAAAGTAATTACACTGAAAAAAAAATTCTGGTTAGGCTATATTTAACATTACTTTCTAGTTATGTTAACCAGAATTCTAGTTGAATTAACCAGAATTCTCGTTAAAATAACCAGAATTCTGGTTAACCTAACCAGAATCAAAATGTTAAATATACCCTAACCAGAATTCTGGTTATTCTAACTAGAATTCTGGTTATTCTAACTAGAATTTTTTTTCAGTAGTGTATATCTAATAAAATTCTTTAAAATGAAAATTTTAACTAATGATTATAATATGGGATAATTTACGCCCCACTATATTTAAATTGAAATATCCCAATGTTATTTAAAATTCAATTTAATAGAAATTCGATCTAAATTCGAACTAATGGTAATATTCATACTTCTCGTAAGATTTATTTCATGGATAGTTAATAAATTTCATTCAAACAATGAGTATATAGCGAAAAAAAAATTCAATTGATTGGTATCGAAAGGGAATTAAAAAAAGAAACAAATTTTTATTATAGTACGCGTGTGAAACTTTAAAGTATATTGCTTCAAGGTTTTGATTTGTTGGCTTCTTGTTCTTTCTTATTATCGTGGTTGCCCTTCTCTCTTTTTTTTTTTATTCTTATAAAAAACCTCGTGAAATGACCTTATTTCTTAAATCGTTTTTTAAGTTTCACACCGAATCTTTGAAAAAAAAGAATACGTCGTGCAAGAGAAATAATTCTGTACTGTAATATTTTCTCCCACGACTTGCAATTCGCCTACACTCTTGCCTCTTATTTATAGCGATTATTATATTATATACAAGTTGCAACTTATACGCAAGGCATCTTTAATTATTTTACTTCAGACAACAATGTCTCCCATAAAGGACTTTTATCATTGAAGAATTGAAGAATCATTGAAGAATATATATGTATATACATACGGTTTATTAGGTTCAGAATATTTTCTTTAATCTTGTTCCGTTGATGGTTTATCAAGCTTATACATAATTATTAGTTCCTTAAATTTTATTGTTTAAAACCATTTTTTTCCTCCTTCAAAAACTGTTTTCCTTCTTTTGGAATTTGTAAGATTATCATTCGAAAAAATGTTCCTTTGAATCATCTCCCGTCCCTTCTAGCGAGTGGACAGTTTGACCTAGACAGCAGAAGTTTGGTACAATTTTGTATTTTTACAATTCAATTTCAGGAAAAATATAGCTAATCTGATTGGAATTTTTTTGAAATATTAGTATCATATAGAAAAAAAACGAGGCGCATGATTATCCCATAAAAATCATTAGTTAGAATTTTCATTTTCAACAATTTTATTAGATATAATTATTTTTTAGACAAATTTTCATTTTTCGAATTAATATATATCGCGCTGAATTATTTCTGTCTATTGATTTGTTCGGACATTTACAATTTCGGAAAAATAAAAATTCGGCGTTTGTTGTCATTTTTAAAAATAGTATAAATTTAACATATTTAACATAATTTAGGAAAAAAAATTTTCAATTAAAAAAAAATAATATACGAGATAAAAATTCCTGAAAAAAGAAATTAATAGTAAAAAATATTCTACAAAATAATTAGAAAAAAAAAATATTTGGCACACTTATATTCAAGACCCTGAACACTTTCAAATGACAAAACGTGTGAACAAAATCTATTCTCGACTCGCGTTTATTTTATTTTCCTTTTAAGATTTAGAGGTAGAATTAAGAAAAAAAAAGTGGTGACTTTGCAAAATTTAATGGCCAGATGTATTTTTTTTTAAATTTTCAATATCCGATGAATGACTTTTCAAAGATCGTTCGGCTTGATTGTCATAGAAGTTTTGTTTCCTGTTTAAAATATAATTTTTTTTTTTTTTTTTTTTACTCAACCGCGAACCAGGCAAGCATTGTTATCGAAAGTTTGGAACTCTTGGCTTCTTCACGCTTTCTACTGTCGAGATTAAAGCCGTTCTTGGCATCTTCTCTCAGTGTTATTGACTTTCTGGCAGGTAGATTACAAGAGTATTTTGCTTTCGTGCGGGTAAGTGGTCTAAAACGCAAAATGAACCCTACCCTGACAAGTTCTCATTTCGAGTTAAACTTTTTAAATTCTCTCTCTCTCTACTCTTGGTGGTGCTGTGTCTCGTTTCTGAATATGTGTTATTTTATTTCTTCATTTAGAAAATTCAATTTATTAGGTATTTTAATTCTAGTCAGTTTATTTAAAACAGTTTTTACTGAAATTTTTTTATTCAAATAATCGGTTACTTGACTATTATCAAATAAATATTCATTTGTATAAAGTATAAATTATTATTTGAGTCAATTAAATGATATTTGTTTCAAATACAGAAATTATTGGTTCAAATACACAAAAAAAAACATTCTAAAATATAGAATATTATATACTTGGGATTTTAGAATATTTTATACTTAAATTTAGTATGTAATATTCTTAAAATTAGAATATTACATAATAAATTTAAGTACAGAATAGTCAAAAATCCCAAGTATATAAATATCAAAATATTTTTTTTCAGTGTACAGTTTATTTAATTAAAATAAAATTTATTTGGTTCAAGTATAAATATTTATTTGATAATAGTCAAGTAACCAATTATTCGAATCACATATAAATTTTTTTCTCAGTATATTTTTTGCATTACTAGAGTATAAAAATAATTTTTTTTTTCTTATATAGAGTGAGAAGTTTTATTTTTTTTTACAACTATTTATTTGTGTCTCTCTTATTTTGTCCGGTGAATTATTTATGGGTGTGAATTTTTTTTTTTTTTTGTTACTAAAGAATTGTATTTTTATATGAACAGAAATTTCATGAGGTCGTCAAGGTTTCAGTATGTCTTAAGGTTAGAATTCGTCCTCTGAATAAGTTTCCAAATATTTAATGTTGTCAAGGTTTTACATTGATCGATCAGGAAGAAAAAAGAGGCTGCTATATAATATATCTACAGAAGAAGGAAATCAGAATGAAATTTCTTTTTGTTATATTAGATTCTTCTTTTTCCCAAGTATTTATTCTAAATTATTTCAGAATGTTTTTTTCGGTGTAACAAATATTTAACAAAAATATTTTGCCGAGAATTTAAAAGTTAACCAATTTATCATTGTGCTTATAGTTAAAAATTTGAACAAAAATGTGCCTAAAGTTCTGAATGTTCAAATGAATGAAAGTTTCCTACTTTTTTAACTTTAAATTTTATTTGGACTTGAACTCATCTTGTTGCAATTCAATTTGAGTTGGATATATCGAATTAAGTAAGTGACAAACTTCAAGTTATTCAAAATGATCTTGGTCTGAAATTCAGATTTTTAGGTTAGGTTGGCATCATTTTACAATTTGAAAATGAAAATTCTATGGCATTTAAGAATTTATCAAAATTCTGTTAAATGAGAAATCTGCTAAAGGAAAATTCTAAAATTAATGAATTTTAGGATCTTCTTTAACATCCCAAAGTATTTTATGAGGAATCGCCCACTTTATTTTAATTTTTAGATAAATAAAATTGTAAAGAAATCGATCAGAAGTATAGGTGGAGTGTATGATATTATTATGAGAGACAAAGACAAAGATCACATCTATACAATATAATCGTTGTTTGAGATTATCGATATGCTAATGAACATGCTTCTAATTGAGTTATCAGGAATTAACAGATCCAGACGACAAATAATGCTTTGTTAAAAGAGTTTGGCTCCTATGAATATCTATATATAATATTGAAAATTATAAATGACGTGGCTTTTATACTTCTTCTTCTTCTTTCGTTTCTTTATAGATATATGTACCAATATATTTAAAAGCATCAAAATCCACTTTCACTAAATCGAAGTGGGTCTTAATTTACATCATCAATACACGTTGTTTCCTTTGATTTTGAGGTATCTCGAAAGTATCATACACACTTCCTGAAGTTCTAGTCTCGATAGAAAATACATGTATTATTTATTTCGTAACATCGCGTCTTTATTTCTATATTCGTTCGTAAAAAAAAATATAAAAAAAACTAGGAAGGACTATATAGAGACATGATTCTGACACTCGTCATCACTTGAAATTTTTTTTGTGTGTTATCGCTTTTTGTATTTTGACTGAAAGACCATTAGTCTCATTCAACATAATCATAATGATCTTACCTAGATAAAGAGAAACTATAAATTTCCGTCACCAGTTATACATTATATATACAATGGATTAGTTGCTCTATTATGTTTCTTTTGTCGAAATATAGAATGGTCATGATTTATGGAATATTACGAATTTTTTTTTTTTTATCAAGATTCATCTCATCCTAGATTATTTTAAGTATAGGGGTAATGTAATTGAATTTTTCATTCAGTATACTAACGAAAAGTATTGTTTTAAGTTTTTAATTAATATTATCGTTATATATAATTCAAACAATTTAAATTCGTACATTCAGTAATAAATCTTCAAAACGGAAATTTGTTCAGAAATTGTGGATTAATATACATAATTTCTCTTTACCCAACTTTTTATTTAATTAAATTTAATTTATAACGAAATATTAATTTACCAGATTTCTCATTTAACTGAATTTTAAGTGATTCGAATTTTTAAATGCCAGAATTTACAATTCGCTGCGAATCTTCATTTCTCCGAATATTTATTTATTTGCACGAATAAGTTCTAAAATTAATTTATTAAAATTTTGAATTTGAATTTGACAGAATTATTATTTTACAGTATTAATTCTTTTCTAGCTGAATTTTAATTAGTTCGAATTTACTTTGTACAGAATTCTTAAGATGCCGAATTTTCATTTAACCGAAGATGCAAATGTCGGACAAACAATCGAAAGAAATATTTTGCCGCAAATTTTAAAATTAACCAATCAAAAGTTATTAACGAAATTTTGATTGGTTAATTTTAAAATTTGCGCCAAATTCGGCTTTTTAAGAATTCTGTAAAATGTAAATTTAAACTAATTCAAATTCAATTAGAAAATAATTAATTCTGTAAAATAATAATTCTGTCAAATTCAAATTCAATGGATTAAAATGTCTGTAAAATGAAAATTCTTTTGAGTAATAATTCTGTAATATAGGAAATTTGAATAAATGGAATTTCTCTTAAATATACATTCGAAAAAACGAAAATTCGGCTACAAGTAAATTCTTTTCTCTAAAGAATAAGTAAAATTTTTTACTAATTTGAATTAGTAAGTCATTTTTTGCTTTTAAATTTGTTAAATTTTACTAATTCGATAGTAAATTTTTTTTTAATATTAATTAGTTAAAATTTACTAATTCAAAAGCGAAAAGTGAGTCACTAATTAAAATTTAGTTAAAATTTTTACAATTTCAAATTACCATTGAGCGTCAATGTAAAATTCAGTCGACATTTACGAAGGTGAAGTACGCAACGTTTATTATAAACGATTCTTAAAAAAATATTTTTTTAAACAGAAAAATTTTACAATTTTTTGCCTAAAAAATATTTCTTGTAGTTTTCATTAATCAACAAATTATAAAAAACTAGCGCCTCCGACGGCCTTTGGTCGTCTTCGTTGCTTCCATTCTTTGTCTATTAAATTTAATTTTCAATTTATGTTTCATAATTTATGAAATTCAATTAATTCAATTCAATTTAACTATTTTATTAATATTCTTTGAAAATTCAACAATCTGAAACCATTTTTCAATTAAAAATGATTTTCAAATTATTGTATTTTGTCCGCATTTTCTAATAAATTTTGAGTGAAATCATCTAAAATTTTAATTAAAAATCACTTAAAGTTTCAATTAATTTCAAAAATCTCAATTTTAAATCTTTGAAAATTCAATTAAATTTAAAAAATGTTTTCCAAAAATTGTTTGATAAATTATTTTTATTTCTGTAAAATTTAATAATTGTTTGAAAATTAACAATATCTTTTGAAATTTAATAATTTCTAAAAATTTCAACTTTAACCCTTCGAAAAGGATTATTATTAAAAAAAAAAATTTTTTTATTTAAAAATCTGTAAAATATTTTTGTAAAAATAAAAAACAAATCCACTTTTTTTTTGGAATATAAATCGACTAAAACGACTTTTTTTGTGTCTTTAAGTTGATTCGAGGCCTGTGTTTTTATAATTAATATTTAATAGGTATTCGTTGGCTCCTGGTACCTTAAAAATTAATTTTTAAAAATAAATTTTTTTCAAATTACTACCTTGTACGAAATTTCCTGGCGCATCTTTTTTCTCATCATAAATTTTTTGTATTTGTATACAATTTTTGAATCAATATACAACTTGAAAAAAAATTTCGTTGGTAATCGTTGTGTACTTCAGCTTCGTGAATTGAATTTTCGAATTTGGAATTTTAAAGAAACTTATTCCGAAATTTGGAAACACAATTATACAACTTTGGCAAAAATGAGAAAAAGAATTGTCAAAATTTGACACGTCATAAGATTACTATTCAAAAAAACACGTGAAATCAGAAAAGACCAACTTCAAGTTAGGACAGAAGGACAGACCAAGCATTTTATTATTATATAATAATAATTTTATTATAATTTAATAAATTTCATTATTTTAAAAAAGCGCGCGTTATTTTGTCTTGGGCCAATCAGGTGATTTCAACTAAATGTAGGTTATGTTCGTTTCTGATTCATAACAGCTGCAAACATTTACAACAAATAAATGCTTTGCGTGCTTTGCAAGTGTATATATTTATTGCAATTAAGTAAGTTATGTAAAATATATATGTGGAACAATAATTTAAGATTATTTTCATAAAATTAATATTGATTTAGATCATTTAGATGCTTTGGAAAGCAAAGTTCATTTTTTCTTACATTCGATTTTTTCGACCATCGAGATATTTCGATACATTTTCATGTGCTTTGCATGCACTGTCTTTTTTAAGAAAAAAAAAGGAGAAAGAATATTTTTTAGGCAAAAAATTATAGAATTTTTCATTTTAAAAAATTATTTCTTTAAAAATCGTTTATCATAAACGTTGCGTACTTCAGTTTCGTTGACATTTTTTACAGTGTATTTGCATCATTTAATATAGTAAAAAACGTAACCTCAAATAATTATTCTTTATACTCTTTAATTCTGGATAGTTTAAATGCTTAATAAATTATTAAATGTCTTTGTATTTATCTCAAACCTTTATTAATATTTTTATCGAAAACTGAATTCTTTTTCCATTAAATTATTCATTATCTTAATTAATTGAAATATAGAGAGATATTGAATATCACAAATTGCCTAGATGCTATACATTTCAATATATCTATAGATGTTTGTCCCACATAGTTAAGTATATCTAAGATATTCACCCATGAACACATATATGAATAATATGTTTGAATATCCATTTTTCTCTGTATATGTAAAACAAGGAAAAATATTTAATATTTTTCATTAAAACATTTAATTATCTTGTAATTATCCAGTTATAGTAAATCTGATTTCAGTGCGATTGATAATAATAAAAAAAAAAAAAAGAAGACAAGTCTTTTGCCAGAACCTGTTTCTAATGATGAATTATATTAGTAGATATACTGTATAATATATATCGACACTGGGAAGTGACATTTGAATTTCTTGTGAATGATTTTTGTTGAGAAGAAGTTCCCACAGTTTGTGAGCTTAAGTTGTATTAGAGTCAATAGTTGTAAAATTATTTTATGATCATTTTCTTCCACAGCACTTGAATATTATAAAGTTTCTGTGTATATATTGCAAGTTTCCATTACACTTTCTATAATAATATATATCGAGCTCTATTACATAAAACACCTATTTTTATATACAATATCTCGAAAATTAGAAATCTTTTTTAATTAAAGGCGATTATATTTTATGCTTTTACAAACAATTATAGGTTTTGCAGTAAATGATATTCTAACGTTAAATTATATTTATAGAAACCGTTATTTTAGTGAGGTTGGATTTTTAGATTTTATTTTTAAAAAAAAGTATTAATTTATTACAAAAATTAATTTGATTTATATTATTAACTATTTTTTATCTATTTTAAAATAATTTGATTGAATTTTATGGAATTGAAAAAGTATTTTATTAATATATATATATATATATATATATATATATATATATATATATATGGTATATAACGTTTTAAAGGAATAACTTTTAAAGTTCAGTGTTTATGTGAAGTAAAAGAAGAATATTGTTGTTATGTAAGGAAAACGAGGACAAAACATAGAAAATCACACGATCATTCTACAATGACTCTCTCGCAATGACTCGAGTGATTTCGGTGATTGCTTAAGAAAGCGTGCGCACACCGTTATATCCCTTTGAAGAACATCCATGAAAGTGAAAGAGCAAACGTTATATTGGAAAGAGTAAACTTGTTTCCTCTGCGGGTGAACTTTACTTAGACTAATCTCAATAATAAATAGCATCGACGAGGTGTGAAAAATATTAAAAATTTTACCTTGGACATATATTAGCAATCGATTTCACAGTTTATTTATCCAAGGACTTTAAAGATTATTAATTTGTTTTGTATTTTTACAATATAGTTGAAGCACGGTGTCCTTTTTTTTTTTTTTTTTTTTTTTTTTTAATTTTCCTATATATGCATCATTTAGCTATATCACCGTAAACTTGTTAACATCAAAGATATAGTTATATTTTTAAATCAGTATCATTGAAATTTTAATTTTAACTTGTAGGTAATGATTCTTCTTGTTATTGAAGGTTTTTTCAATTCTTGGAAGGAAAAAAATTTATAAAAATCACGATTTGGAATTTTTAACTACTGATGATAAATGAAATTTAGAAAATATATAGTGTCATTTAAAATAGTTTTTTTTTTAAATCATATTTCGAACTATATTGAAATGGCACAAAAGTAACTTTTAATACTTTAAAAGTTACTTTATTTGTTTTTTCATTTTTCTCTGTGTATTTTTTTTTTAAATTGTACAACTGCACTGAGAAAAATGTTTAGTATCATCTACCAAAGTTTGGTTCTCTCTACCAAATTTTTTATTTGATATATGTGCAACTAATCCGTTTGGTTCGGGCTACTAAATTTTTTCGTTGAATCATTTTGTTCGGTCTACCAAATTTTTTGTTTTGCACAACTAACTTATTGTTTTTAAGCAAACAAAAAATTTAGTTAAATGAAAAATTTTTTTTTGTTTTCTCAACCAACTTATTTTTTTGTTTCACCCTTTTCTCTTTATATAACCTACCTATGCCTACTTAAATTAATTTCTATCGCGGAAAAAACCTAACACTGCTGGGGCTCGAACCCTCAGACTACGCAACGCTAGTCGAGAACGCTGACCACTACTCTACGAATCCTACTAACAATTTGAGATTAAATCATTTTTACAATGTATAAAAGCTGGAAAAAAACTTTCGTTCTTGTAACAAGTTTTATTTATTTATTTTCACTACACAAACTTTTTTTTTTAAAAAATGTCTGAAAAACATAAAAACTTCAACACTGAAACTTCACAACGCGAACGACATATGGTTAATGTTGACATCCCGTGAATGGGAAGCGACGCCATATTTACGAGAAGAGCGCGTGCGCAATACAGCATGTCAGCTATTTAGTACTGGGAACCAAACTATTTAGTTCGTAAACATGAAAGCTTCAAATATATTTTTTGGTAGAGCCAACTAAACTTCCCGATTTATTGCCACTTTCTATTCTGTTGTGACAACCATATTTTAGTAACGCCAACTAAAAAAGCTCAACTAAATTATTTTCTTATTATTACGAAATTATTTTTCTCAGTGTGGATCTTTCAAAATTTAATAAAATCAATTTTAATTATAATTTTATTTTCTGATAAAACTAATTTAAAATTTTTTTTGGTTATGTCGTTGGGTTGAACCGTTTAAAAGATGTTCAAAATTAAGCAAAAAAGAAAATCAAATAATTTAAAGAATTATATATAAATGCTAAGGTAAAATCTTATAAATGGTAAAATTTACTGTCAAAAATTAATTGATAATATAATATTAATTTTATATGATGAACATTTTAAGAAATATCAAGTTCATTGAGTAGAAAATAAATGTTAAGTTAAAAAGTTTTTTAGTTTAAAATAAGCTTGTCATTTTGTGATACAAATTTATATCATTAAGTACTGTGTGAATTTTGACGGATATAAAAATTTTAATTTTGTAAATGTGGTTTGGCCAGCTTTACAGATCTTTTATAATTCTGTGATCGCACAGTGATAATTTATTAATTTTTTAAATTTTTTTTACGGTGATTTACTTTTTTATGGTGATTGCAATTTAAATGATTAAATATATATATATATATATATATGTATTATAATTTCCCTAAAGTGAAATTAAAACAACTCTATTTTGTCTTAAGAACAACATTTTATTTGATAATTTATAATTAAGTTTTTAAGACACAACATACACCGCGGTATATATATATATATATATATATATATATATATATATATATATATATATATATATATATATATATATATATATATATATATATATATATTCGATTTAGAACATTCATAATGCATAAAACGGTTATTTTCTTTTTAAATTCCGTGTGTCACGTGTTTAAAAAATAAATGATTTCCAGAATCCATTTAGAATAATTGAGTTCATAAAAAATAATTTCAAGGGGAATAGGATATAGTTTTTCTTTTAACGATGTTAAATATATAGATATATGTATATATATGTATAGTTACTCAAATTGTTTTATACGTTTAAAAAATTATTTTATAATGAAATTATATTTAAAAAGTAGGACGACAATAATTAAATTTCATTAAATTACCTGTAATTAGTCAAAAATATACATTAATAAAAAAAGATAGTAAATTTATGTTAGTTATGATTATTCAATAAAAAAGTTTAGAAATTTTTTTTAAAACTTATATCTAAAATAAAATTTAAAACATCATTGAAATTCAGAATTAAAAAAAAATTTACCTATTGTGTTTTTAAAAATTTTTGTTTAACTATTACAAAAACTGTGATTGGTTAATTTTAAAATCTGAGCCTTTTAGAATTCTTATAAAATTTGTTCAATAATAATGGAATAACATAATAATTCCCAAAAATAAAAACTCATTTAGTTGCATATTAGTTAATATTATAAAAATTAAGTAGATTTTTAAATTTTTGATGAATTGCGTGTTATGGATTTCTGAAGAAACGAAAAAAAAAAAAAATTGGTAAACTTCTTTTTTGAAATACATTTTTAAATAATACGTTCGTAAAGTTGTTACTGTTATTTCGTCGAATCAACATTGATATGGCACTGTTGGAACTATTAACGGACTTGCCATTAACAGTATTTATCCGGTGAAAGAAGTTTCCTCATTTATTTCTATATGCTTGCTTTCCTCGCTTTGCTCTCAGTCTTCTTTAGATTGACTGCACTTTGTCTTCTTTTTACTATTAAAGCCCAAGAACCGTTACCTAATTTTACTTTGCGCGCTCCGTTTCGGCTAGAATTAAGCGTGAACTTGTTTCTTGCTATATATATATACAAAATGGACTGAAAGTTTCCACTATGGTCACTCGACCAGTTGACAACCTTAATTCGATTGACTGTTCTCTATTGAAATTTAAGTTTTGCGACTTATTTTTATATGTTTTGCAATTATTTATCGTGTTGTGTTTAATTAATTTTCTAGTCTTTTCGCAAAGAAATGAGGTATCGTTTCTTTATAAACTGATGCCTTATTTAACCCTTAACTGGCACAATTCCGCGTTCGAACGTAAATGGCACAACGGGTTTGCTGGACCCGACATATTGAAACGTGTTTTGTACGGCCGGTATTGAATATTTTTGTATACAAATTTAATCTGAGGCAGCTTATGATGTGTTTTTTAAAATGTAATTAGTTTTACAGGGATTAATTTATTTTAAGTTAGTTAAAAAAAATTTTGAAAAATAAAAACGAAAAATTACATGTTTTTACTTAAAAATTCATGAGTTATTTAAATTTTAATATTATGACTTAAAAATTTAAGGTTATGATGTATTATTCTTTGAGGAAAAAATTACCACAACAGGAGGATTTGCAAGAAAGGTATTTATTTTGCAGAATAAAATGTGACTTTTTAGGTTAAAATTAAAAATTTATAATTATTAATGTTTGAAGCTCGAAAAAATAGTCGGGTCTACTGGACCCATGGTGCCAGTTAAGGGATAAATAAACAATTACAAAATTGATATTTGATCATTTTTTCACATGAACTAATGAATATATATATATATTCACTGAGAAAAATGTTTAGTATCATCTACCAAAGTTTGGTTCTCTCTACCAAATTTTTTATTTGATATATGTGCAACTAATCCGTTTGGTTCGGGCTACTAAATTTTTTCGTTGAATCATTTTGTTCGGTCTACCAAATTTTTTGTTTTGCACAACTAACTTATTGTTTTTAAGCAAACAAAAAATTTAGTTAAATGAAAATTTTTTCTTTGTTATCTCAACCAACTTATTTTTTTGTTTCACCCTTTTCTCTTTATATAACCTACCTATGCCTACTTAAATTAATTTCTATCGCGGAAAAAACCTAACACTGCTGGGGCTCGAACCCTCAGACTACGCAACGCTAGTCGAGAACGCTGACCACTACTCTACGAATCCTACTAACAATTTGAGATTAAATCATTTTCACAATGTATAAAAGCTGGAAAAAAACTTTCGTTCTTGTAACAATAGTTTTATTTATTTATTTTCACTACACAAACTTTTTTTTTTAAAAAATGTCTGAAAAACATAAAAACTTCAACACTGAAACTTCACGACGCGAACGACATATGGTTAATGTTGACATCCCGTGAATGGGAAGCGACGCCATATTTACGAGAAGAGCGCGTGCGCAATACAGCATGTCAGCTATTTAGTACTGGGAACCAAACTATTTAGTTCGTAAACATGAAAGCTTCAAATATATTTTTTGGTAGAGCCAACTAAATTTCCCGATTTATTGCCATTTTCTATTCTGTTGTGACAACCATATTTTAGTAACGCCAACTAAAAAAGCTCAACTAAATTATTTTCTTATTATTACGAAATTATTTTTCTCAGTGTTGAATTTTCTATATTTAAATAAGAAATTCATACCTATATAGTTTTCAACGTTTAGAAATGAAAGCCATGTAAGCCGTTTGCTTTTAAATGGATAGTCTTTAAATAACATAACCTCAAATTAGAAATACTTTTATATTCGAAAGGAAACAATAAAATTTATCAATTGAAATTGTAATCGATCGCAATTTATCTCAAAATTTGACACCGTTCAAATTTTAATTCATCCAAAATTTAATTCAATTTAAGTTTATTTAATTCAAAATATTAATCAATCTAAATTTTAATTCAATTTAATTTAAATTTCAGGAGAATCGATAATTTAATTAATCGATTTAAATTTTAAATTATATTTGAATTTTAATTGGAGCGCATGATTATCTCATAAAAATTATTCGTTAAAATTTTCATTTTAAAGAATTTTATTAGATATAATTATTTGTTAGACAAATTTTTATTTTTTGAATTAAAATTTAGCAGAATTTCTTTTGAAAAACAAAATTGTTACTTAACAGAATTATTCTTATGTATGAAACTTTTATTGTACGAAATTATTAAAACGACGAATTTTTATTTATCCGAAATTGCAAATGGCCGAACAAACAATCGACAGAAAGATATCGGCGCGATTTTTAAAATCAACCAATCACAAATTTATGGATAATTTTTGATTTTAAAAATCGCGTCGAAATCATTCTGTCGATTGTTTGTTCGGACATTTGCAAATTCGGAGAAATGAAAATTTTATCAATTAGAAATTCTGTTAAATGATTTTTCGGTTAAGTAAAAATTCTGTTGTATGAAAAATCGGTTATATGGAAATTATATTATAAATAATAAATCGAACAAATAAAAATTCATCTGAAAAAAAATTCTATACAATGAAATTCTACCCAATAAAAATTCTTAAAAATGCCTATTATGTTAAATGAAAATTCGAGCAAATAAAAATTCCGTAAAGTGAATTTTCGTTTATATAAAAATTCTGTAATATCGAAAATCGGTTTGAAATAAAAATTCGGTTCAAAAATAATTATGACAAATGAAATTCCATAAAATGAAAATTCTATACCGAATGATTTTTAGAACATAATCATGCGTCCCTAAAATTTTTATTTCAATCGAATAAAATTTATTTTTAAAAATAAATTTTTTTTAAACTGAGAACTGAAATCACAACAATCACATGACCTTATAATGATAGTTCTAAATTAAAAAAAAAATTAATTAGAAGTAAAAAAAAATTAAAACTTATTTATATTTATTTGGTATTTTTCTAAAGAATACTATCAGACTTAAAATTGATTAATACTATTATTATCTGTATATTGTTACCTATATATTGAAAGGAGAAGGGATTTTAAAATAGAATGCGTTAAATAAAAAAAATTAAACACTGTCATTTGTTAAAGAAAGATAATGTGTATTGAGAAATGAGTCACAATTTGTTTCACCTCTGTGAGTCACATTTTATTCGTTTACACCTCCGGCAAATGAAAGCAAATTAAATCGATGAATTGCATGTCTTTTTAATCTTATATATATATACACTGATAATAAGTAATTTATAAATGTATTTGAAAACCTGAAATAAAGAAATAAATTTTCTTTATATTTACAATTTATTTTTTTCAAAGTGTTGAATTAAGAGAGGGAAAAAAATAAAGTTTTTCTCAACAATGAATAATTATTTTGTTAAAATCTTTTGTTTCGAAATATTCTAACTAATAAAAATTTATTTTCATTTTAGATAAAATAGTACTTTTTCTCTGAATTTTTAATAAAGAAAAAAAAATTGAAAAAATAAATTACAATTAGTAATTTATTTATTAATTTAATATTATTTAATAATAAATAATTTAAATAAAATAGTAATTTATTTATTTTTTATTGTTGAGTTATTTATATGAATGTGAAAATAAATTATTTAACACGTGAAGGAAAGCTTTTTTGAAATAAATTTTGAATTTGTCAGAAAATTGAAAATGTGCATTTCATTTGAGTATTTTGGAACTTGAAATGTTATACAAGAAAATGTAAACAAATATATATAAAACATTCATTGTCTATAGAATTATTGTTTCTTAATTGTATATACAGTAGAAAAGTAAATAGTAAACTGCATTTACGCGCCCACTATACAAAGAAACAAAAGAGTGTATTGCTTGAGGTCAAGAACCCCTCATCTCGTTCTAGTCTGAGAAGTCACTACATGTGACGGGCGGTTTGTAACTGAGGCATTGTATATAGGTAAAACTGAGAACTTCAGTTATTACTTCTTTGACATATTCTTTTCTCTAATTAAATTTCTTTTTCTCTCTTTTTTTCAGAAAAAAAACCAAATTTTTGGAAATTTAATTTTCTTAAATAAAAAAAAAATGCGAGTAATTTTTTTGAATTTTGTTTCTCCTCACAGAAAAAACTTGGACTCATTTTTGTTGCAACTCATTTTCTTTTGGGTATCGAAATGAGTATGGGACAAACTTCATGTTATTCAAAATGATATTGGCTGGAATTTCAGATTTCTAAGTTGGCATCATAAGCAGAGTAATTTTGTATTTCAATTATTGTTTCTAATATTTCAACAACACCAGAAAGATTATTTTGACCAGTACGAATATTTAGAAGTTTTTAAATAAAAATTATTTATTATTATTTACGTAGATAATAATTAATTTCATAAGTTTTTAAATTTACCGCTATTATTTAAGTTGGCAGTACCGTTCCTGTTGTCAAAACACATGTTTTCATTTTTCTAACCTAAAAACATATTTCCTTTATTATTTTATTACGCGATTACAAGCAATTTTTAATCAAATATATTAAGTCTAGCGTGTTATTTACTTCTTTGTAATTATTATATTTCATGTTTTTGTGCAAAATTATTCGTTATTTCACAATATTTTTCCATTTTTCTTTTTCTCAAAATGAAACTTGCCTGTTTCATTTTGATACTTTTACCTTAGAACTCGAAATGAAACAACCAGTTTCATTTTTGTTGCGAATCAAATTGAGTATAGAATCTATACTCAATTTGAATTCAGGTTTTTTCTGTGCTTCCAAATTCTATGCTGAAATGCAAATAAACAAAATATTTTTTATCAACTTTCGTTTAATTATTTTTTTATTCGCATATCGAAGTAATAATAATTTTATTGATAGACTTTCTTGTGTTAGAAACTGATAGGTATCTCTCGTCGGCTTGACCGTTCGTTAAGCAGCTGTTATTCTTGAATCCTTTCAAGAGAGAAAAAGCAGAGGCCCTCCTTGAAATACATATATATATATATATATTCTATTGTGCCTTTTGATTACTGGAAGTCTGTTACTTGAAGCAAAAAGATTTCCATCTCAGTTGTTTGTGGTTTTGTATATAAGAGAAAAGTTGATTCTGTTTTTATTGAATTTAGACTCTTTTGAACAGTTTTATTCGAAAATTTCAAATAATGATCATAAGTATAACCTATTATCGTGTTTTATATGCGAGTTAAGAGTAAAATTTAGCGATTATTTTATTTTATTCTCAAAAAAAAAAGAAAAATTAACATTGCTGCTGGAAAAATTAGACAAAAACAATATAGTTTATCTCTGTATTTTTTTACTTTTGAATAAAAAAATACAATTTAAACTTTAAAAAATTTTGATTCATGTACAATTTAATTTTTAACATTTGGAGTCATTAAAAGTTGCACTTTAATAAAAATGATAAAAATTAAAATTTCTTGTTAATAATTGGAAACGATTTCGGCAACATAACCTAAAATTTAAAAACGGCACACTGAAAAAAAGAAATGTGATTTTACATGCTGTGTATGCGAGGAAAAAAACCTATTCTGTGTATGTCATTTTTACACAAATTTTGTAATTTTACTTTGTGCAGAACGGTAAAATTACAGAATAATATTGTAAAATTACGCTACTGAGAAAAGTAACTTTACATAAAAGTTTAAATTCACAATGATCTGTAAAATTACATGTTCTGTATGCGAGGAAAAAAATCATAGCCCAGCAGAGTGAATTCACATTCGGGTTGAAATTTAACAGTGCTATTGTAAAATCGCTCTTCACAGTACAGTGAATTTACAGCATCTTATGTTTCTAACCTCAAAATCATAAATATTGTCATGCTGAGTGCAGTAAAATCACATAATCTTGTAAAATAATTTTTACAGAACCGTGTAATTATACTGTTCGAACAGTTAAATTCAGAACTTTTTTTTACAGTACACTGAATGTGAAAATGATAAACATTTATTTTAAAATACTTTTTTCTTGAATCACGGACTCTTTTTAAAAAAATCGGACAAAATACCAAAGATCCTTATCTTATAAATTTCTTAAATCCGAAAAATTGTGCGAATCCATACAAAAACGCGATTGCAAAACGAAAAGTAGGAAAGTAATATAATAACAGACTGGGACTTTGTGTTTGTGCTCCCTGCATGCTTCTGCCATCTGACGGCGACAGGACGTAATGAACCTGTCATTATATTACTTTTCTAATCTTTTCGTTTTGCAATCGCGTTTTTGTATGAATTCGCATAATTTTTCGGATTTAGGAAATTTATGAGATAAAGATCTTTGGTATTTTGTCCGATTTTTTAAAAAGAGTCCGTAATTCAAGAAAAAAGTATTTTAAAATAAATGTTTATCATTTTCACATTTTGTGCCTTTTTTATAGGGCGATAATTAAAGGTCTCTTCTCGCCAAAAAATTTCCGAGACCGTTCGACACTTTTAAATTACATTTTATTGGAATTTATTAAATATTTAGTTATGAAATAAATTTCAAATAAAAGATTCGGGTTTAAATTTTTAATAATGTGTTTAAAATTCAACAACACTTTAATAAGAGTTTATAATAATAATTTTAAAATGTATGATATGAAAACAGTGAACGACACCGTTTAATGAAATAAAAAAAATTTAAACTACTATTTAAGTAACATGATATTTATTAATATTATCACAAATTTTATCATTCAGATTTAATGTAGAAAAAAAGTTGTTTTTAAAATATAATTATTCAACAATTTCTTTATATTTATAAAATTTGTAATCAATAAAGCAAAATTTTTGAGGTTAGTTTTCAAAAAAGCATAAAATATTAAGAAAAATATATAAATACAATAAAATTTTGTGTCAACTGTTTATTCTTAATATTGTATATTAATTAATTTATATTTGAAAATTTAATTTAATATTATTATTTCAATAGTTATTTTGGTTTTTAACAGCAGGTGTCGTTCATCGTCATGATGTCGATATAATGGCGCACTCACACCTTTTTGGCTGCCTGCCTGCAGGTTACCATGGCAACGCACGGGTGTGAGTGAGACAGAAAATTTGAATATTCAAATTTTCTGTCGCACTCACTCTCAAGCGTTGCCATGGTAATCTGCAGGAAGCCAAAAAGATGTGAGAGCGCCTTAACTGTACCTTTTATCCTATAATTGTTTTTTGACACCTGCTATTAAAAACGATAATAACTATAAAAATAATAATATTGAATTAAATGTCACTAGTAAATTAATTAATATACAATATTTAAAACCTGATACAGTTGACACAAAATTTTATATTTTTATATTTTCATCAATATTTCACTTTCTAGAAAACTAACCTCAAAAAATTTGCTTTATTGATTACAAATTTCATAAATATAAAGAAATTGTTAAATAATTATATTTTAAAAGCAACTTTTTTCTACATTAAATCTAAATGATAAAATTTGTGATAATATTAATAAATATCATGTTACTTAAATAGTAGTTTAAATTTTTTTATTTTATTAAACGGTGTCGTTCACTGTTTTCATACCATATATTTTTAAATTACTATTATAAACTCTTATCAAAGTGTTTTTTAATTTTAAACTGAAGGTCCGATTTTTCTTCAAAAAAATATTTTATTGAGTTATCATATATAAATCAAATTGTGAATCAATAAATTAAGAGTTAAAATACATTTCTCTGGAATTCACTTTCTTTATTGAAATTATAAATAATTTTTCGCCATAGACTTTTAATTAAAAATAGAATAAATATTTAATAATTACTTTAATTTCTACATATATAAATTATACAGTCATGTATTATATATACATTATTATTATTATTATTATTATTATTATTATATTACAATGCTGAAGTACACAACGTTTATGATCAACGATTTCTAAAGAAATATTTTTTTCAATAAAAAATTCTATGAATTTTCGACTAAAAAGATATTTCTTTCAATGTTTATTTATCAAAAAATTATTTAAAAAAGAACATTTTTTGAAATACAAAATTTTATAATTTTCCGCCTTAGAAAATAATTAATTTTCTAATCATAAACCTTGTCGACTTCAACATTGTCTATTATTATTATTATTATTATTATTATTATTATTATTATTATTATTATAAAAAATAGTAGGGGGGCATTAACATAATTAGCTGGAATTTTTATTTTCAAGAATTTTATTAGATATAATTATTTTTTTAATGAATTTTTAATTTTTGAATTATCATTCACCAAAATTTCTTTTTATCCAAATTTTTATTTAAAAAATTCTCATTTAACCGGATATTAATTTAGCATAATTCTCATTGAACAGAATTTTTAATAACTCGAATTTTTAAATGCCAGAATTTCTAATTTACCGAATTTGCATTTGTTCGAATTTTTAATTGCACAAATTATTTATTTTTTAAAAAATCCATCAAATAAAAATTTGTACAAAAAAAAAAAAAAATTCAAAAAATAAAGATTCGGTGAATTGGAAATTCTGAGTTTTAAAAATTCGAATTACTTAAAATTTTCTTGATGGAGAATTATGCTGAATTAAAATTCCATTATATTAAAATTATTTGAAATAAAAAGTTCTATAAAAAGAAATTCTGTGAAATAAAAATTCGATACTTATTAAAAATTCTGTAAAGTATATAAATAAAAAGAAATTCTTTCAAATGCCAATTTGAAAAATGAATATTTGTCTAAAAAAAATAATATCTAATAAAATTCTTGAATATGAAATTTTTAATTACATTTATGGAATAATCATGCGCTTCAAAATTGTATTTTATTAAAATTTAATTTTGTTTCATTAATTTTAATAATAATTCAATGAATTTTTTTTAATGATTTAAAAATGCAATTTCTTTTTTTTTTTTTTGCAGAATCCAATGACAATGTTAAACGACACGACCAGAAAGAAAGATTTGCCAACAGGAACTTCTTTTCAATTTGGTCAAGAGAGGGAAGCTTGTATGAAACTTTTTGAAAGATGGAGTGAACCAGAACAAGTGCACTTTGTGGAGCAACTTTTAGCGAGAATGTGTCACTATCAACATGGTCACATAAACGCATACTTGAAACCAATGTTGCAACGAGACTTCATATCCCTCTTGCCAAGTATTATAATAATATTAATTTTTAATTTTTTTTTTTTTTCACTTCAAGTTGAAATATTTTATTTTTATTCAAGGAAATAATTATTATTGAAAAAAAAAATTTTTTTCTTTTTTTTCCAGAGAAAGGATTAGATCATGTAGCTGAAAGCATTCTTTCTTACCTAGACGCCGATTCACTATGTGCCGCAGAACTTGTTTGCAAAGAATGGTTTAGAGTCATTAGTGAAGGAATGCTCTGGAAAAAATTAATAGAACGCAAAGTTCGGACAGACTCTGTTTGGCGAGGACTCGCCGAAAGGAGAGGATGGTTAATAATTTATTAAAATTTATTTAATTTTAATTGTTATATATATATTTGATGCCGTGCTAGTGAAGAAAATGGGTATATCTGCAGGTAGAAACAATTTTTTTCCTCCGCTAAACAGTTGCATTAAGAGGAATTATTAAAAAAAAAAAAAAATCATATCCTCTTAATGTTAAGAAATTTTTGGTATTCTATTTTCCTTTTTTTTTAACAAAACAGATATTTTTAAGATGAGGAAGGGAATTTTAAACCACCGTCAACCGGGATAATTATACCCACAAAAAAGCTATATTTTACGATTTTAAAACGGAAATCGTTGTTCATATGAACTTTTCTAAAATTTGCATATTTTACCAAATAAACGAAAAAAAATGTCAAATTTGAGAACTTTTTTTTTAACATAAAAATCAAATTTGTGGGTATTGTCACTATGATTTTCATAATCAGCGCATCAAAATACATAAATGCATACAGTATTTAAAAAAAAAACCCCGAAGGTATTTTTTTAAATTTTTTTTATTTTTAAAAAATTTGTAATATTGAGAATTTTGAAAAAATCATTTGGCTACTACCAAATTGCTACTTACAGTTTTTAAAAGTAAAATTTTAATTTTTAAATATTGCAAAAAATATAGTAAATTATTTTTCCAGAATTTTTTGCACCGAATTTTTGAAAAAGTTCACATAAAAACACACAATTAAAAAAAAATTTAATTAATTCATTTTTAAGGAATTTATGAGCAATCATAAATAAAAAAATCATTAAAATTTTGAAAAATTCATATCTGGTAAATAAATTGCTAAAAATAAAATTGAAAAAAAAATCATGAAAGCTAGTCTCAATTATTACTAAAAGAAAAACAAATTTTTTAAAAATGGTTTCTGATTTGGTGTGGAATACATCATAAATATTAAGGGAAAATATTACAATCTTAATTTTTGACCATATTAGAATTAATATTTGAAAAAAAATTATTTTTTTTTGAAAATTCATATAAGAAATTCTAAGGAATTATTAAAAAAAAACTTGTAAAAAAATTAGCGATGAAAAAATAGTTAAAATTGTAAAAGTAATTGAATATTTAAAAGGAAAGTTTAATAAAATTTCAATTTATTTTTTTCTTTCTAGTTTTAAAAATTTCAAATTTTTGAAATTCCATACGAGAGATTCTAAAAAAATCATTAAAAAAAAAATTAGCGATGAAAAATAGTCAAAATTGTGACAGTAGTTCAATTTTTGAAAAATCTTAATCATTTTAAGACAATATAATATTAAAATATTCACAAATTAAGATTTTCATATTTTCATCACCTTGTATGTTTTAAGGAACCAAATGATGCAATAAAAAAAAATATAACATCGTGCAATCATTAAAATTTTAAGGGGTAAAAATAAATTTGATATATTTTAATTTAATTTAATTAAATATTTTAATATAAAAATTTTATTTATTAAAAATTGTCGATGAATATAAATAGCTCCTGAAATCGTATAATTATCATGGTTGACGGTAGAAAAAAAATTTTGATTTTTCCTCAAATAGTTGCAGTAAGAGGAATCATTAAAAAATGGTCATATGCTCTTAAAATTGAGAAATTTTTTTTCTAGGCTATTTTTAAGATGAGGAATTAGCAAAATTTTAAACTATCAAATATTATAGTGTGGATTTTTTTTTTTTAATTAAAAATTTAGAAATTGCTAACTTTTTTTCTCGGATTCTTTAGAGTGTAAAATTATTTTATACTTACACTCTAAGTTCGGAAACTTAAACTCTTGTTATAGCGACCGCGAAAGGTGATCCCACCACAAGATTTGTTTTATTAAACGTCAAACTTTTAACTTAGGAGATAATTATTATGCAAATAATAGTGCAGCAAAATTTTATTGTTTCAATTTAACTTTTTTTTTTAAATAGTTTTTTTTATTTTGTGGTTGAACATTATAGTAATTATTATAATTATAATAATTATTATTTTTTATAAGAATAATAATAATTATTATAATAATATATAACAAACTTTTTGAGTAGGAAAGAAAAATTACGGCAGTAAAGCAAATTCTCGTTATATCAAAATTCGAGTGTATTAAAATTAAAAAAAAAAAAAAATTATTTTTGACCATTTTAAAATTTTTGTTTTTTGAAAAAATGACAATTTTTTTTTAAATCTACAAGATTATTTGTTTGCAAGTATGAAAAAACTATTTTAAAAAATTGTCGCTAGAAAATAATAATTATCACAAAAGTTGAATTTCAAACAAAAATCCGTATTCAAAATTTACTCTTTTTTTTTTACAGTTGTGTCAATTATTTTTTTGCTGTCATTCTTTAGAATCTAACAGTATATTTTATTATGAAAAAATTTATGAAAAATAATTTTCCAGATATTTGATTAGCTTTTCCTTAAAAAAAAAAAGAAAAAAAAATTTCAGATATCCATTTTTTTAACAGGTTGGCATTTTAGACTTTTAGAATACATTCAGGGTGGCGAGCAACCGAGAAAACTGATAATAGAAAGGGAATTTCAAAAATCTGTAAAACTCAGTGAAAATTTAGGGATTTTTCACATTAATGCTTTGAATATTGTTGAAAACTACGAATTAAAAAAAAAAAACGTTGTTTCTACCTAAATATTTTTTGAATTTTTTTTTTTTATTTTTAATCTAAAATAAATTGTTATTTAGAATAATGATAATCAAAAATACTTTCTCTACGGAGGAAGCAATATAAAATCTTGTTAAAATTATAATTTTATAATTTTTTTCTAGTTTATATTACTAAATATTTGTAAAAAAAAAAGAAGGGAATTTTTCCTTTTCGTTTAGAGAAAAGACAGGGAATTTCGGAAACTATTTATGCTCGCTACCCTGACTTTAACCATTTGAGGACCAAATTTTTTTTTTTTAAATTACGATTTTTGATTTTTAAACAAGTTTTTCAACGAAACCAGTTAAGCTTGTCTAACAACAAGAGTTTGGAAATTTATCAGACTAAATGAAAAATATTGGTCCAATATTCAGTTTTAAAAATCAATGAGAACAAAAAAAAAATGTTCATGTTGCCTGAAAGCAACACTTGTCCTCAAAGGGGGTTAAAAATCTTAGAAATTACACCTCCATGAAGTTGACGTCGAAAAATAATTTTTCACTGGGACCAAAAATATGAAATCATTTTTAAAAAGGGTTTTGGGTCCACATAATACTTTGAAAAGTATTTCTCAAGGCATTATTTGTACCGAAAATTTTTCTAAAAAAAATAATTTGACATTTTTGGTCCTGTGAAAAACAATTTTCGACGCTAAACGTCGACGCCAATTTCATGGAGGTGAAATTATACTTTTCTCAAATTTTATATTGAATGTAATAATTAACAAGTTCCTTTTTTTTCTCTTTTTACAGGATACAATATTTATTTAAGCCACGACCAGGAGAAAGCCATCCAAACCATGCTTTTTATAGAAATCTTTTTCCAAAAATTGTCAAAGATATAGATAGCATAGATAATAATTGGAGAATGGGACGTCACAATCTTCAGCGAATAAACTGCCGTAGTGAAAATTCCAAGGGAGTATATTGTTTGCAATATGATGATCAGAAAATTGTTTCTGGTCTTAGGGACAATACAATAAAAATTTGGGATAGAAATACATTACAGTGCATTAAGGTTCTCACTGGACATACGGGCTCTGTTTTGTGTCTACAATATGATGACAAAGCCATTATTTCTGGCTCCTCAGATAGTACCGTTAGAGTTTGGGACGCCAACACTGGTGAAATGGTCAATACACTCATTCATCATTGCGAGGCTGTTTTGCATCTAAGATTTAACAATGGAATGATGGTCACGTGTTCGAAGGTTTGATGATTTTTTCTTTTTTTTTTCTTTTAATAATAATTATATACATTTTTTTCTTGACATGAGTCAAGGAATTAGCGTTGACCGATATAAGTTTGAAACAAAAGAGACGTGATTTTTTCATTTTTTTTTTTTTTTTTTTTTTTAAATTGAAATTGCTTTTTAAGGAGAAATGTGCTGCAAATTGAAGTCAAGCGAGCTTTTACAAAAAAATATTTTTAAACAAATTTATAAAATCAAAATAATTTTTAATGTATATTTACGTTACTACGAGTTACAAATGCAAAGAATTTAGGATAAATATCGTAAAATTAATGAGATATTGGCAAAAGAAAATTGTGACTCAGAAAAA
The DNA here is from genome assembly GCF_019393585.1 of Leptopilina boulardi. NCBI lineage: Eukaryota > Metazoa > Arthropoda > Insecta > Hymenoptera > Figitidae > Leptopilina > Leptopilina boulardi. The sequence continues at coordinate 60,107 of NW_026137659.1, read as the reverse complement.
CTTATTTAAAACTTTTGTGTAGCAATTTTTAATTGATTGCAAATAAATTTATTACAAAAAATTTTTTTTTCTGGTATACTTTTAAGAAATTTCAGAGTAAATAAATATTTTTTTTTTATGTTTAGAGGCAGCATTATTTCGAAATCTTCTTTTTTTTTTTTAATTTTTTGTTATTTAATTTTCTAAAATGTATTAAAATTATAAATCTTCATTAATATTTTTTCCCAATTAATAATAAATTATAATTTTAAAAAAATTTTAAATACTAAATATTATCAAGAAAAAAATTGATACCCCTAAACAACATTAATTTTGTTGAGTCGAAATTTCCGCCGGTCCCTCCCTTTAATAGACACCAGAAATAAATATAAAAAAATGACAAAAAAAGCTACTGGAATTTTTTTCATTAAATTGTAAAAAAAATTGAAGAATTTGGACTTGCTTCATAAAGTCTCATATAAATTTTTTTCGCGTTTTTAATTTAATAGAAAATGTTATGAAAGACCTAACGATGTTGTTTTTTTTGTAGAATTTCATAAAAAAAAAATTCTCTCGATCTATTGGCGAATATTTTTTTTTCGCAATTATTAAAAATCAAAAATTTTGTATTATATAATTTTTTTTTTAAACAAAAATTTACTTAGAATAACATAACGTAACTGCAATAGAAAAATCTAAAAAATTGAAATTATGCATAAAAAGTGACTTTTCTCAAAACCGATGTGATCTATTTAAAATTTTATTTTTTTAATCCAGTCTGTGATAAATAAGGAACATTTTCTCGTTTATGCGAAAATTGTATTTTTGCAGTTAAAATACTATTTACAATTTTTTAATACTACTCATAAATTTTCAAACATTTATTTTCTGAATTATAACCTTTTCCCCTTATCATTCATTTGTTTTTGTATTATTTTCTGAAATACATAATGTAAATATTTGCATCTAGCATAAAAATTGTAAATAGTATTTTAATGGAAAAAAACACTATTTTTGCATAAACGGGAAAATGCTTCTTATTTATCAGAGACTGGGTTAAAAAAAAATGTTCAAAAATCGATTTTGAGGAACGTCACTTTTTAGAATTAATTTCAATTTTTGATTTTTCCGTTCTGGTTACGTTATTTTTTACTATACATTTAAAATATCGAAAAAAAAAAATTCCAGTAAAAAAAAATTGAATGAAATGCTCCGTATGAGGATGAAAAATGTTTATGAATAATAATCACAAAGGGACACATAAATTACCCAAAAAAATCATTAATTAGAATTTTTATTTCAAAGTATTTTATTAGAAATAATTATTTTTTAGACTAATTTTTAATTTACAAATTAAAATTTGACAGATTTTTTTTATACGAATTTGTTACAAAAAAAAAAAAAAAAATGTTTAAATACCGAATTTTTGTTTGGCAGAATTTTTATTTTACAGTTATTTTCTTTACTTGACTTTTTATTTTAAATAAATTTTTATTTAATCGAATTTTAATTTAACAGAATTCTTGTTCAATCGAATTTTATGTGATTCGAATTTTTAAATGACAGAAATTTCAATTCACCGAATTTTAATTTGTCCTAATTATTATTTTCACGAATTTTTAATTCTTCTTTTATTTACAGCTTTTTTCTCAAATTTTTATTTAATAGAATTTTTAAGACGACGAATTTTTATTTGTCCGAAATTACAAATGGCTAAATAAACAATCGACAGAAAAATTTAAGTGCAATTTTTGAAAATTAACTACCTAATCACGATTTCCTTGATAATTTTTTTAATTTAATCAATTTTCAAAATTTGCAGCGAAATCTTTCTGTCGATTGTTTGTTCGGGCATTTTTAATTTCGGACAAATAAAAATTCGGCGTCTTAATAATTCTATTAATTAAAAATTTGTACAAAATAAAAATTCGGGCAAATTAAAATTCGGTGAATTGAAATTTCTGTTATTTAAAAATTCGAATCACATAAAATTCGATTTAATGAGAATTCTGTTAAATTAAAATTCAATTAAATGAAAATTCTTTCAAATAAAAAATCAAGTAATGAAAATGACTGTAAAATAAAAATTCGGTAGCTAAAAATTTTGTTATTTAAAAATTCGTGTAAAAAGAAAATCTATTAAATTTTAATTTGAAAAATGAAAATTCACCTAAAAAATAATTATTTCGAATAAAATTTTTTTAAAAATGAAAATTCTAATTAATGATTTTCATTGGATAATCATGCACCCCATTACAAAGTAGTGCAATTTTTATTCAATTATGTTTCACTTTTTTTTTTGACATTCTCTTTCTTCCTTTTTTTTCCAGGATCGTTCAATAGCAGTTTGGGACATGACATCACAAACGGAAATTGCATTGCGACGTGTATTAGTTGGTCATCGTGCTGCCGTTAATGTTGTTGATTTTGATGAAAAATATATAGTGTCGGCTAGTGGTGACAGAACTATCAAAGTTTGGAATACATCCACATGTGAATTTGTTCGAACGCTAAATGGACATAAGCGTGGAATAGCGTGTTTACAATATAGAGATCGTTTAGTGGTTAGTGGTAGCAGTGATAATACGATCAGACTATGGGATATTGAATGTGGTGCGTGCTTAAGAGTCCTCGAAGGTCATGAAGAACTTGTTCGATGCATTAGGTTTGACAGTAAACATATTGTCAGTGGAGCTTACGATGGGTCAGTTTTTTATTTTTCAAAAAAAAAAAAAAAAAATTTCACAACGTTTAATGATCAACGATTTTTCAATGTAAAATTCTTTGCTTCAAGGATATATTTCTTGCAATGTTTATTGATGAAAGAAAAAGAAAAATTATATAAAAACACATTTTTTTTTAGATAAAAATTTAAAAAATAATTTGTTTTCTAATTGTTAATTATAAATGTTGTGAACTTCAGCATCGTAAAATAAAAAAGTGTCTTGTTCATTTCATTTCAATTGCATTAATATTTTAATTTTTTTTTTTAACAGTAAAATTAAAGTCTGGGATTTAGTTGCTGCATTGGATCCTAGAGCCGTGGCAAGCACCTTGTGTCTTCGAACATTAGTGGTGAGATAACTTTTTTTTATTATTAATTACGAATTATTTTATTTTATTTAAGTAAACGGGATACAATTATCCTACTAAATTTCTGATTTACAAATCGACACATTTTTTTTTTTTTTTTTTTTTGACAATTTTTAGCACACAAATACGTACAACATTTTTGAAAATGTATCAAAATAATTAAATTTTTGAAAAACTATTAAAATTATTAAAAATGATTAATATGGCGAAGAATTTAAAATAAAAATTTACAAATACTTAAATTTTTCGAAACCTTAAAAAGGTGTACGCAGAAAATCTAAAATAAATAAATAAAATAAAAAAATACTTAAATTTTTCGAATAGATAAGATTTTTAGAATTAATTGAATTTCAGAAAATTTGAAATTGAAATTTTTTGTAAATTGTGAATTGCTGAAGATTTTTTTTTTTTTGCCAATTTTTATCAATAATTTAGTTTTAGAGAATTTTTAATTAAAAATTTTTTCAAATAATTGAAATTTTAGAAAATTAAAAAAAAATGTTTAATTAATTAAATTTTTGAAGTTTATTAGTTAAATTTTTTGTTAATGATTAAATTTTAAAAGATTTTCAATTGAAAACTTGGAAAATATTTTAAAGTAGTATAAAAAATTTTATAGGTATATACATTTTTTTTAAATTCTAATTTCGATGTTTGAATTTAGTAATTGCTTAAATAATTAAATTATTGAAGAAGTTTATTTCAGTTTTTGAAATTTAATATTAAAAGAGTTGCAATTAAAAGTTTTGACTTTTTTTATTTTTAAAAGATTTTAAACTAAGAATTTCAAAAATAATTCAATTATCGAATAATTTTTTCAAAATTATGAAATAATTAAAAATTTTATGAATAATAATTGAAATTATATTTTTGATAATAATTGTGTGAAAAAAAATTATACGAAACACTAGTTTGTCTAGCTGCAAAACGTAAAAAAAACCCAGAGCTTTCAATTTTGTTTTTAAAGTACATTATTTTTGTAAAATTAACTTCTTAGAATTATTTTTCTTTGTTTTATCATGTTTTTTTTCAATTATTTTTATAATTATTTTAAAATTTGTTCTAATAAAAAAGATTTGAATTAAAATTTTATATAGGATATAAAATAACATTTTTTGTTTTTTTTTTTGCTTACAGGAACACACTGGTCGCGTATTTCGACTTCAGTTTGACGAGTTCCAGATTGTTTCATCTTCTCATGATGACACAATTCTTATTTGGGATTTTTTGAATTTCAACCAAGATAATTCATCAAACAGTGACACAACGCCTCTTATTAATGATACACTTAATCTTTCCGACATTAGATCTCCCTCTCGTGAGTTTATTTTCCTCCAAATTATCAATTATTTATGAAAATATTGTTTTATTAGATTTTATTTTAATTTAATACTTTCTCTTTTTCTCTAGCAGCATTCGAGTGACGTTTCAACTCAATGTTTTATTTTCATTGTGATATAAATGTGAGTATAATATATTAAATTTAAAGAAAAAAAAACATTATTTAATTAAAACATATATTATTATGAATTTATTTACCGTCAACCGGGGTATATATATATATATACCCACAAAAGCGCTATTTTTTGTTTACTAAAAAATTGAATTAAAAAACAATTTTTTAAATAGTTTTTAAATTAAATTAAATTTTTATTAAAATTTAAAATTAAAAAGAAATTTTTTTAAATTATTGTGTTATATTGTGGACGTTCTTCTGAAGAGTTCCTATAAGTTAGGTGACAAAAAAAATTTTTTTTTGAAATTAATTGAACTTCAAGTGATTTTTAATTGAAATTTTTGGTGATGAAGAATTTATTAGAAATTACAAACAAAAATTGAATTTCAAAAGTTTCTAATTGAAAAATCCTTTCAGATAATTGAATTTTTGATGAATATTATAAAAATCATTAAAAATAATTAATAAAATAAAGATTTTAGGCCATTTTTTTTTCTCCAAGTAACAGTTAATTTATTTATTAATAAACAATAATTTTGGAAAAGTTGTAATTGAAATTATTAAATTTTAAAAAGTTTTAACAATTTATTTAAACGTATATTTTACCAAAGAAAAAAAAATGTGTTTTATTAATTTCAGACAACTGGTTAGTGAGTGAATCGAACACGTTCACCTATAATGTGTACAAAGGATGAAGAACCAGTGATTATTGTGAACTTCGTTAAATCAGGCACAATTAAAAAAAAAAAAAAAAAAAAACAAACAAACAAAAATCATTTGACTGACGACATTAATAAAATTTTTTAATTATTTGCCGTGAAAAGCATAATAACTAAACGACACATTGTTCAAAACATATTGACGAAGTTACATATATAAATATATACATATAATGACCTTTATTATTTCTTCTTTGCCTTGAAAAGCATAAGAATGAATTATAAATCATCTGTTAAACAAAATTTTTTTTTCTTTTTTTTTTTTTTTTTTTTTTGACGAAGTTACATAAATTTTTTCGAGCGCAGGCACGCCAACAAAAATAGAGAGAAACAGCCTGATGATGGACAATATAGTGAAAAAAAATACATATTAAGTACATCCCATGGATGTAGACTGTTGTCATTTCGCTTTAGCCATTATAAACTGGAATTCTTCTATATATACATCCCCCCACCCCCTATGACACAATAGGAGCTGACCATTTTTCCTATTAAGAAGAAAAAAAAGACTTAAATTACGCAACAAAAGAAAAAAAAAAAAAAAAAGAAAAAAAAAGTGGGAACGTTTTTAGGGAGGCTGGTTACACTTAATAAGATTTTTAGATGTATAATAGTAAATTAAAGATTTTTTATGTAATTAATTTATAAATAGTAAGAGGAAAAAAAAAATATCGTGAAAAGTGTCGTTCGTTTTGGAGTACTTATTTTCAGTGTGAGTGGAAAAAAAAGAACATTTTTTAATGCATGAAAGCATTTTTGCACTTATATAGTTTATTATTATGTCTCTGTGTATATTGACTCTATAAGTAAAATCAAAATTTTTTTTTTTTTTTTTTTTTTGACGAGAAACATTTGTCATTTTGCGTCATGAAATTTTAGTGTTGAATTTTGCGAATTTTCGGAAATTTTAATTACAATGAAAAAGCAAAAAAAAAAAAAATAAATAATAATAATACTTTTGCACAGCCTTGTCAAAAAAAAAAAAAAAAAAAAAAAACGCTGAACATATAAAAATGCTCTTTGTTTGTCAAATTTGTAAATAGCTTAAAGATTAATTGATAAAAATAATCATTTTGAAAATTTCATATTTTACATAATTATATTGTGAAACTGTTATTTATCGATAATACATTTATAAGTGCGATAGGTTATTAATAATTTCTTATTAGTAGTTAAAAAAATATTTCATTGAAAAAATTCGCAACTAAATCTTTTTTGGATTTTTTTGTTTTCAATTACTTTTTTTTTTTCTCTCTTTCTCTTATAATAAAATTATTTATTTTTTAAAATCATAAATTATGTTCTAATTTGTATATTGTATATATATATATTTTAAATGAAAAAAAAAATATGTGTAGAGAAGGCTTGAAAAAAAAAAAAATTTTGTAAACATATTCGACGAAGAGCATGTTATATTTATGAAATAAAAAAAAATTAATGCTACAGTTTTCGAGGCTATGTAAAGTAAATCAAGAGTTTGCGGATTTTAAAAATGAAATTGTATCCTTAAAAAAAATAATAATTTGCAACTCTCTCTTTACTTATGTCCTTTATCGAATGACGCTGCTGACGTTAATTGTATATTATAGTTTTTTTTTTTTTTTTTTTTTTTTTATTATTTTTTTTTAATTAATTAACACAGCTATGCATAATTTATCGTTCTGCAAACTGAAAGTGTGTATAAAAAAAGAACGATTTGAAAATTTTAGACGAAAAATTATAAATTAAATGTATGTGTCAGTGATATTCATGTAAGGCCACTTCTGTTTTTATATCCGAAAAAAAAGTAGCGATTTATTCATAATGTCATTCGTGCCGCAATGTCACGACCGCGATATTACATATATTATGCTAATTATTTACATCTTTAACTACAAAATGTGAGTGAGTAAAAAAAAAAAAAAAGAATAAAATAATAGAGATCACCCTGTGAAAATGAATGTTTCGAGTGATAGAGGTTCATAGAAATAAGACAATATGTACTCTTTAAAATATAGAAATGGCATAAGTGAATTCCAAATGTAAATTGTTACTTATTTACGTAGAGAGAGAGAATTATTTTATAAATCTATAAAAATTGTTTTTATTATTTAAATTTTTATTTAACAAAATTTTAGTCAATATTTTTTTTTTTAGAAGAATTTTTATTTGCCACAATTTTACTAGAATTATTTATGTATAAAAAGAAAATAACTGAAAATAAATTTTTCAAATTTTATAAAAGTATTTTCAAATCGAGGAAAATATTATAAAAAGTGAAATTTCCATATATAAGAAAAATAATATTAATAAACTTTTATAAAATTAAAAATAGTTATAAATTAAAATTTGCTAAAACGTATATTTGATTCATTAGATTCATTACCAAATAATACTAAATTTTATTAAATCCTTTATTAAGTTTATAAAAGTTTTTCTAAAGTTTAGAATTTCTTGTATATGAAAATTATGCTCTTTACCGTATTTTTTTTATAAAATATACTTTTATAAAATTTTATTAGGATTTTCTTTCTGTACGCATTTAAATAATTTTTCATATATTGCAGAATTTTTTACATAACCAAACTTTCATTTATCGACAAATTTTCTATTTGATCGAATTTTTCTTTCATCAAAAACAATAGCCGCATTTATTGAAAATTTATTTCTTCGAATTAACAGAAGTTAAAATCAGACATTTTAAGAATGCGGATTCATTAGTATTAACATTTTCAATCGGAATGTAACATTTTGAATAGGATTTTGTTTCAATGAATAATTTCCTATTAAATTCATAAAAAAAATTTATGAATCCCGAGAATTTTGAATCGGATCAAAAAATTTTAGGTTATGTTGTTATATTTCGCACAAAATTTAATAATTTTTAATAAACAAGATTTGTAAATAAATTATACGCTGGAGTGTTATGCTTAATGGTCAATGGTTTTAAAGCAAGTCCCTTGGATAGTTTGACATTTTGGCTTATACAGGGGACTTCGAATAAAGCGTAGTTTCATTTTTCATTCGGACCCTCAGAAATAATTAAATACACAATATGATTGGCTGTAAAACAATACAAGGGCATGTCACTAAAACGGTAAGGGACAATAATACCTTTTTATATAATACATTAAATTTTACTACTAAAATTTAAAATATAAGTAATAGTATATTTATTTAACATTATTATTAGATCAGTTTTAAAATAATTATTTATCAAAATTTATTTGTTTTTATTTTTACAAATTTAGTATTTGAAATTTACCGCTTAATGAATAGCCAATAGCTGTAGAGAATTTTGTAGTTGCGCATAACATTGTCGTGTGATTGGTTAAAATTTATGATAACAAAAGAAATAAAATGAAAATGGCGTTGTTGTTCTCTTGTTCTGCTCGTTCCCTAGTTCATGTTCATGTGTGAGTGAAAGCTGCGAAATGGCGGTGAAGCAGGTGAGTTTCTAAATCAAAATAATGTATACAATTAAATGATTTTAATAGTGATGCAAAAAATATTACTTAAATGTCAATGAAAATTATGAAAGTAATTTTTATTTAGATGTTATGATTAAAGAAGAAATGTACATTGTATGTAAATTTTTTCAACGGTTCCTAAAGCAAGTGTTGATTGTTAACACTGTGTTGATTCTTTCTCACATATATATATATGCATATAGGTGTTTAACAAGACTTCTCAGACGCAATGTCAATCAAAACATTTTGAATTAAAATATTTACTTTATAATTATTTTAATAAATATTGTATTTTAATTGATGTGAAAAAAAATTGTTTAAAATATTGAATTGAAGTTAACTTTTAATCTTTTGATAAGATCCCATTGTACAAGACATATAGAAGCCGATAATAGACAACTGCCGGATCGGTACATGTATACATATTTTCTTATTTTCAATATAGTTACGCGTGTTCATTTATATATTTTTTGGCTTAAATACTGAAAATTTCATAAGCACTATGTTGAACTAAAATTCTATTTGTTTATCAGTTTTTTTTTTTTTTTTTTTTTTTTCTTACAAAGTTCGTGATAATAGTTTTACTGCGGAAAAGAAATTGAAATCATCAATTATTTTATGTTTGTTAAGATATAAATTACATTTAATTGAAATTTCATTCTTTGTAAATAATTAATATTAGATTTTGATTTTATATTTTCTATCATGTATGTTATAAATAATTATTATTTTGTTTTTAAAGATTTTTATTCATCCAAGTGTTTATAACCTCTTTGCGCAAACCTCGTATAATGTTTCCAAAAGATTAAATATAGAAAAATTAATGTAAATTGAATATTAATTTGTTTAAAAGTTGGAATTTTTTTTTTTTAATATTAAAAAAAAAGAACAAACATTCTGAATGTTAATTTTTATAATTTAATGAAATTTTAAAAGTAATTTAATGGGTAAATTTGGTTAAATTGTTGTTTTTTTTTTTTTTTTTTTTTTTAATTAAGTGTTGTAAGCTAATCAATAATCTTTTCAGCGAAGGAATTCGTAAATCTCAAGGCTATAATACGGCTATGATGTTTATTTGGATATTGTAAAATTTTACTGACAATGAAAATTATTCCTCGTGTTGATCGATATTGCATCAAAAAAGATTAATTCGTTCCAATATAAAAGAAAAATAAAAAAAAATAAAAATGGATCATATACAGGAAGTACGACAATTAGAATTACTTTGTAAGCAGCTTTATGAGTCTCAAGACTCGGCGCATCGTGCCGAAGCTGAAAAAGCTCTTGTTGGTTTCCAAAATGCTCCCGATACACTTACAAAATGTCAGTTACTATTGGATCGTGGAGATTCGGCTTATGCCCAATTATTGGCAGCCACCACCTTGACAAAATTGGTTTCAAGGTCCGCATTAGGACTAAGTCTACAACAAAGACTTGATATAAGTAAGTTTTATTTTCATACGTAAAAATAATTTTTTTTTCGAAATCAGAAAAACAGTTTTTTTTTTTTTAAATTGAAATTTAATTATTTTCTTTTTTATATTTATACAGGAAACTACGTTTTAAACTATCTAGCAACTCAGCCAAAGTTGCCAAATTTTGTAATACAAGCGTTGGTCACACTTTTTGCACGAATATCAAAATTAGGATGGTTTGATTCAGATAAAGATGATTATATATTCAGAAATGTTGTCAATGATGTGACAAAATTTCTTCAGGTTTGGAAAATAATTTTTTTTTTTTTTTGTTTTATTTCAAATTTGAATTTTATTTTCAATTTGAAAATATAGTTTTCTATGGAACTATTTTTTTTAGGGTAGCCACAAGTTAGGGAAAATTTTTATCTTTCAGAGATATTTGGGAAATTGAACAAATTTACAGGAAAAGTCATTTGTTTCCTTTCTGCATGCGTAAAATTTTTTTTACAATTTTTTGCCTTTAGAAGGGATCACACTTGTTTTGATAATTTTTTTTTTTTATCTTTTTCACCTTTCTCATGAATTTTGCAAATGTAATATTTAAAAATTAATTAAATTTACAAAGTAAAAATATTGATTTAAACTTAAGAATGTTGAAAATATAATTTATTAGGTTAAAAAAAATTTTCTTAATATTGCTTGAGTTTATATTACTTTAGAGAACATAGAATTAAAGATTTTCATCTTCTTTTTATAAAAATCCAAGCTTGAATTTATTAAAATTTTTCATCGATAAAAAATTATTTACGCCAAATTTTAATAGATCTAAATTTAAATTTATTGAAATATTAGTTGATTAAAATTGTAATCGATCTAAATTTAAATTCATTCTAATTCTAATCAACTATAAATTTTTAATTTATCCAAATTTGTATCTGCTTAAATTTTAATTCATCCAAATTTAAAATTAATTAAATTTTATTCGATTCAAATGCTAATTCATAAAAATTTCAATTTAATCTAAATTTTAATTTAAATTTCAAGTGATTCTACTTTCTATCAATTCAAATTTTTAACGATGCTGAAGTACGCAACGTTTATGATAAACAATTTTTAAAGAAATAATTTTTTTAAATGAAAAATTCTATAATTTTTTGCCTAAAAAATATTTTTTTATAATTTGTTGTAGATAAATTGTAGAATTTTTCATTTTAAAAAATTATTTCTTTAAAAATCGTTTATCATAAACGTTGCGTACTTCAGCTTCGTAAATTTTTATTGATCAAAATAAAAAATTATTAATTAAAATTTCAATCACATGCAAATTCAATCGATTGAAATTTCAATTTAATATATAAAGATTAATCGATTTAAGTTTAAAACTATTCAAATTTCAATTTTTTTTCATTTTAATTGAGTTAGGTTTTAAATTATGAAAATTTTAATTTTTTCCAATGTCAATTGATTTAAGTTTCGATTTGTTTAAATTTTAATTTATTCAAATTTTGTTTGGTTAATGTTTCAAATAATCCAAATTAGAATTTGTTTAAATTTTTAAAGATTTAAGTTTTAAGTTATCTCAGGTCTCGGATTATACGACTTTTACTCACTTTTTTTCAAAAATACGAATTTTATCGTCTTATTTTAATAAGATGTGACTTTTTCGACTTTTTTTTAACATTTTTTGACAAAATTTTTAAACAAAATACACCTTATATAGTATACAATGCAGATCTTCTTTAGATCTTCTTTATTTTAATAATTTAACAAATTTTTAACTAAAATTATTCTCTAAATTCATTATTTTTAATTAAATTTAATTATTATTTATTTATTTTATTGTTATTTAATTATCTTAAATAACTTTTCAATTACAAATTTTATGAAATTCTATAATTATTTAATTTTTTTTTTTAAATCAGCAAATAAAATTATCAAAAATTTCAATCCAAAATCACTTGAAATTATTATTTCTACAATTTTTCTGCTAAAATTTTCTAATATTATGATACTCTTCCGAAATTCAATTATTTTTAATGATTTTTTTAATATTCTTCGATAATTCAATTCTTTGAAAGCATTTTTCAATTAAAAACTTTTGAAATTCAATTTTTGTTTATAATGCAAAGTTGTTATTGCCCGTTTGTATTAAATAAATAAATAAATAATTTTTAATAAATTCTTCATCACCAAAAATTTCAATTAAAAATCACTTTGAAGTTCAATTAATTTCAAAAATCTGAATTGTAAATCTTTGAAAATTCAATTACTTTTAAAAAATATTCTCTAAAATTATTTGATAAATTATTTTTAATTATATAAAATTTAATTATTGTCTGAAATTTAACAAAATCTTTTGAAATTTAATTATTTCTAAAAAATTTCAACCATAACTGTTCCAAAGTTTCAATTATTTTTAATAATATTTTAATATTTCTTTAAAAATTCAATTATTTAAAAAAGTTTCAAATAAAAACTCTAAAATTGAATTGTGGGCAGAATTTTTTTTTTCTACGTAATTAAAATTGAGGAATTAATAAAAATGTATTTAATATCTAATAACGTTAGTTTTTTAAAGTAAAATACTTATTAACTAATTAAATTTAATTAAAATAAAAAAAATCGACTATAACGACTTTTTTTGCGCCTTAAAGTCGATCCGAGGTCTGTTATCTGAATTTTAATTTATCAAAATTTTGATTGTTGGTCGTTTATAAATTGTATAAGATGGTTGGTGGGGGGGAGGGGTGTTTAGGAAAATCTTACGTAAGATAAACTTTTTTCTTGTTTAATGTTACTTGTATTTAAAAGTTGAATTTAAACACAAAATGCGCATCAAAGACTAACATTAAAGATTTATTAAAAATATACAAATAAATAACTTTAAAAAATATTACAATGACAAAGGGCTGGGGAGGGGGGAGTCGAAAATGTCTTACATAATTTATGGACAGCCTCTTTGTATATTTTTCAAATTATCCGATATTTAGTTTTTTTTAATTTTAATTAAATTAAATTTAAATTTATTCTAGTTCTAATTTGTCCTAATTTTAATTGATTTAGGTTTCAATTTAACCGATTTAAATTAGTCTAAATTTTAATTGATTTATATTTCAAATTATTTATCTGAATTTCAATTGGTTTAAATTTTAATTTATTAACGTTTAAAATTATCTTTATTTTAATTTATCCAAAATTTTGCTTGATTTATGTTTCAAATTTTAAATAATTTAAGTTTAAAGTTTTCATTGTTTAATTTCTCTAAGTTTTAATTGATTTTTCTTACAATTTGACTAAATTTTGATTGGTTATTTGATTATTTGATTATTTTTCAAATTATTCGAATTTCAATTTTTTTTTAAAATTCTAATTGATTATGATTTAAAATTATCTTTATTTCAATTTATTCAAATTTTAAATTATTTGAGTTTTAAGTTATCCAAAATTCAATTTACCCAAATTTTAAACTATTAATGCTTTAATCATTTTTGAAAAATTTTGAATAGATACAAATTAGTTATTTTTCATGTTAATTGCGTTTTTCATCTAATTTTTTTTCTCACTTTTTTTTTTTGTAAATATTTCACCTTTTCACTTATTTACAAGAAAAAAATGTTCCCTTCTCTAGTGAAAACAGTGAATTTAAAGACAATTTTATAAAAAAATTTTATTGACAGGGAAATTGAATAATTTATTCTTGTGGCAACTCTGTTTTTATAAAGTTTACTTTTTTGGTAAATTTATAATTTTTATTTAAAAATTAATTCATTGTAGGGTTCGGTTGAGCACTGTATGATTGGAGTACAATTATTGTCTCAATTAACATGTGAAATGAATCAAATATCAGAAGCTGATGCAAATAGGTCATTGACGAAGCACAGAAAAATTGCAAGCAGTTTTAGAGATACACAACTTTTTGAAATATTTAGATTGTCTTGCTCATTATTGGGCACTGCACGTGAAAATTGTAAAAGTTTAAATTTTAATGATGAAGCTCAGGTATAATTAAAATTTTATTAATATTCCATTTTTTTTTTTTTTTTTTTTATTTCATTGTTCCATGAATTAAGTTAATTATTTGTTTTTCTCTTTTTTTACAGCATGGATTAATGACTCAATTATTGAGACTTGCGCAAAATTGTTTAACATTTGATTTTATTGGTACATCAACGGATGAAAGTTCAGATGATTTATGCACTGTACAAATACCATCAAGTTGGCGGCCGGCATTTTTGGATTTTACAACATTAAAATTATTTTTCGATTTATATCACAGTTTACCGAATACATTGTCATCGTTGGCGCTTTCATGTTTAGTTCAAATTGCATCAGCGAGACGTAGTTTATTTTCAAATAGTGAGAGGGCAAAATTTTTAACACATTTAGTTAATGGAGTTAAACATATTTTAAGAAATCCCCAAGGTCTCAGCGATCCAGGAAATTATCATGAATTTTGTCGTTTATTGGCACGATTAAAGAGTAATTATCAACTTGGCGAATTGGTATTAGTTGAAAATTATCCCGAGGCAATTGAATTGATTGCAAAATTTACTGTTCAAAGTTTACAAATGTGGCAATTTGCACCAAATAGCGTTCATTATTTATTGAGTCTTTGGCAAAGAATGGTTGCATCAGTTCCATATGTAAAATCATCGGAACCACATTTATTGGAAACATATACGCCGGAAGTATCAAATGCATATATAACATCAAGATTAAAATCTGTCGCTGTTGTTGTTAGAGAGGGTTTAGAGGATCCTTTAGATGATTTAGGAATGGTACAACAACAATTGGAACAATTGTCAGTTATTGGAAGATGTGAATATCAAAAAACATGTACATTATTGGTTCAATTATTTGATCAGACTGCTAGAACTTATCAGGAATTAATGACACAATCTGTAACACCAACGCAACAAATTGATATTACTATTCAAGAGGGTCAATTAACATGGCTCGTTTATATTATTGGTTTGTATTATATATTCGTTTAATATTGTAGAATTTATTTTTAGTATTTTTTAAATTGTGTTTTTTTTTTTTTTCTTCTATTTTTTTAGGCAGTGCCATTGGAGGACGGGTTTCCTTTAATAGTAATGAAGAGCATGATGCGATGGATGGTGAATTAGTTTGTCGTGTTCTTCAATTAATGAATCTTACCGATTCAAGATTAGCTCAAGGCGGTTGTGAGAAACTCGAATTAGCTATGCTTAGTTTCTTCGAACAATTCCGTAAAATATATGTGAGTGATCAAATATTAAAGAATTCAAAAGTGTATAGAAGATTATCAGATGTCTTGGGACTCAGCGACGAGGCCATGGTTCTCAGTGTACTTATTAGGAAAATGTAATGTATTTCAATTTTATTATCTATTTTTTATATTTTAATTTTATATAATTTTTTTTTGTTCTCAATTTAACGTTCGTAATTTAAAATCGAAAAAAAATGTTCTCAAAAGAAGATTCCTCTTATTTTGAAGCGAAGATTCCTCTTATATATGGACACTAAATTATTCCTATCTAATTGAGAGGATTTTTATAGATTTTTATAGAATCTTATTCTGTTGAATATTAATTTTACAGAAATTCAATTTGATTGAAACGCCATCTCGTAAAATATTAATTTTGCAGAATTGTAATTTTAAAAAATCTTTATTTTGCAAAAAGAAGATTAGAAAGAATATTCATTTGCTCAAATATTACTGTTCCAAAAAATTTAAATGGCCGAAAATCAATTTCAGGGTGTCTAACGGTCAGGGAAATGTCAGGGAAATTTATGTAAATTTCTACAAAAATTTAAAGTTTTTGTGAATTAAAAAATTTTTTAATCTAAAAAAAACTTGAATGGTTTTTATTACCATTTGTTACTACCATTAAAAATTAATTTATTGTTAAATATGTCAGTAACCATATTTTTGTCCAAAGAAAGCAGAAATAAGGTTATTAATAAGTCAGGGAAAAATCAAAAAATGTCAGGGAGGAATCAGGGATAAGTCAGGGAATTTTTTTTCTCAATCCTTGTTAGACACGCTGAATTTGTCAGAAATAATTCGGCGGAACTTTCAAATTTGACCAATCAGAAATTATCAAGAAAATTGTAATTAATGAAATTTGAATTTTCCGACGAATTATTTCTGGAAAATTGATATTCGACTATTTTAATTTTCTGGAACATTAATATTCGAGTAAATGAATATTCTACAAAATTAAAATTCTCTTAAATTACAATTCTGTAAAATTAATATTCTACAGAATAAGATTCTATCAAATCATAAGTCTAAAAAATTTTTTAGAGCTTATTCATGCGTTCCAAAAAATTATTTTATTTAGAAAGTAGTAATTTCAATTTTAGACAAAAAAAACTTAAATCCAAAAAAAGAATTTTAATTAAAAATGAATAAATAAAAGTTCAGACCTTGGATTATACGACTTTTTCGACTTTTTTTTTACAAAATTTTCTTTTTTAGTATGCAATGCAGATCTTCTTTATTTCAATTATTTAACAAATTTTTAACTAAAATTTTTCGATAAATTAATTATTTTTCAATTAAAAATTTTATAAAATTTAACAATTGTTTACAATTTAAAAAAAAAAATTAAATTTAATTACCAAAAATTTCAATTTTAAAACCTTTTAAAAATTAATTATTTTTAAAATTTTCAATCTAAAATTTTTTCAAGTTAAAAAATTTCATTTATAACTTTTTCTAAATTCAATTATTTTTAATGATTTTTATGATATTCTTCGCAAATTCAATTATCTGAAAATAATTTGAAATTAGAAAATTTTAAAGTTTAAATAATGAATAAAATAAATAAATAATAAATAATAATAATGAATCCTATATATGAATTATATTTAAAAAAATTTTTTTTTTTTATTTCATATTTTTGTCTTTAAATTTTAATAAATTCTTCAGCAACAGAAAACATCAAAAAAAATTCAATTAAAAATCACTTGAATTCAATTATTTTCAAAAATTACAATAGTATATAATTTTTTGTACACAAGTTAAAATACATGCAACAATAATTAATTTTTTTGATTAATTATTTTATTAATAAATTTTATTTTTATTAATTTTTTTGATTTTAAATAATAATAAATGGAAAATACTGTTAATTAATTTTGTATTATATGTAATGCACAATTTTTAACATTGATTTGAATTTATCTTATTTTTTGTAGTAAAATTTGAATTTAGAAAATTTTGTATTTCTTTTGTATTTTAATTTCATAAATTAATTGGATTTTTCAGAATAACTAATTTGAAATACTGGGGAAGAAGTGAACAAATTATTTCAAAAACTCTACAACTTTTGAATGATTTATCAGTAGGATATAGTTGTGTCCGAAAACTTGTCAAACTTGAGGAAGTGCAGTTTATGTTGAATAATCATACGGTACAATTTTCGTCTAATAATTGTGATTGAAAAAATGAATTATTTTATTTAATTTAATAAAAATTTGTTTTTTTTTTTGTTCTTTCTGTTTTTAGAGTGAACATTTTCCATTCTTAGGAAATAATGTAGCAGTTACTGAAATGCGTTGTAGATCAATGTTTTATGCATCATTGGGTAGATTATTAATGGTTGAATTGGGCGAAGATGAAGAAAGATTCCATACGTTTATGCTGCCACTGACAGGTGTTAATTACAATTATTTAATATTTTATTATTTAACATTTTTTTTCTATATTAATTATTATCAAAAAGAGATTTTAATTATTTTGTCAAATTGTGGAAATTTATTATTAAATTAATTACTGTAATTTACAGCTGCCTTGGAAAGTTTAGGACAGTTAATGGGTGCAGCCAATACTCCAGTATTTGATGCTGAAGAAGCAAAAAAAGCACTTATTGGTATTGCAAGAGATCTTAAAGGACTTGCCTATGCCTTTAATACTAAATCATCCTATATGATGCTTTTCGATTGGATGTATCCTTTTTTGCTTGTTATTATAGAATCATTTTTCTATTTTTATTATTTTTTTTTTTCACTATTTGGTCAATTAACTGAAAATCATTTGAGAGCGTTTATTTATTTATTTATTGAAATACATCTCCGCGGTCCAAAAAAGGACCATAAATGGGTAACAAAATGTTTACAATTTTTTTTTTTAAATTGTCATCAATAATTCTCAAATTATTTTCATTGGATTGACTCTTTTTTTTTTATTTTTAAGGAACAATTTTTGCAATGTGATTTTTTTCTTTAACACTTTTTGTCTTTATACAGTTATCCGAATTACACACCAATTTTATTGCACGCAGTTGAACTTTGGCATCATGAACCTCAAGTGACAACTCCCGTCCTAAAATTATTTGCTGAATTAGTACAAAATCGAAGTCAACGATTACAATTTGATGCCTCGTCGCCAAATGGAATTTTACTTTTTCGCGAAGCTAGTAAAGTGATATGTAGTTATGGAAATCATATACTAAATGTCGAAGTACCGAAGGACCAAATATATCCTCTCAAGCTCAAGGGAATTAGTATATGCTTCAATATGTTGAAATTAGCATTGTGTGGAAGTTATGTGAATTTTGGTGTATTTAGGTTATATGGAGATGAAACTTTGGATAATGCTCTCAATACATTTGTGAAATTACTTCTTAGTATACCACAGAGTGACCTCTTGGTAAGTTAATTTAAACAGAAATTATTTTTTTTTAATTCAATTTTTTCAAAATTAACCCTTATTTTTCCTTTTTTAACCCCTTTTACCCCCCCCCCTTAAAAAATTTTGTTATTTTTATTTAAAAAGATGAGATTTTTTCCAATAAAAAAATATAAATATAAAAAATGGGACAACATTGTGTTGGCGAGAAAATATAAAAAACAGAGCAAAAAAATAGGTTTTTTCTTTTAAATTTTCTCTTAAATCAAATGTTGTCCCATTTTTATATTTATACAATTTTGTTGAAATAAGCATTATATTTCATAAAATCTTGAATAAGAATTATATTACAGTAGCAGTTGAATAATTATTATATGAATTGTAGGCATCAAATTGTGTATATAATTTTTTCAATGAAAAATGAATTAAAAAAATTCAATTTAAAAAAAAAAAAAAACAAAAAAATAATTAACGTTTCTATTTTTAGGATTATCCAAAATTATCAACAACTTATTACGTATTACTGGAGTGTTTAGCGCAGGATCATATGGCTTTTTTGTCAACTTTAGAGCCTAGGGTCTTTTTGTACATTCTTTCAAGTATCAGCGAAGGCCTCACAGCACTAGGTGCGCTAAAAGACTCCTACACAGGTCTGTGCGGCTGATTATAAATTATCTCTATTCTCTAAATCCTCATTATCGTGCCCATTTAGTAAACAGAAAAAAAAAAAGAAAAACACATCATAAGCTAAAAAACGTTTTCAAAGCAAACCACATATCAAATTTTTTGTTTTATATTAGGGTGAATTCAAACACAGTTCATAATAATAATTTTTTTTTTTCAATTTATTGATTACTTTAGAGGTGAGATTTTTTTTTCAAGTTATTTAATTTTGATTCTAGATAAACGATTTTAGATTTTTGATAAAGAAATTTTTTCATTTAAAGTCGATTTTTGATTAAAATTAACATCAAAGAAAAAAAGTCGAAAATGGTACATATTTTTTTTTTAAATTTCAAAAATTAAAAAACTATTTTTGAAAAAACATCTTTAATTTTTTTTTCTAAATTTTACTAAATGTTTTTGTATTAAAGTTACATAACTTTTAAGAAAGTGCAGAAATTTTAAGAATTCTATCATATATTTGTTGATATAAAAAATGTTTTTTAAATATTTGTTGTAATTGTTGAATTAGTTTAATGAACTGAAGTGAAATCCACCATATATAATACCACAATATTTCATAAATAATAATTAATAGTTTCAATCGTTTGTTTTTTACTATTTTAATGATTGCAAAACATTTAATAAAACACTGTTATAATTATTATGTTTATCATAATGTGCAGTTTATTAGAGTAAATAGTTTCATTTTTTTTATCATGTGTTGTGTGCAATTCTTATCATTGTTTGGAACGTAAATGAAGATTTTTTTTTTTTTGAAAATTTATTTTTGAAGAAACATGTCTTGAGAAGCAGGCACAAGAGGATTTGAGTGTATAGAGTCTAGACCCTAGATAATACAAATAATAATTTATTTTTGCAGTTTACCATCATGTGACAAGTACAAATCTCATGCTTGTAAGCACTTCATTTTTTTCATCAGTTTTTTTTTTCTCTTATTGAAATGAAAGTATTCTTCTCATGTGTACTCATTTTTTATTGAATGATATTTATTAAAAATCGATAATTCTTTGATAAATATTAGGGGTCTAGCACGCATAGTCAGCCGCACAGCTGAAAAACTACTAATAGATTAACCATTTTTTTTTAAATTAACAAAATAATATATAATGTATCAATGTATTTTTTTTTTTTTTTGTTAAAATGCATTTAAAGAATTTTTTTTTATCGCTTATTACATTCTGTTAATTATATTTCATTATGGCGCTTTTCATATTTTACATTTTCATATTTTATATATATATATATTTTTTTAGTTTTATATTAATTATTTTATAGTTAATTAATTTAGCTTAAACTGTTTCGTTAAAGAATATTTTGCATGATTTTCTATTTTTTAAAATCATTAAAAAAAAAAGAGTAAGTACGTTTTGTTTTTTTTTTAAATTTATCAAAATTATGTTTTATTTTTTATTCTTCAGTGGATTTATTAATTTTTCAGTTAATTAGTGGTAAATTCTTTTTTTTTTTTTAATATAAAATGTTGCTTCTTTTTCAGACACTATGGTTTGTACTGGTTGTTGCTCTACTTTAGATCATATAGTTACATATTTGTTCAAACAGCTTTATCAGAAAGGTATGTTAAATTTTGTATTATACATGAATTTTAAATGACGATTATAGTTTTTGAATTTTAATAATTTTTTAATTTATTCTTTGATTGTAGATTTGAAAATTTTTAAATAATAATAAAGACTATTATTAATTCTAGCGGGAGTTTATCCGGGTAAAAAAAATTCTGTAGTTCAAGGAAGTGGAGAACTCTTTTTACAAGTACTGAAACAACATCCTGAGATTCTTCAACAAATACTGAGTACTGTTCTCAATGTGATAATGTTTGAAGATTGTAGAAATCAATGGAGTATGTCAAGGCCTCTATTAGGTTTAATACTTTTAAATGAAGAGGTAAATATATTTATTTTTATCATAAATAATTAAATTTAGTTTCTTTTTGCAATATTAAAATTTCAAATACACAAAAAATATTTAAAGTAGAAAAAAATTCAGCTTTTTAAATTTAAATTTTTGTGCAAAACTTAATTTTATTTTAATAATTTTTGAATACTTTGTCTAATTCTCCAAATTATGATTCAAATTCTATTTTTTGTGTCAATTTCGTACACAGGGAAAAGATATAATTATTTTATAAAATTGATCGGTATTTTTATTTAAAAAAAAAATTGAAATTTTGAATTTTTTTAAAACTAATAATATATAAGTGTTCATCATGATGAGGAAGCTAAATGGTCAATAAATAAACAACTTTTTAACTTGTTATTTTTTTAAATACGAACATGAAAATTATATTAGGCTGAAAATGATATAAAATAAAATTATGTAATTTTTCAATATAAAAAAATTGTGTAGAAACCCTATAAATTTTCAATGAAAAATATCAATTTATTTTAATACATGTGGTAATATTTTTTTTTATTACAGTATTTCAATCAATTGAGAGAGAATATTATAAGAAGTCAGCCAGTTGATAAACAGGCAGCAATGGCTCAATGGTTTGAAAATTTAATGGATGGAATCGAGAGAAATCTACTCACAAAAAATAGAGACAGGTAATTATATCATTTATTTATTTATATTTTTAAACTGGAATGATGATTTTAAAAAAAAAATCAAAAAAATACGTTTTTTTTATTATATATATTTTTTTTTAATTACGTAACATTTTTCAAAAAGTACCTATATTTTTGAGTCGTTTATTTCTTAATAAATACTTAAACGATAAATTTAATAATTACAAGTAACAGGAAAAATTTATATTTTTATCAAAGAAAATAACAGTTTTTAATTAAAAATAATATATTTAATAATGATAAATTAATTTGTACAAAATTAAAAGTTAAGCCTCGGATTATACGACTATTTCATATTTTTTAACATTTTTCGACTTATTTTAAGATAATTGAATTTGTGAAGAATTTTATCAAAATTATTAAAAATAATTAATTTAGAGAAGAATTTTAATTAAAAATTTGTTTAAAAATTTAAATAAAGACGTATTTTGTTTAAATATTTTATAAGAAAAAGTGGAAAAAGTCGCATCGTATTAAACTATTTTTCAATTAAAAATTTCATAAAATACAATAATTGTTTAAAATTAAAAAAAAAAAAATTAGCAAGTTTGAAACATTACAAAGTTTTTTTTAGATTTTATTTTTTCAAAATTTTTAAATATTTTTTAAATTGCTCAATACTTTTTTAAAATATAATTAATAATTTTCAGTTAATTTAATTTTCTTTCTGATTACATAATTAATTTTTATTAATTATCAATTAATTACATTTTTTGAAAAAAAAACATAAATTCAAAATTTCCATTTGCAATGAAATATTTATAGAAAATACAAAAAAAAAAATATTTAGCAAAACTAATTTTTTTGTAATTTTAAAGATTATAAAAAATCATCGAACATTGACTTTATCAAAAATATTTATTTCTAAAATTTTAATATTTATATTTTAAAATTTTTACTGAAAAATTTTATTTTTTTTTACTATCAATTTACAACTAAAATGAGCTTACTCATTATAAACATTCTGTCAATAAGAAAATGCATTCGTCAATAATATCTTTTATCCCAATAATCTCTGCCTTTTCGTATACAGTATACATAAGTGACAAAGAATATTGTAATCATAATTGACACAACATAATTAATTGTTAATTATTGTTCGTCACTTTTTCGATAGATTTTTTCTTGGATTTTCGTTGTTGGTACCGTTAACAATCGAACTAATAGTTTTACAAGTTTATTAAATTTAAAAATTAACTTATCTAAATTATTTTTGCTGTATTAACTAATTATGAGCTGTCTTAACTAAAAAATCACTATTTACATAATATTAAACTGATTTTTCTCTGTGTATAAATAAATAATAACTTGAAAAATTAGAAATATACCTATTATTAATTTATTACTCCACGGATGCAGAATTATTATTAATATTATTATTATTATTTTAAAATAACCACTGCTTGCGCGCGTGTAATTATGTTAGTAAAAAATATAAAATTTTGAATTGTCATAAATTTAACAAAAAAACTACATCAATTTAAATTTGCAGGAAAATTTATTTTAAATTTAAAATCGTTTTTAAATCAATTATTTAAAAACAAATTAATTTAAAAAAAAAAAATTTTATTTAAAAAATCTGTAAAACTTGATTATTTTTGCCTGAAATTTTTTTTTAAATAAAATTTTGAAAATTTGTCTTACAATTAGTTTGTTTCTGAAATATTTGAAATCAATTTTCTTGATAATATTAATTATAGAATTATTTTCATTACAAAATTAATAAAATGAATTTAATATCTAATAACATTAGTTATTTAAAGTAAAATATTTATTAATCAATTAAATTTTGTTAAAATAAAGAAAAATCGACTTTTTTTGTACCTCAAAGTCAATCCGAGGCCTGTAACTTAGAATATACAAAATTGAATATTAAATATATAATTTAAAAAAAAGGCTTAAAATATTTTAATAGTAACGACTCTTTGAATTAAATAAAAGGAGTCCTGTATTTTATATTAAATTTATTCATTTATTTAATTATTATTTTTTTTTTTTTGCTCTTCTCTTTATAGGTTTACACAAAATTTATCAATGTTCCGAAGGGAAATAAATGACTCCTTAAAGGGGCCAAATATGACTGCTGTCAATTCAGGAATGGTAGCAGCGCCAGTCAGCATGGATAATTGGGGATAAAAAAAGGACTAGGCATTTGCGTTTTTTTTTCAAAAAAAAAAAAAAAAGCGGGGAGTGTTGATTAGAGGGATGGGTCTATTTTAACAAAGAAAACATATATGATTTTAAATTAAAAATTTTTTTTTTGAGAGAGCAGTCATTTTTTAAATACCAAATTCAGGAAAAAAATTTAAAAAAATAAAAAAAAAATTTATATACACATCAGTGATAAGATAAAATACAATAATAATATAAATTAATAAATTGAAATAAAATGGATGTGTAAATTTTTTGAAAATATAATGAAAAAAAAAAAAAAAAAAAAATGCATTCAATAATAAGAGTATAAATTTATAATGCATGTAGGATGTAGTTTTTTGTAATAAGTATCGAAAATGAAATATGATATTTTTAATCATTGCTGCTTTAATATTTTATCCTTTTTTTTTCTTTAGAAAATAAAATTTGAACAAAAAAAAAACAGCCTTTAAACATTCATATCATGGTCTCAATGAGATAATGAATCGAAAATGGGCTTAACCCTTTGTATAGCATTCCCTGCAATGCAAAGCCTTCTCCTTATTATTTCTTTTAGGCCCATTTCCGGTCAGAAATGTATTGTATATTAATGTTTTTTTTTTTTTTTTAAAAAAAAAATGATATTGCACTCTTTGGTCAATATTTTGCTAGTTTTAGCTATTTTTTTTCTACCAGTGAGTATAGAATTATTTTAAATCATTATTATTATCGTTGATACGATGACCTATAGTAGTGATATTATTTTTTCTCATTATTATTATTTTTTTTTTTTAAGTTCTTGCCTGCCAAATGCTTGTATGCGTGTGTGCGCGCGAGAGTGATGCTATGACTTTATGATATTCTGGAAATGTTTTTAGGCGAATATAAAATAAAAAAAAAAATAATTCAAAGATTTTAAATAAAGTCTGTTGTCTGACTTCCTCTTCCATTAATAATTTTTTTTTTTTTTTTAATTAATGTATTTGATATATATTATCAAATTTTATATAACATTTTAAGTATTTGAATTTTCCCGGAAAATTTGAAACGATATCTATCGGCGAAAATGTGTATTAAATGAACATGGCGCGAATTTGTTTTGTCGTCGTCGCTTGTGTTCGTTTTATCATCAAATTGAGAAACGAATTTATTTACAATTCAATTTGAATAATTATTTTCACAATGTTAATGTTTTCTTAACAATGTTAAAGAGCATTTTGTTTGAGAAATTCAAGAGAGAAAATATTTTACAATTTATGTTAAGAAAGTGATTTGTTTATATTGTGTGATTAAAATAAAAGTGAGGTTAGCCGGTGAAACGCGCACGAAAATGGAGAAAATGATTGAAATAAATAAGACAAGCTGCAAAGAACTTTTAGTGTGGCGAATGTTTCTTGCAATTGTATTAAGTATTGTTTTTCAATTCTTTCTAATGAGTAGCATTATTATTGTGACAAATTTAAATCCCATTAATCCATTTCTTTGGATGCTAAACACGTGGAATGTGATATTTAGTTTTCGAATGTGGTGGTATTTTTTGCTATTGGCAACGGTCACATTTCTTCAAGGATTTATGTGCAGTAAAGATTATTTAAATCCACCGAAATATTTATCGAATCGATTTTTTATATTCTGCAGTATGTTGGGACCGAGAAATGTTTTACTTTGTACATTATATATTGTTGTTGGTGGAATTTTGACATGGTTGCATTTATCGCTTAAAGGTGGACCTTACAGTTCACTTACGAAAAATTGCAATAACATTGAAGGCTTATGTCTTGTGGAAGAATATTTCTTTTTACTTCTTGGTGAGTAATGTAGAAAAAAAAAATTAGGGTTTCTATAAATTTTTTTATTTTCAAAATTCAATGTTTTTTTATGACTTAACGAGAAACGATTTAAAAACAAAGTAATATTTTGGATGAAATAAAAATTTGGAGAAATAAAAATTTAGTTACATAAAAATTCGTTCAAAAAAAAATTCCATAAAATAATATGGTTAATTATTTTTTTTTATACTTTTTGTTTATGAATTCAATAATTTTTATTTCTTTAAATTCTTTTACAAATTCAATTATCTTGAACTATTTTTCAGTTAAAAATTTTGTGAAATTTAACAATTGTTTACAATTTTTAAAAAATCAAATAAAATTACCAAAAATTTCAATTTAAAAACCTTTAAAATTTTCCATCAAAAACTTTCTGAAATTTCATAATTTCACTTATAACTCTTCCGAAATTCAATTATTTTTAATGATTTTTATAATATTCGTCGAAAATTCAATTATCTAATTCTTAAACAACAGAAATCACCAAAAAAATTCTTCATCAACTGAAAAATCACCAAAAATTTTAAATATCTCTTAAAGTTCAATTAATTTCAAAAATCTAAATTGTAAATCTTTGAAAATTCAATTACTTTTTAAAAAATATTATCTAAAATTATTTAATAAATTCTGTTCAATTTAATAAAATTTCATTATTGTCTGAAATTTAAAAAAATATTTTGAAATTTACAGGCCTCGGATTATACGACTTTTTTCGACTTATTTTACTAAGAAGCGAATTTTTCGACTTCTTTTTTTTTTTTTTACAAAATTTTTAATCAAAATACATCTTTTTTATTATACAATGTAGATCTTATTATCATTATTTTTAATAATTTAAAAATATTTCTTTAAAAATTAAATTATTTAAAAAAGCTTCAACTTAATTATTTTCCGCAAATTTTTTTTTTTTTACCATTAAAACTAAAAACTATGCAAAAATTTTAAATTCAAATTATTTGCATGAATTAGACTTTAAAAAAATTTTTAAATGGAACTTTAATTTTTTTTTTTTTAGAAATTTGTCCTATTTAATTAAAATTTTAAAAATTTGTCTTAGTTCGGTTTTGAAATATTCGAAATAAATTTTCTTGATAAGTAATATTCGTGTAGAATTATTCTTATTGAGGAATGAAAAAATAAATTAAATAATATACAATAACAGTAGAGATTTAAAGTAAAATTTTTTTTTTTTTTAATATAAATTCTCGATCCGAGGCATGAATTTAATTATTTCTAAAAATTTCAACTATAACTCTTTCAAAGTTCAATTATTTAAAAATAATTTTAAATATTTCTTTAAAAATTCAATTATTTAAATTCCATGTATTGTAGAAATTCTGATTTTAATTTTGTTTAGTTGAAAACAAAATTGGATAATATCTAATTCAGAGAATTTTTTTTTTTTCAGGTGGTTTTTGGAGTGGATTATATTTTTTTACAAAATATAATATTTACGCTCTACAATTTCTACAGTTCTCAATAATTCCACAAACAAAATTTTCCCAAATCAAAAGAGCAATACATGAATTATTACCGGGAGCAATGTCAAGTGCTATTTGGCCAACTCTTTATTTCGTATGTTTTTACTGTTTATTTGGAGCATGGTGTAGAACATTTTTAATGTATCTCATTCCATTTTCACTTGAGAATGAGCCATTGGATAAAATTTCAAATCTACTAAATATATCGTTAATTTTTTATTTATGGCTTTATTGTTCTCTATTTGTTGTTATGGCAAATACAATGCATCTAATGTTTCAAGCATCATTAACCGAATGGATTTCATTTGATATTGAACGTCACACTGTCTTTAATAATGAAAAACCAAATATTACACTTGCCGAAGTTTTAACAATGGAAGATATACCAATTATTCGACAATTAGGATATTTGGATCTTGTGACACTAGCCCAAAAGGATAAATCGAGAAGAGCAATTTTATTTACATTAAGTAAACCTGGCGGTCATCCTTATAATTGGAATCAAATTATTGAAAATTGTCTTCTTGCTATTAATGATTATACCATTGAATTGAATTCAATATTTTCAATTAAAGATGTGGAAAAAAAATTAGAAACTGAATCATCAACGGTGACATCGAATATTTATCAAAAATCATATCAATATCATATGAGAAGTTTAGTATCGCCTATTACAAAATTATCAACAGAAACACCATCTGAATCAACAGTCAGCAATGAACAATTTTTTATTCGCCTTTACAAAAATTATAAACAAAATTTGATTACCTATTTATTTTCAAAACCATTAATTTGTTTTATATTTGGTGAACAATTGGATAGTAAAGCGCGTCATGTTTTATCGAAAAGTCAACCAATTATTTGGGCAGCCGATGCTATTTCATCATTGGCAGTTGCATCATTAACTGAAGATCCCTATGGAATTGTACTCAAAGATTTGCCAAGAATTATTGAAACATTATTGAGTGTTAAAAAATCACTTGATAAATTACAAAAAGCCAGTTTAGTTATGAGAAAACCCGTGAGTAATGACAAAATACTGAGACAATGTTTAACGTCTTTACGTAGTGCTACAAGACGAAGTATTTATAGAATTGTTACCACATTTCAAGATTTTATTGATGATTTAAAACTATCGCCTGAAACTGTTGATCAGATGCATTCATTTTTCACATATCGGGAATAATAACAATAATTTAAGGATATTAATCTTTAAATGTGTGTAACAAACTTGATGGATATTCTAAAAGAGACATTATAGTGAATATAAATATAAACATTTAGAATATTTAATGCTATTTTTCTAAAAAAAAAAAAAAAAGAAAAAAAAAAGGTGATAAAATCTTTGTTTACTTTTCTTAATATCAAAAAAATTCAAAAAATTTACAGCAGAAATATTGATGAAATATTTTTTTCTTTTTTTTTGGCTCTAAAATTGAAAGAAAAAACCGTTTAATTTTTAGTTTGAAAACAAATGAAATTGTATAATTTTTTTTTCCTATGTGTTTTCCTTTTTTTTTTTTTTTGTGTGTGTGTCTATAGGTAATTGTATTAAGTTTTCAATCAAAGAACAAAATATTTTCACTTTTCAATAAAAATGATGAAAATTGACATTTTTTTTATTGTATCAAAATTATTCAGAAATATCAATGGTATTTTGCATGAAAATAAAATGTTTATGTAAGAGAACATTTTTGAAAGATAGAATATTTTATCAATTTTTTTTTTGGAACAAAATATTTAATATTAATATTTATTGATTATTAATTAATATTATAATTATAATAATATAATTATTAATTATATTAATTTTTAATATTTAATTAATTTTAATATTTTTTAAAGTTCTAAAATTAACTTTTTTAAGTAAACAAATTCCAAATTTAATTTTTCCGAAATAAAGCAAAATATCTTTGTCATATTATATTAGTTTAAAAAAAAAAAAATTTGCAAAATCTCAAATTTTTGAAGCATTGACCCATAAATAAGAGATATAAATTAAACATAAATATTTACAATGATTTTCTCAAATTAAAAAATATATTTTTTAAAAGTTTATCAATTTTTATTCAAATTTAAAAAAATATTTAATTATTGAAATCAATATTTTGTAAGTTTCATTAGAATTACTTTCATATA
The DNA here is from genome assembly GCF_019393585.1 of Leptopilina boulardi. Lineage (NCBI taxonomy): Eukaryota > Metazoa > Arthropoda > Insecta > Hymenoptera > Figitidae > Leptopilina > Leptopilina boulardi. The sequence goes on along the minus strand of NW_026137659.1, from coordinate 30,519 downwards.
AAATTATTTTAATTTATATTGTTTGATTTTGAAAAAAAAAATTGGTTTAAAAATGTTTTTTTAAACTAAAAATAGTATTTGAAGACTGTTTTTTTCAAACAAAACTTTTATGGAAAATTTACCAAAAAAAAAAAAGTAGAAAATTTATTTGAAATTTCGAAAAATAGATGAAATAAACGAAAAGTAAAAACGATGTAACAAGAGAAATTTCTCTGAGTTAATATAATAATTGAAATTAAAAGTAATTGAATTAAAAAAAAATTCAATTATCAAATAATTAAATTCTTAATGAATCAATTTTTATAAATTTCTTTTTTAAAACAATTGAAATTTTTCCATAATTGAAATGTTAAATTGATTTTTTTTTGTTAAGAAATTAAACAATAATATAATTAATTCTTATTAATTAATATTAGTGTTATTTAATTTTTAAATTTTTAAAAAATGAATAACAGATAATAATATAGTAATTTCGTACTAGTGGGAAAGACAAAATTGTAAAACTTTGCAAAAAGTACACAATGGGAAAATAAAATTTATCTATCTATATAGTTAAGATATCTTAACTATATGTATAAAAAAAAAAAATATATATATATATATATATATATATATATATATATATATATATATAGTAATTTCGATTTTTTAAAATACTTCTGTTTTTATTTTAATATTTTCTCTTTTACATTATTGTTTTATATCAATATCAATAATTTAAATTTAGTGATTTCAATTTCCGGTGGTAGATGACGCTCAAAGGCGCCAATTTTAAATCAAAATATTTGTTTTGGATTTAAATTCTCTCTCTTCCGAAATTTTCACATTTTAAAAATTAAATATTTAAAATTTTAAACAAAAAAAAAGTATAAAATTAAGATAATATTGTAGGTAAGATAATTTAATGATTATTATTTTCTAATAATATTGAAGTTTCAGTTAATTGGTTTTTTGTTATGGTAGCCCTGCCGATACTGGCGCAATGCACGCACAACGATGGCAATTGGTATAACTTTCTAAATTTTGCAACACTGTAAACACTTTTTGTGATAAGTAAACTATTGTATTAATTATTTATTTATTACATATTATTTTTTATCATCAAATTTCATTTTCAAAAGATTCGCTTTTCAAAATAGGTATAGTACAATTAATTTTTATTTTATTCTGCATGTTTTCGAGGTTATACACATTTATGCGTTATAAAGACGCTTTACAATTATATATACAAATGCAACAATGCAGTTTTTTTTTACGATTTGCAAAATAATCAAAAAAATTATATTCTTTTAACATGTTATATCAAATAATATCTGTGTCTATGAGTGTTCAAATATAGGTTTCATTGTTTGTATATACACAAACTCTTTTTTGAAAAAAAAAATTCACGAAGATTTCTTGTTAGACATAACCTATAAATGCTTTATTTGATAAAATCTATTGTTATTTTAAATACCTTTTAATTATTTAACAAAAAATGTAACTAATAGTCATAAATTGCAGCAAAAAAAAATTTTTTTAAATAGTTTATAGCAAAGAATTGTTTTTACATAATTTAAATTATGTAATGTATTTTGTAAAAAAAATTATAAATACGTTTTAAAATTTTAAGTTTATATATATATATATATATATTTTTTAATGGCAATAAATAATTTAATTTTATATTAGAAGCCCAATTATGGAAATAAAAGAATTAGATAGTTCTACGACACATGCAATAGTTCAAATGTCAGAGACTGATGCTCTTGGAAAAAGCATTCGTCTCGTCCCTTGTTTATGGATCGCAAAAACTGACGACAAATGGGTTTGCTTATATCCACAAAAAAAAGATAGCTCTCAAGTTGAAAGTATGGTCAAAGGTAGTGTTCCACCTCGTGCAGATTTTGACCGTTACGACATTAAAATTGTAAAAGAAGCAAGTACGTTCTTTTATATTTTTCAGAGTCTACAAATTATAACTTTATTAACTATTATTATTATTATTATTATTATTATAAATAGTTTATTAATCAACAATTTGACGGTTAATAATAAAAAGCATATATTATTATTATTATTATTATTATTATTATTATTATTATTAATATTTAAATTAATTAATTTATCATCTTTATTAATCAATTAATATTTATAAAAATACAATTTTTTAAAAGTAAAATATAAGCCAAAAGTTTTGAACGTTCAAATGAACGAAATATTTTTTTTAATCTATAAATTATTAAAAATTATGATGACAATGTCAAATAAAATAGTAAATTACATAATTATTAAATTAATAACTTCTTTTTAGATATTTAAAATAATATTTTGTAATAAAATTCGTACATAAAGAAATTGCAAAAAAAAAAAATTCGTTCATTTAAACGTTCAAAACTTTCGGCTCATCAGAAAAATAGCAAAAATATTAAATAAAATTTATTATTATTATTATTATTATTATTTGTTTGTATTAAAATTCCAGAAAGTTTTGAAGAAGGTGAAAGGAAATTAAATCGAATTTTTGATATTGATAACGCTGAAACTTCTTCAGATTATTTTGCTAATGAAAGTAATTCAAGGAAAAGGTTTAGAAATTGCGAATACGACGAATCGAATGAACCATTTTATGCTGAAGGTAAAAATTACAATTAATTTTTTCTAACAAAATGAAAAATATATTTATAATTAATTATATTTTTTTTTTCTATTAATTCATAGACAACTCGGTATATAATCTTAATAGTCCAATGAGGATTACACCAGACTTTTCATCAACTAAAGAAAATACTGAGAAAACTGAAAACAATGCCACTGGTGATTTTTCGTATTCCATTATTATTATTATTATTATTATTATTATTATTATTATTATTATTAACGCCTATTTATTTTTTACAATAATTGATAATTTGCTAATATTTCATTAATAATGGTAATTATTACAATTTAATTTTATTTTCTTGAATTTTAATTTTAGATTCTTGGGAAGAATTTTTGGATAAAAAACTAGAGGCAATTGAGACGAGAATAATAACTAAAATTGAATCAGTAAAACGTAGTATTTCACATGAATTGAATAAAAAGACGGAGGAAATTTTAAATCATTTGACATCAAATACTGAAGCTTCAATTTTAGAAAATAATGACACAAACCATGCGATTGGTATTAGATTTCCCGTGGAAAATATGGAACAATTTGCTAAATTATCGCAAACAATATCACAAGATAGTGAAAAGGAGAAGAATATGGTTAGAATAATAATTATTGAAATACACTTAATTATTTTATTTTTATTAATTTAATATTTGAGCAACAAATTTTCAAAAGCTGATAAATCCATTTTTCAAAAAAAAAAAAAAAAAAAAAAAAAAAATGGAGATAAATATAAATTTAATATTTTAAGGACTTCACAAATTGTCCTGTCACTGTTAAATTTAAGAAAAAAAAAACAATGAATTTTCAATTTAAAAACTTTTTGAAATGACTTATAATTTTTATGTTTTTTATTAGAAAAAATTACAAAAATTTGTAAATCACTAAATTACGATAAAGTTTAATTAAAAATAAAACGTCTTGATTATAAAAACATTGTCACAGAAATAAACAATTATAAATTTTTTATTTTAAAAGTAACTGTAGTGATAATGTGAGAAAAATCATTTGTTTCAATTTCTCAAAATAAGAAAATAAGGATTTATCAGGTTTTGTAAACTTACTGCTCATTTATAATTTAATATGAAATTTATTTTTTAATCTATTTTGTTTGATTTAAATGTTTTATTTTTCAGAAAGTATTTTTATATAGAGCACAACGTGGTTGCAGTAGTTTAAAAGGTAGCCTTTCGAAAATGCTTTCATCAGCAATGACAAAAGCAGTACAATTAAAATTTAGTGGACAGGGTCGAAAAGTTAAAGGCAAAGGAAAGGAGAATTTCAGTGCAACACCTTTATTTCAATGCATAGACGGTATGATTGTTTTTTTTTTTTTTTTTTATTTATTTAATTCATTCATTTATTAAATTCATCAATGAATGATTCTCCGCATAGCGCACAATTTCATGTCCCTCATATTTTTTTTTAAGAAATTAGTTGCACATGTGGTAATAAATCCAACGTGAAATATTAATTTTGATATTTACAAATAGAAGCAAATAGGCGTTTTTATTTATAATTTAATTATATATTGATTGAAAAAGATAAACAGGGTGGTCATCGAACTTTGAAACACCTTAAAAATCGGGAAAACAATGTGAATTTAGTTACACCTTTGAAAGAACTGTGAATTCGCCTTGAACTTTTTAATTCAAACTTGAAATTTTATTTAAATATTAACATTTTTATTTTATTTTAAATTCAGGGAAATTTTACGTTAAACCGATATTTTTCTTAATTACGTTTAAATCAAGTTTTATTATTTTTTAATAATTATATGAAGGTGGCAAAAGGGGTAAAATGAAAAAAATTTTACGGGCGTTGAAAACTACCTGAAAAGTCCTTCAGAAAATCCTATTTACAAATTAAAATTTATAAAGTTTTATTATAGTTATAAAAATTAAAAACTATTAATTAAAATTTCAACTCCCACTAATTTATATAATTTTTTCTTTAATAAGCTAATATTTTAGAGATTTGTTACTCTCGCATATAGAACAACAATTTACCAAAGTATTAAGACAATTCAATAACTTTTAATTTAAAGTGACTATTTTCTCAGAGAATAACTCATAAGTGAAAAATTATTAAAATTAAACTTAAGAATTTTAAAATATATTTCAAAAATATATCGTAGCGATCTCGGGGAATTTTCAAGGAAATTTTATTACCTTTATATCTGCCTCTCAAACTTTTTGTTTACATTTAAGTACAAAAGATATCTTAAATTAAAGGTCATAATAATAATGGGCGGATTAAAAATCCGAAAAATAATTAAATCAGTTGCAATTCGAGTATTGACCTGTTTACAATGTTATATGTAAATTTTGTAATTTCCAAATAAAAATTTAGCTGTATTTTTTTTTTTGTTCCTGGAGTGTACAAAATTCTTAAAATCGCGATCGACTAAATTTTTAGAAGAAAATATTTTATTTTTTAATTTAATTTAAAAACATGGTTTTCAGTTGGTTTGAAAAATTTTAAATCGCGTGTGTTTCCGGCAGATTTTATTTTCCGAAAAATATATGATGCATTTGTTACAGGCAAAAGTTAGAGGTAACATTTTTATTAATAATAATTACATGCAATTGTTTTTGTACTAAAAAATTTGAAAATACATTAATTTTTTTTTTTTTTTTTACAAAAAGTTTAGTACCATTTTCAAACTCACAAAATTGTTTAAAAGTATTAATTATATTTTACATTTAAAGTACTAGGGTAAGTGTACCAATTACGGCGCATTCATGAAAAATAACTATTATTACTATTATATTTAATATAACTGTTGCCAAATGATTAAAAAAAAATTATTTCCATCTTTTTTTGATACAATTACTTATAAAGATGCACATTTAAACAATTATTAATTTAATTATTTGAGATCAAATTTTTTTCCGCGCCGCAATTGAAACATTTTTAAGATTTCCATTTGCTCTAATTTCGGCGGGCAAAGTATCTTCAAAATACACATAAATTTTGGTCACCGAAATTGATACACCGAAACTGATACAAACGCGTCGCAATAAAAAATTACGGTATTAGTTTTAATTTCTCATATTTGTTTAAATAATCGATTTTTATAAAGTTAAAATTTTTTTTTAATATCTTAATAACATAAGCTTTTAGTTTAATAAGTCTTAAATTGAGTTTATAAAATAGAAACGTCGAATTTTCTATTTCAAAGGTGTTTTGACTCGAATCGCGCCGCAATTAGTACATTTTGAAATAATTTGATTTACAGTCACTGCTAAAGGTTATTGAACATTAACTATAGGAAAAATATTTTTCATATCTGGAAAAATTTGGGAATTTTTTTTTTTTTTTTAAGTTTCAGTGGTCACCTTATCAAAAATCATTTCTCACAAGTATCATATCGTCGAATAACACAGAATAATTACGCAGTTATTAATTGATTATAATTAACAAATTTACGATTGATTAACGATTGAAAAAAAAATATATTTTTCACTCAAAAAATAATAATTAATTTTTTGCCTACAATTTTTTTTTTTTGCCAAAAATTATTGATCAAGAAACGATTGCAACAAATTTTTTAGATAAAAAAAATAATAATTTGCATAGAAAAATAGTTTTTTAAATATTTTTTTTTTATATTTAAATATTTTTAAATATATTTTTTCTTATTCTTATTGTAAAAAAAAATAAGAGATACGTATTTTTTTTATAGTCAAATTTTTGAGTTACGAATTTTCAAAATTTTGTTGAGTCAAAAGTCATGCCTCGGATTATACGACTTTTTTTTTACAAAATTTTTTAAACAAAATACAATTTTTCTCTAAGTTAATTATTTTAAATAATTTAAATAATAAATTCTTCACAAATTCATTAAAAATTTAAAGAAATTTAACAATTATTTACAATATTAAAAAAAAAAAATTAGCAAATAAAATTACCAAAAATTTCAAATTCAAAATCTTTTAAAATTTTCCATCTAAAAACTTTCTAAAATTTAATAATTTTAACTATAACTCTTTTGATATATAATTTTTTTAACTTATTTTTTTTTGTTTTTTTTTTTGATTTTCTTCAAAAATTCAATTATTTGAAAGCCTTTTTTTAATTATTAAAAACTTTTGAAATTCAATTTTTGTCGGTAATTTCTAATAAATTCATTATCAACAGAAATCACAAAAAATTTCAATTAAAAATCACTTGAAGTTTAAAATTCAAATATGAATATTGTAAATCTTTGAAAATTTAATTACTTATAAAAAATGTTATTTAAAATTATTTTTATAAAATATTTTCAATTCGGTTAAATTTAATTATTTCTAAAAATTTAAACTATAACTCTTCCATAGTTTAATTATTTTAATATTTTTTTTTAAAAATCTAATTATTTAAAAAAATTTAAATAAAAACTCTAAAATTGAATTGTTTTCAGAATTTTTTTTTTTTTTTTAGAAATTTCTCCTACTTAATTGTACTTGTGGAATTAATAAATTGGATTTAATATCTAATAACATTAGTTATTTGCGTGGAATCGAATATGTTTTATTTTTAAATATAAATTATTTTAAATTTAAATAAATTGTTAAAATTATGATAACAGAATTGACAAAGAATTATTAATAATAATTATTACAGAAAATAATTAATAACAATAAATGAATTAAATCTTTTTAGATTATTTTTAATTATTTAATTATACAATTGAAGACGATTTCGTTAATATTTGATTAAGACATTAAAAGATATCAATTATTTAATTTAATATTTGAAAGATATATAAATTAAATTTGATTTAATTTAAGAAAATAATTTGAATTACATATTAGATCTCAAAAAATTTGTAAATTTTTTTTGTAAATCTGTTCATAATTGAAATTTTTTTATTTTTTCATAAAAATTTTGTCGAAAATTTAAATTAGAATAATTTTCATTAATCAGACAAGAAGAGCTTTTTTTTATTATTATTATTACATTTTATTTATTTATAATTTACGGGCAATAAACAATTGGGAAATTTTTATTATTTAGTTGGGAATTCCACAAAAAATCGGAACTTCACTCAACAATTTGTACAGTAAAACGTACAAATGCCTTCCACTTGAAGTTGCTGCTAGAAAATGAATATTTGCGGTTAGTCTTGTATTTTCGTACTCTTTGCCGACAGATCTGCCAAATGATCAGGTGTCATCAATGGTCATCACTAGAAAAGTTTGTTTTGATCGGTTGGTTTTTTCGATAGCGGCTTTTGTAAATTCTTCAATGTTTTAGAAATAATTCCGAGTGTTAAAATAATTAAATGTGTTCGGGAATTAAATGTTAAAGTGATTGATAAAAGGATTATGCAATCAATTGCAGGTGAGTAACACTTTCAAACAACATGTAGGTTAGAAAAATGTAAACAATAACACAAATGATGTTTTTATATTTGGAAAATAAAACCAATAATTCTCTTATGATTTCAGTATTTTCCCCGTCAATTAAATGTGGAACTTTGTTTACATACTGAAATAATTATTTTTTATCACTAATTTTTAATTATTTGTCTTTTACAGTAAAACTGTGATTTAGACAATTTTGTTAAAAACAGGCTTTTTTCTTTTCGATTTTAAGATTTCTTTTTCCTCTCATTTTATTTTTTCTTCGGTTTTTACTCGTCGATTTACGGAAATCAGATTTATAACGACAATTTTGTGTTTTGAATTTTTAGTTATTATACGAAAGACAGCAACTACGAACAGAGGAGACATTATAAAGAGGAATTCAACAATCTTTGTCCGGAATATAAACAATTATAAAAATACGTTAACAGTAAAAGTCGATATTATAAGTGGCAGCAGCAATATAATATAGTGAAAGCTCAGGGGAATTTTCAAGAACTCAAGGTAATTGTTTGAAATATTTTTTGCTAAATAGATAAAGTAAAATATTTTTTATATTTTGTTTGAGCCAATTTATATTTCCCCCAGAGTCCTTGTCGGATATTTATTAGTAAAATTTGATAATTCATGGAAATAATTTTTGTAAAATCACTCAATTTCTAATTCATCTTTTAGAGCTTACTTATAATTTATAAGAACTTACAAGCAGAAAAAAACGTAAAATTTGTGTTTGATGCACAAAAACATTTTATATAAATTTTCTTGATTTTTTTCGATTTTTAACGGTATTGGATTCTTAAAAAAGATGAAAAAAATTCAAACTTCGGGAATTATTTAAAGTTAACAGATTTACCTTCGTTTCAAAACTAATTTAAAAGACAATGAAAAATTGTAGATTTCTTTGTAAATTATTACAGATTTATGAATTTTGTTTCTCCCAATTGAATTTTAATTCTCAAAAAGTATATTACAAAATTTTTTACATTTCAGATAAAAATAAAAATTTTTAAAGATTACAATATGAATAACGATCCGGTCTTCAAGCAACGTAACACGAGACACGATTATTTGCATGGAAAATTGACTCACTTAAAGAATTTGGTCGAAGAATTTGATACGAAGCATTTCGGTGTTAATGGTAACAAGACAAGATTTTGAAGAAGAAAAATATTTGTTTAATTGAAAATTGTTGGATAGAAAATTAATTTGGCTTAATATATAAAATATGAAAAAAATTTAATAAACATTAATAGATTTAAAGAAGTTAATTTCAGAAATAAATAAAAAAAGAACAATAAACGAAATTAAACACAAGAAAATACTAAACAAAAATAATGTTACAAATAAATTTCCTTTCATTAAAGAAAATATTAATATATTGATAATATATTTTTTTAAGTTAGAAAAATGTTAATTATTTTTAATAAAAATTTGATTAACAAAATTAATCTGGTTTCAATTTATAATGACGATTAAATAAAAAATGTCTCGTGCCTCTAATAATTATATTGATTTTTTATTGAAGTTATAATGAATAGTAACAATAATTAATAATAACAATTAATTTTAATAAATTTTAATTTCTTTAATTTAATTAATTTGAAAAAAATATAATGAATTTTTCTTAATTTTGGGGTGGCGCAACGTTTGTATGAGGTTATTAATGACGGTTGTCCACTCCTCCCTCGTGAAACTTACATCCCCTTTCTTCTTTCACTGAACGTAAGCTATAAAAAGAAATTTTTTGATAATTATCATTATTATCACAAGTGGAAAGATTCAATGGAACGTGCTAATTAGAAATTCCGTTAGAATTTCGATTTTCATTAGAAGTTTTTTCCTTTTTTTGTAAAAAGTATTTGTTTTTTACATAATTATATTGAAATTTCTCTTTTCAATAACCTTTCGACAATTGCCAATAAGAATTCACATGAAAATTTCAAAGAGCACTTTTCTATAAATCTATCCAGGTAAGTAGATTTAGAAATTTAAGGTAATTTTTTACCTATAGTTAGAGACGAACATAACATTAAATTTTTTATCAAATTTTATATCACTTTTGACCTAAAGGTCAATAAGATCAAGGGGAAAAACAAGTTCGCAGATAGTTCAAAAATTTTGAACAAAGTGTTTTTTTCGCCTCCAATACTTTGCCATACATGGCCCATAGTTCGACCATAGTCCAAAAATTTTGAAAAAAGTGTTTTCCTCCCCTCCCATACTTTGCCATACTTGGTCCATAGTTCAAAAATTTTGAGAAAAGTGTTTTTCTCGCCTCCCATACTCCGCCATACTTGGCCCATAGTTCGCCCACAGTTCAAAAATTTTGAGAAAAGTGTTTTTCTCGCCTCCTATACTCCGCCATACTTGGCCCATAGTTCGCCCATAGTTAAAAAATTTTGAGAAAAGTATTTTTCTCGCCTCCCATACTCCGCCATACTTGGCCCATAGTTCGCCCATAGTCCAAAAATTTTGAAAAACGTGTTTTTCTCGCCTCCCATACTCCGCCATACTTGGCCCATAGTTCGCCCATAGTTCAAAAAATTGGAAAAAAGTGTTTTCCTCCCCTCCCATACTTTGCCATACTTGGCCCATAGTTCGCCTATAGTCCAAAAATTTTGAAAAACGTGTTTTTCTCGCCTCCAATACTCCGCCATACTTGGCCCATAGTTCGCCCATAGTTCAAAAATTTAGACAAAAGTGTTTTCCTCCCCTCCCATACTTTGCCATACTTGGCCCATTGTTCGCCCATAGTTCAAAAATTTTGAGAAAAGTGTTTTTCTCGCCTCCAATACTCCGCCATGCTTGGCCCACAGTTCGCCCATAGTTCAAAAATTTAGAAAAAAGTGTTTTCCTCCCATCCCATAGTTTGCCATACTTGGCCTACAGATTGCCCATAGTTTACAAAAGTTTGAGAAAAGTGATTTTCTCGCCTCCCATACTCTGCCATACTTGACCCATAGTTCGCCCATAGTTCAAAAAAAAAGAAAAAAGTGTTTTCCTCCCCTCCCATACTTTGCCATACTTGGCCCATAGTTCGCCTATAGTCCAAAAATTTTGAAAAACGTGTTTTTCTCGCCTCCCATACACCGCCATACTTGGCCCATTGTTCGCCCATAGTTCAAAAATTTTGAGAAAAGTGTTTTTCTCGCCTCCAATACTCCGCCATGCTTGGCCCATAGTTCGCCCATAGTTCAAAAATTTAGAAAAAAGTGTTATCCTCCCATCCCATAGTTTGCCATACTTTGCCCATAGATTGCCCATAGTTTACAAAAGCTTGAGAAAAGTGATTTTCACGCCTCCCATACTCTGCCCTACTTGACCCATAGTTCGCCCATGGTTCAAAAATTTTGAAAAAAGTTTATTTCTCGCTGCCCATACTCCGCCATATTTGGCCCACACTTCGCCCATAGTTCAAAAAGTTTGAAATAAGTGTTTTTCTCGCCTCCCATAGTTTGCCAATACTTGGCCCATAGTTCGCCCATACTTCAAAAAATTGGAAAAAAGTGTATTTCTCGCTTCCCATACTCCGCCATACTTGGCCCATAGTTCGCCTATAGTCCAAAAATTTTGAAAAACGTGTTTTTCTCGCCTCCCATACTCCGCCATACTTGACCCATTGTTCGCCCATAGTTCAAAAATTTTGAGAAAATTGTTTTTCTCGCCTCCAATACTCCGCCATACTTGGCCCATAGTTAGCCCATAGTTCAAAAATTTATAAAAAAGTGTTTTCCTCCCATCCCATAGTTTGCCATACTTGGCCCATAGATTGCCCATAGTTTACAAAAGTTTGAGAAAAGTGATTTTCTCGCCTCCCATACTCTGCCATACTTGACCCATAGTTCGCCCATGGTTCAAAAATTTTGAAAAAAGTTTATTTCTCGCTGCCCATACTCCGCCATATTTGGCCCACACTTCGCCCATAGTTCAAAAATTTTGAAATAAGTGTTTTTCTCGCCTCCCATAGTTTGCCAATACTTGGCCCATAGTTCGCCCATACTTCAAAAATTTTAAAAAAAGTGTATTTCTCGCTTCCCATACTCCGCCATACTTGGCACATAGTTCGCCCATAGCCCAAAAATTTTGAAAAACGTGTCTTTCTCGCCTCCCACACTCTGCCATACTTGGCCCATAGTTCGCCCATAGTTCAAAAAGTTTGAAAAAAGTCTTTTTCTCTCCTCCCATACTCTGCCATACTTGACCCATAGTTCGCCCATGGTTCAAAAATTTTGAAAAAAGTTTATTTCTCGCTGCCCATACTCCGCCATATTTGGGCCACACTTCGCCCATAGTTCAAAAAGTTTGAAATAAGTGTTTTTCTCGCCTCCCATAGTTTGCCATACTTGGCCCATAGTTCGCCAATACTTCAAAAAATTGGAAAAAAGTGTATTTCTCGCTTCCCGTACTCCGCCATACTTGGCCCATAGTTCGCCTATAGTCCAAAAATTTTGAAAAACGTGTTTTTCTCGCCTCCCATACTCCGCCATACCTGGCCCATAGTTCGCCCATAGTTCAAAAAAATGGAAAAAAGTGTTTTCCTCCCCTCCCATACTTTACCATACTTGGCCCATAGTTCGCCCATAGTTCAAAAATTTAGACAAAAGTGTTTTCCTCCCCTCCCATACTTTGCCATACTTGGCCCATAGTTTGCCCATAGTTCACAAAAGTTTGAGAAAAGCCATTTTCTCGCCTCCAATACTCCGCCATGCTTGGTCCATAGTTCGCCCATAGTTCAAAAATTTAGCAAAAAGTGTTTTCCTCCCATCCCATCCTTTGCCATACTTGGTCCATAGTTAGCCCATAGTTCAAAAATTTAGAAAAAAGTATTTTCCTCGCCTCTCATACTCCACCATACTTGGCCCACACTTCGCCACATAGTTCAGAAATTTGGAAAAAAGTGTTTTCCTGCCCTCCCATACTTTGCCATACTTGGCCCATAATTTGCCCATAGTTCAAAAATTTAGAAAAAAGTGTTTTCCTCCCCTCCCATCCTTTGCCATACTTGGTCCATAGTTAGCCCATAGTTCAAAAAGTTTGAAAAAAGTGTTTTTCTCTCCTCCCATACTCTGCCATACTTGACCCATAGTTCGCCCATGGTTCAAAAATTTTGAAAAAAGTTTATTTCTCGCTGCCCATACTCCGCCATATTTGGCACATAGTTCGCCCACAGTTCAGAAATTGAAAAAAGTGTTTTCCTCCCCTCCCATACTTTGCCATACTTGGCCCATAGTTCGCCCATAGTCCAAAAATTTTGAAAAACGAGCTTTCTCGCCTCCCATAGTTTGCCATACTTGGCCCATAGTTCGCCCATAGTTCAAAAAGTTTGAAAAAAGTGTTTTTCTCGCCTCCCATACTCCGCCATACTTGGCCCATAGTTCGCCCATAGTTCAAAAAGTTTGAAAAAAGTGTTTTTCCCGCCTCCCATACTCCGCCATACTTGGCCCATAGTTCGCCCATAGTTAAAGAATTTTGAGAAAAGTGTTTTTCTCCCCTCCAATACTCCGCCATACTTGGCCCATAGTTCAAAAATTTAGAAAAAAGTGTTTTCCTCCCCTCCTATAGTTTGCCATACTTGGCTCATAGTTTGCCCATAGTTCAGAAAAGTTTGAGAAAAGTGATATTCTCGCCTCCGATACTCCGCCATACTTGGCCCATATTTCGCCCACAGTTCAGAAATTTGGAAAAAAGTGTTTTCCTCCCCTCCCATACTTTGCCATACTTGGCCCATAGTTCGCCCATACTTCAAAAATTTTGAAAAAAGTGTTTTTCCCGCTTCCCATAGTTTGCTATACTTGGCCCATAGTTCGCCCATATTTCAAACATTTTTTTTTAAAAAAGTGTTTTTCTCGCCTCCCATACTCCGCCATACTTGACCCATAGTTCGCCCATAGTTCAAAAAGTTTGAAAAAAGTGTTTTTCTCGCCTCCCATACTCCGCCATACTTGGCCCATAGTTCGCCCATAGTTCAAGAATTTTGAGAAAAGTGTTTTTCTCCCCTCCAATACTCCGCCATACTTGGCCCATAGTTCAAAAATTTAGAAAAATGTGTTTTCCTCCCCTCCCATAGTTTGCCATACTTGGCCCATAGTTTGCCCATAGTTCAGAAAAGTTTGCGAAAAGTGATATTCTCGCCTCCGATACTCCGCCATACTTGGCCCACACTTCGCCCATAGTTCAAAAATTTTGAAAAAAGTGTATTTCTCGCTGCCCATACTCCGCCATATTTGGCCCACACTTCGCCCATAGTTCAAAAAATTGGAAAATAGTGTTTTCCTCGGCTCCAATACTTTGCCATACTTGGCCCATAGTTCGCCCACAGTTCAGAAATTGAAAAAAGTGTTTTCCTCCCCTCCCATACTTTGCCATACTTGGCCCATAGTTCGCCCATAGTCCAAAAATTTTGAAAAAAGTGTTTTTCTCGCCTCCCATACTCCGCCATACTTGACCCATAGTTCGCCCATGGTTCAAAAATTTTGAAAAAAGTTTATTTCTCGCTGCCCATACTCCGCCATATTTGGCCCATAGTTCGCCCACAGTTCAGAAATTGAAAAAAGTGTTTTCCTCCCCTCCTATACTTTGCCATACTTGGCCCATAGTTCGCCCATAGTCCCAAAATTTTGAAAAACGAGCTTTCTCGCCTCCCATAGTTTGCCATACTTGGCCCATAGTTCGCCCATACTTCAAAAATTTTGAAAAACTTGTCTTTCTCGCCTCCCATACTCTGCCATACTTGGCCCATAGTTTGCCCATAGTTCAAAAAGTTTGAAAAAAGTGTTTTTCTCGCCTCCCATACTCCGCCATACTTGGCCCATAGTTCGCCCATAGTTCAAAAAGTTTGAAAAAAGTGTTTTTCCCGCCTCCCATACTCCGCCATACTTGGCCCATAGTTCGCCCATAGTTCAAGAATTTTGAGAAAAGTGTTTTTCTCCCCTCCAATACTCCGCCATACTTGGCCCATAGTTCAAAAATTTAGAAAAAAGTGTTTTCCTCCCCTCCTATAGTTTGCCATACTTGGCCCATAGTTTGCCCATAGTTCAGAAAAGTTTGAGAAAAGTGATATTCTCGCCTCCGATACTCCGCCATACTTGGCCCATAGTTCGCCCACAGTTCAGAAATTTGAAAAAAAGTGTTTTCCTCCCCTCTCATACTTTGCCATACTTGGCCCATTGTTCGCCCATAGTTCAAAAATTTTGAAAAAAGTGTTTTTCCCGCTTCCCATAGTTTGCTATACTTGGCCCATAGTTCGCCCATATTTCAAACATTTTTTTTAAAAAAGTGTTTTTCTCGCCTCCCATACTCCGCCATACTTGACCCATAGTTCGCCCATAGTTCAAAAATTTTGAAAAAAGTGTATTTCTCGCTGCCCATACTCCGCCATATTTGGCCCACACTTCGACCATAGTTCAAAAATTTGAAAAAAAGTGTTTTCCTCCCCTCCCATAGTTTGCCATACTTGGCCCATAGTTCGCCCATATTTCAAAAATTTGGAAAAAAGTGTTTTCTTCGCCTCCCATACTTTGCCATTCATGGCCCATAGTTCGCCAATAGTCCAAAAATTTTGAAAAACGTGTCTTTCTCGCCTCCCATACTTTGCCATACTTGGCCCATAGTTCGCCCATAGTTCAAAAAGTTTGAAAAAAGTGTATTTCTCGCCTCCCATACTCTGCCATACTTGGGCCATAGTTCGCCCATAGTTCAAAAAGTTTGAAAAAAGTGTTTTTCTCGCCTCCCATACTCCGCCATACTTGGCCCATAGTTCGCCCATAGTTCAAAAATTTTGAAAAAAGTTTATTTCTCGCTGCCCATACTCCGCCATACTTGGCCCATAGTTCGCCCATAGTTCAAAAATTTTGAAAAAAGTTTATTTCTCGCTGCCCATACTCCGCCATACTTGGCCCATAGTTCGCCCATAGTTCAAAAATTTTGAAAAAAGTTTATTTCTCGCTGCCCATACTCCGCCATACTTGGCCCATAGTTCGCCCATAGTCCAAAAATTTTGAAAAACGTGTCTTTCTCGCCTCCCATAGTTCGCCATACTTGGCACATAGTTCGCCCATAATTCAAAAATTTTTAGAAAAGTGTATTTCTCTCCTCCCATACACCGCCATACTTAGCCCATAGTTCGCCCATAGTTCAAAAATTTTGAAAAAAGTTTATTTCTCGCTGCCCATACTCCGCCATACTTGGCCCATAGTTCGCCCATAGTTCAAAAAGTTTGAAAAAAGTGTTTTTCTCGCCTCCCATACTCCGCCATACTTGGCCCATAGTTCGCCCATAGTTCAAAAAGTTTGAAAAAAGTGTTTTTCCCGCCTCCCATACTCCGCCATACTTGGCCCATAGTTCGCCCATAGTTAAAGAATTTTGAGAAAAGTGTTTTTCTCCCCTCCAATACTCCGCCATACTTGGCCCATAGTTCAAAAATTTAGAAAAAAGTGTTTTCCTCCCCTCCTATAGTTTGCCATACTTGGCTCATAGTTTGCCCATAGTTCAGAAAAGTTTGAGAAAAGTGATATTCTCGCCTCCGATACTCCGCCATACTTGGCCCATATTTCGCCCACAGTTCAGAAATTTGGAAAAAAGTGTTTTCCTCCCCTCCCATACTTTGCCATACTTGGCCCATAGTTCGCCCATACTTCAAAAATTTTGAAAAAAGTGTTTTTCCCGCTTCCCATAGTTTGCTATACTTGGCCCATAGTTCGCCCACATTTCAAACATTTTTTTTTAAAAAAGTGTTTTTCTCGCCTCCCATACTCCGCCATACTTGACCCATAGTTCGCCCATAGTTCAAAAAGTTTGAAAAAAGTGTTTTTCTCGCCTCCCATACTCCGCCATACTTGGCCCATAGTTCGCCCATAGTTCAAGAATTTTGAGAAAAGTGTTTTTCTCCCCTCCAATACTCCGCCATACTTGGCCCATAGTTCAAAAATTTAGAAAAATGTGTTTTCCTCCCCTCCCATAGTTTGCCATACTTGGCCCATAGTTTGCCCATAGTTCAGAAAAGTTTGCGAAAAGTGATATTCTCGCCTCCGATACTCCGCCATACTTGGCCCACACTTCGCCCATAGTTCAAAAATTTTGAAAAAAGTGTATTTCTCGCTGCCCATACTCCGCCATATTTGGCCCACACTTCGCCCATAGTTCAAAAAATTGGAAAATAGTGTTTTCCTCGGCTCCAATACTTTGCCATACTTGGCCCATAGTTCGCCCACAGTTCAGAAATTGAAAAAAGTGTTTTCCTCCCCTCCCATACTTTGCCATACTTGGCCCATAGTTCGCCCATAGTCCAAAAATTTTGAAAAAAGTGTTTTTCTCGCCTCCCATACTCCGCCATACTTGACCCATAGTTCGCCCATGGTTCAAAAATTTTGAAAAAAGTTTATTTCTCGCTGCCCATACTCCGCCATATTTGGCCCATAGTTCGCCCACAGTTCAGAAATTGAAAAAAGTGTTTTCCTCCCCTCCTATACTTTGCCATACTTGGCCCATAGTTCGCCCATAGTCCCAAAATTTTGAAAAACGAGCTTTCTCGCCTCCCATAGTTTGCCATACTTGGCCCATAGTTCGCCCATACTTCAAAAATTTTGAAAAACTTGTCTTTCTCGCCTCCCATACTCTGCCATACTTGGCCCATAGTTTGCCCATAGTTCAAAAAGTTTGAAAAAAGTGTTTTTCTCGCCTCCCATACTCCGCCATACTTGGCCCATAGTTCAAAAATTTAGAAAAAAGTGTTTTCCTCCCCTCCTATAGTTTGCCATACTTGGCCCATAGTTTGCCCATAGTTCAGAAAAGTTTGAGAAAAGTGATATTCTCGCCTCCGATACTCCGCCATACTTGGCCCATAGTTCGCCCACAGTTCAGAAATTTGAAAAAAAGTGTTTTCCTCCCCTCTCATACTTTGCCATACTTGGCCCATTGTTCGCCCATAGTTCAAAAATTTTGAAAAAAGTGTTTTTCCCGCTTCCCATAGTTTGCTATACTTGGCCCATAGTTCGCCCATATTTCAAACATTTTTTTTAAAAAAGTGTTTTTCTCGCCTCCCATACTCCGCCATACTTGACCCATAGTTCGCCCATAGTTCAAAAATTTTGAAAAAAGTGTATTTCTCGCTGCCCATACTCCGCCATATTTGGCCCACACTTCGACCATAGTTCAAAAATTTGAAAAAAAGTGTTTTCCTCCCCTCCCATAGTTTGCCATACTTGGCCCATAGTTCGCCCATATTTCAAAAATTTGGAAAAAAGTGTTTTCTTCGCCTCCCATACTTTGCCATTCATGGCCCATAGTTCGCCAATAGTCCAAAAATTTTGAAAAACGTGTCTTTCTCGCCTCCCATACTTTGCCATACTTGGCCCATAGTTCGCCCATAGTTCAAAAAGTTTGAAAAAAGTGTATTTCTCGCCTCCCATACTCTGCCATACTTGGGCCATAGTTCGCCCATAGTTCAAAAAGTTTGAAAAAAGTGTTTTTCTCGCCTCCCATACTCCGCCATACTTGGCCCATAGTTCGCCCATAGTTCAAAAATTTTGAAAAAAGTTTATTTCTCGCTGCCCATACTCCGCCATACTTGGCCCATAGTTCGCCCATAGTTCAAAAATTTTGAAAAAAGTTTATTTCTCGCTGCCCATACTCCGCCATACTTGGCCCATAGTTCGCCCATAGTTCAAAAATTTTGAAAAAAGTTTATTTCTCGCTGCCCATACTCCGCCATACTTGGCCCATAGTTCGCCCATAGTCCAAAAATTTTGAAAAACGTGTCTTTCTCGCCTCCCATAGTTCGCCATACTTGGCACATAGTTCGCCCATAATTCAAAAATTTTTAGAAAAGTGTATTTCTCTCCTCCCATACACCGCCATACTTAGCCCATAGTTCGCCCATAGTTCAAAAAGTTTGAAAAAAGTGTTTTTCTCGCCTCCCATACTCCGCCATACTTGGCCCATAGTTCGCCCATAGTTCAAAAATTTTGAAAAAAGTTTATTTCTCGCTGCCCATACTCCGCCATACTTGGCCCATAGTTCGCCCATAGTTCAAAAAGTTTGAAAAAAGTGTTTTTCTCGCCTCCCATACTCCGCCATACTTGGCCCATAGTTCGCCCATAGTTCAAAAAGTTTGAAAAAAGTGTTTTTCCCGCCTCCCATACTCCGCCATACTTGGCCCATAGTTCGCCCATAGTTAAAGAATTTTGAGAAAAGTGTTTTTCTCCCCTCCAATACTCCGCCATACTTGGCCCATAGTTCAAAAATTTAGAAAAAAGTGTTTTCCTCCCCTCCTATAGTTTGCCATACTTGGCTCATAGTTTGCCCATAGTTCAGAAAAGTTTGAGAAAAGTGATATTCTCGCCTCCGATACTCCGCCATACTTGGCCCATATTTCGCCCACAGTTCAGAAATTTGGAAAAAAGTGTTTTCCTCCCCTCCCATACTTTGCCATACTTGGCCCATAGTTCGCCCATACTTCAAAAATTTTGAAAAAAGTGTTTTTCCCGCTTCCCATAGTTTGCTATACTTGGCCCATAGTTCGCCCACATTTCAAACATTTTTTTTTAAAAAAGTGTTTTTCTCGCCTCCCATACTCCGCCATACTTGACCCATAGTTCGCCCATAGTTCAAAAAGTTTGAAAAAAGTGTTTTTCTCGCCTCCCATACTCCGCCATACTTGGCCCATAGTTCGCCCATAGTTCAAGAATTTTGAGAAAAGTGTTTTTCTCCCCTCCAATACTCCGCCATACTTGGCCCATAGTTCAAAAATTTAGAAAAATGTGTTTTCCTCCCCTCCCATAGTTTGCCATACTTGGCCCATAGTTTGCCCATAGTTCAGAAAAGTTTGCGAAAAGTGATATTCTCGCCTCCGATACTCCGCCATACTTGGCCCACACTTCGCCCATAGTTCAAAAATTTTGAAAAAAGTGTATTTCTCGCTGCCCATACTCCGCCATATTTGGCCCACACTTCGCCCATAGTTCAAAAAATTGGAAAATAGTGTTTTCCTCGGCTCCAATACTTTGCCATACTTGGCCCATAGTTCGCCCACAGTTCAGAAATTGAAAAAAGTGTTTTCCTCCCCTCCCATACTTTGCCATACTTGGCCCATAGTTCGCCCATAGTCCAAAAATTTTGAAAAAAGTGTTTTTCTCGCCTCCCATACTCCGCCATACTTGACCCATAGTTCGCCCATGGTTCAAAAATTTTGAAAAAAGTTTATTTCTCGCTGCCCATACTCCGCCATATTTGGCCCATAGTTCGCCCACAGTTCAGAAATTGAAAAAAGTGTTTTCCTCCCCTCCTATACTTTGCCATACTTGGCCCATAGTTCGCCCATAGTCCCAAAATTTTGAAAAACGAGCTTTCTCGCCTCCCATAGTTTGCCATACTTGGCCCATAGTTCGCCCATACTTCAAAAATTTTGAAAAACTTGTCTTTCTCGCCTCCCATACTCTGCCATACTTGGCCCATAGTTTGCCCATAGTTCAAAAAGTTTGAAAAAAGTGTTTTTCTCGCCTCCCATACTCCGCCATACTTGGCCCATAGTTCGCCCATAGTTCAAAAAGTTTGAAAAAAGTGTTTTTCCCGCCTCCCATACTCCGCCATACTTGGCCCATAGTTCGCCCATAGTTCAAGAATTTTGAGAAAAGTGTTTTTCTCCCCTCCAATACTCCGCCATACTTGGCCCATAGTTCAAAAATTTAGAAAAAAGTGTTTTCCTCCCCTCCTATAGTTTGCCATACTTGGCCCATAGTTTGCCCATAGTTCAGAAAAGTTTGAGAAAAGTGATATTCTCGCCTCCGATACTCCGCCATACTTGGCCCATAGTTCGCCCACAGTTCAGAAATTTGAAAAAAAGTGTTTTCCTCCCCTCTCATACTTTGCCATACTTGGCCCATTGTTCGCCCATAGTTCAAAAATTTTGAAAAAAGTGTTTTTCCCGCTTCCCATAGTTTGCTATACTTGGCCCATAGTTCGCCCATATTTCAAACATTTTTTTTAAAAAAGTGTTTTTCTCGCCTCCCATACTCCGCCATACTTGACCCATAGTTCGCCCATAGTTCAAAAATTTTGAAAAAAGTGTATTTCTCGCTGCCCATACTCCGCCATATTTGGCCCACACTTCGACCATAGTTCAAAAATTTGAAAAAAAGTGTTTTCCTCCCCTCCCATAGTTTGCCATACTTGGCCCATAGTTCGCCCATATTTCAAAAATTTGGAAAAAAGTGTTTTCTTCGCCTCCCATACTTTGCCATTCATGGCCCATAGTTCGCCAATAGTCCAAAAATTTTGAAAAACGTGTCTTTCTCGCCTCCCATACTTTGCCATACTTGGCCCATAGTTCGCCCATAGTTCAAAAAGTTTGAAAAAAGTGTATTTCTCGCCTCCCATACTCTGCCATACTTGGGCCATAGTTCGCCCATAGTTCAAAAAGTTTGAAAAAAGTGTTTTTCTCGCCTCCCATACTCCGCCATACTTGGCCCATAGTTCGCCCATAGTTCAAAAATTTTGAAAAAAGTTTATTTCTCGCTGCCCATACTCCGCCATACTTGGCCCATAGTTCGCCCATAGTTCAAAAATTTTGAAAAAAGTTTATTTCTCGCTGCCCATACTCCGCCATACTTGGCCCATAGTTCGCCCATAGTTCAAAAATTTTGAAAAAAGTTTATTTCTCGCTGCCCATACTCCGCCATACTTGGCCCATAGTTCGCCCATAGTCCAAAAATTTTGAAAAACGTGTCTTTCTCGCCTCCCATAGTTCGCCATACTTGGCACATAGTTCGCCCATAATTCAAAAATTTTTAGAAAAGTGTATTTCTCTCCTCCCATACACCGCCATACTTAGCCCATAGTTCGCCCATAGTTCAAAAATTTTGAAAAAAGTTTATTTCTCGCTGCCCATACTCCGCCATACTTGGCCCATAGTTCGCCCATAGTTCAAAAAGTTTGAAAAAAGTGTTTTTCTCGCCTCCCATACTCCGCCATACTTGGCCCATAGTTCGCCCATAGTTCAAAAAGTTTGAAAAAAGTGTTTTTCCCGCCTCCCATACTCCGCCATACTTGGCCCATAGTTCGCCCATAGTTAAAGAATTTTGAGAAAAGTGTTTTTCTCCCCTCCAATACTCCGCCATACTTGGCCCATAGTTCAAAAATTTAGAAAAAAGTGTTTTCCTCCCCTCCTATAGTTTGCCATACTTGGCTCATAGTTTGCCCATAGTTCAGAAAAGTTTGAGAAAAGTGATATTCTCGCCTCCGATACTCCGCCATACTTGGCCCATATTTCGCCCACAGTTCAGAAATTTGGAAAAAAGTGTTTTCCTCCCCTCCCATACTTTGCCATACTTGGCCCATAGTTCGCCCATACTTCAAAAATTTTGAAAAAAGTGTTTTTCCCGCTTCCCATAGTTTGCTATACTTGGCCCATAGTTCGCCCACATTTCAAACATTTTTTTTTAAAAAAGTGTTTTTCTCGCCTCCCATACTCCGCCATACTTGACCCATAGTTCGCCCATAGTTCAAAAAGTTTGAAAAAAGTGTTTTTCTCGCCTCCCATACTCCGCCATACTTGGCCCATAGTTCGCCCATAGTTCAAGAATTTTGAGAAAAGTGTTTTTCTCCCCTCCAATACTCCGCCATACTTGGCCCATAGTTCAAAAATTTAGAAAAATGTGTTTTCCTCCCCTCCCATAGTTTGCCATACTTGGCCCATAGTTTGCCCATAGTTCAGAAAAGTTTGCGAAAAGTGATATTCTCGCCTCCGATACTCCGCCATACTTGGCCCACACTTCGCCCATAGTTCAAAAATTTTGAAAAAAGTGTATTTCTCGCTGCCCATACTCCGCCATATTTGGCCCACACTTCGCCCATAGTTCAAAAAATTGGAAAATAGTGTTTTCCTCGGCTCCAATACTTTGCCATACTTGGCCCATAGTTCGCCCACAGTTCAGAAATTGAAAAAAGTGTTTTCCTCCCCTCCCATACTTTGCCATACTTGGCCCATAGTTCGCCCATAGTCCAAAAATTTTGAAAAAAGTGTTTTTCTCGCCTCCCATACTCCGCCATACTTGACCCATAGTTCGCCCATGGTTCAAAAATTTTGAAAAAAGTTTATTTCTCGCTGCCCATACTCCGCCATATTTGGCCCATAGTTCGCCCACAGTTCAGAAATTGAAAAAAGTGTTTTCCTCCCCTCCTATACTTTGCCATACTTGGCCCATAGTTCGCCCATAGTCCCAAAATTTTGAAAAACGAGCTTTCTCGCCTCCCATAGTTTGCCATACTTGGCCCATAGTTCGCCCATACTTCAAAAATTTTGAAAAACTTGTCTTTCTCGCCTCCCATACTCTGCCATACTTGGCCCATAGTTTGCCCATAGTTCAAAAAGTTTGAAAAAAGTGTTTTTCTCGCCTCCCATACTCCGCCATACTTGGCCCATAGTTCGCCCATAGTTCAAAAAGTTTGAAAAAAGTGTTTTTCCCGCCTCCCATACTCCGCCATACTTGGCCCATAGTTCGCCCATAGTTCAAGAATTTTGAGAAAAGTGTTTTTCTCCCCTCCAATACTCCGCCATACTTGGCCCATAGTTCAAAAATTTAGAAAAAAGTGTTTTCCTCCCCTCCTATAGTTTGCCATACTTGGCCCATAGTTTGCCCATAGTTCAGAAAAGTTTGAGAAAAGTGATATTCTCGCCTCCGATACTCCGCCATACTTGGCCCATAGTTCGCCCACAGTTCAGAAATTTGAAAAAAAGTGTTTTCCTCCCCTCTCATACTTTGCCATACTTGGCCCATTGTTCGCCCATAGTTCAAAAATTTTGAAAAAAGTGTTTTTCCCGCTTCCCATAGTTTGCTATACTTGGCCCATAGTTCGCCCATATTTCAAACATTTTTTTTAAAAAAGTGTTTTTCTCGCCTCCCATACTCCGCCATACTTGACCCATAGTTCGCCCATAGTTCAAAAATTTTGAAAAAAGTGTATTTCTCGCTGCCCATACTCCGCCATATTTGGCCCACACTTCGACCATAGTTCAAAAATTTGAAAAAAAGTGTTTTCCTCCCCTCCCATAGTTTGCCATACTTGGCCCATAGTTCGCCCATATTTCAAAAATTTGGAAAAAAGTGTTTTCTTCGCCTCCCATACTTTGCCATTCATGGCCCATAGTTCGCCAATAGTCCAAAAATTTTGAAAAACGTGTCTTTCTCGCCTCCCATACTTTGCCATACTTGGCCCATAGTTCGCCCATAGTTCAAAAAGTTTGAAAAAAGTGTATTTCTCGCCTCCCATACTCTGCCATACTTGGGCCATAGTTCGCCCATAGTTCAAAAAGTTTGAAAAAAGTGTTTTTCTCGCCTCCCATACTCCGCCATACTTGGCCCATAGTTCGCCCATAGTTCAAAAATTTTGAAAAAAGTTTATTTCTCGCTGCCCATACTCCGCCATACTTGGCCCATAGTTCGCCCATAGTTCAAAAATTTTGAAAAAAGTTTATTTCTCGCTGCCCATACTCCGCCATACTTGGCCCATAGTTCGCCCATAGTTCAAAAATTTTGAAAAAAGTTTATTTCTCGCTGCCCATACTCCGCCATACTTGGCCCATAGTTCGCCCATAGTCCAAAAATTTTGAAAAACGTGTCTTTCTCGCCTCCCATAGTTCGCCATACTTGGCACATAGTTCGCCCATAATTCAAAAATTTTTAGAAAAGTGTATTTCTCTCCTCCCATACACCGCCATACTTAGCCCATAGTTCGCCCATAGTTCAAAAAGTTTGAAAAAAGTGTTTTTCTCGCCTCCCATACTCCGCCATACTTGGCCCATAGTTCGCCCATAGTTCAAAAATTTTGAAAAAAGTTTATTTCTCGCTGCCCATACTCCGCCATACTTGGCCCATAGTTCGCCCATAGTTCAAAAAGTTTGAAAAAAGTGTTTTTCTCGCCTCCCATACTCCGCCATACTTGGCCCATAGTTCGCCCATAGTTCAAAAAGTTTGAAAAAAGTGTTTTTCCCGCCTCCCATACTCCGCCATACTTGGCCCATAGTTCGCCCATAGTTAAAGAATTTTGAGAAAAGTGTTTTTCTCCCCTCCAATACTCCGCCATACTTGGCCCATAGTTCAAAAATTTAGAAAAAAGTGTTTTCCTCCCCTCCTATAGTTTGCCATACTTGGCTCATAGTTTGCCCATAGTTCAGAAAAGTTTGAGAAAAGTGATATTCTCGCCTCCGATACTCCGCCATACTTGGCCCATATTTCGCCCACAGTTCAGAAATTTGGAAAAAAGTGTTTTCCTCCCCTCCCATACTTTGCCATACTTGGCCCATAGTTCGCCCATACTTCAAAAATTTTGAAAAAAGTGTTTTTCCCGCTTCCCATAGTTTGCTATACTTGGCCCATAGTTCGCCCACATTTCAAACATTTTTTTTTAAAAAAGTGTTTTTCTCGCCTCCCATACTCCGCCATACTTGACCCATAGTTCGCCCATAGTTCAAAAAGTTTGAAAAAAGTGTTTTTCTCGCCTCCCATACTCCGCCATACTTGGCCCATAGTTCGCCCATAGTTCAAGAATTTTGAGAAAAGTGTTTTTCTCCCCTCCAATACTCCGCCATACTTGGCCCATAGTTCAAAAATTTAGAAAAATGTGTTTTCCTCCCCTCCCATAGTTTGCCATACTTGGCCCATAGTTTGCCCATAGTTCAGAAAAGTTTGCGAAAAGTGATATTCTCGCCTCCGATACTCCGCCATACTTGGCCCACACTTCGCCCATAGTTCAAAAATTTTGAAAAAAGTGTATTTCTCGCTGCCCATACTCCGCCATATTTGGCCCACACTTCGCCCATAGTTCAAAAAATTGGAAAATAGTGTTTTCCTCGGCTCCAATACTTTGCCATACTTGGCCCATAGTTCGCCCACAGTTCAGAAATTGAAAAAAGTGTTTTCCTCCCCTCCCATACTTTGCCATACTTGGCCCATAGTTCGCCCATAGTCCAAAAATTTTGAAAAAAGTGTTTTTCTCGCCTCCCATACTCCGCCATACTTGACCCATAGTTCGCCCATGGTTCAAAAATTTTGAAAAAAGTTTATTTCTCGCTGCCCATACTCCGCCATATTTGGCCCATAGTTCGCCCACAGTTCAGAAATTGAAAAAAGTGTTTTCCTCCCCTCCTATACTTTGCCATACTTGGCCCATAGTTCGCCCATAGTCCCAAAATTTTGAAAAACGAGCTTTCTCGCCTCCCATAGTTTGCCATACTTGGCCCATAGTTCGCCCATACTTCAAAAATTTTGAAAAACTTGTCTTTCTCGCCTCCCATACTCTGCCATACTTGGCCCATAGTTTGCCCATAGTTCAAAAAGTTTGAAAAAAGTGTTTTTCTCGCCTCCCATACTCCGCCATACTTGGCCCATAGTTCGCCCATAGTTCAAAAAGTTTGAAAAAAGTGTTTTTCCCGCCTCCCATACTCCGCCATACTTGGCCCATAGTTCGCCCATAGTTCAAGAATTTTGAGAAAAGTGTTTTTCTCCCCTCCAATACTCCGCCATACTTGGCCCATAGTTCAAAAATTTAGAAAAAAGTGTTTTCCTCCCCTCCTATAGTTTGCCATACTTGGCCCATAGTTTGCCCATAGTTCAGAAAAGTTTGAGAAAAGTGATATTCTCGCCTCCGATACTCCGCCATACTTGGCCCATAGTTCGCCCACAGTTCAGAAATTTGAAAAAAAGTGTTTTCCTCCCCTCTCATACTTTGCCATACTTGGCCCATTGTTCGCCCATAGTTCAAAAATTTTGAAAAAAGTGTTTTTCCCGCTTCCCATAGTTTGCTATACTTGGCCCATAGTTCGCCCATATTTCAAACATTTTTTTAAAAAAGTGTTTTTCTCGCCTCCCATACTCCGCCATACTTGACCCATAGTTCGCCCATAGTTCAAAAATTTTGAAAAAAGTGTATTTCTCGCTGCCCATACTCCGCCATATTTGGCCCACACTTCGACCATAGTTCAAAAATTTGAAAAAAAGTGTTTTCCTCCCCTCCCATAGTTTGCCATACTTGGCCCATAGTTCGCCCATATTTCAAAAATTTGGAAAAAAGTGTTTTCTTCGCCTCCCATACTTTGCCATTCATGGCCCATAGTTCGCCAATAGTCCAAAAATTTTGAAAAACGTGTCTTTCTCGCCTCCCATACTTTGCCATACTTGGCCCATAGTTCGCCCATAGTTCAAAAAGTTTGAAAAAAGTGTATTTCTCGCCTCCCATACTCTGCCATACTTGGGCCATAGTTCGCCCATAGTTCAAAAAGTTTGAAAAAAGTGTTTTTCTCGCCTCCCATACTCCGCCATACTTGGCCCATAGTTCGCCCATAGTTCAAAAATTTTGAAAAAAGTTTATTTCTCGCTGCCCATACTCCGCCATACTTGGCCCATAGTTCGCCCATAGTTCAAAAATTTTGAAAAAAGTTTATTTCTCGCTGCCCATACTCCGCCATACTTGGCCCATAGTTCGCCCATAGTTCAAAAATTTTGAAAAAAGTTTATTTCTCGCTGCCCATACTCCGCCATACTTGGCCCATAGTTCGCCCATAGTTCAAAAATTTTGAAAAACGTGTCTTTCTCGCCTCCCATAGTTCGCCATACTTGGCACATAGTTCGCCCATAATTCAAAAATTTTTAGAAAAGTGTATTTCTCCCTCCCATACACCGCCATACTTAGCCCATAGTTCGCCCATAGTTCAAAAATTTTGAAAAAAGTTTATTTCTCGCTGCCCATACTCCGCCATACTTGGCCCATAGTTCGCCCATAGTTCAAAAATTTGAAAAAAGTGTTTTTCTCGCCTCCCATACTCCGCCATACTTGGCCCATAGTTCGCCCATAGTTCAAAAAGTTTGAAAAAAGTGTTTTTCTCGCCTCCCATACTCCGCCATACTTGGCCCATAGTTCGCCCATAGTTCAAAAAGTT
Source organism: Leptopilina boulardi (assembly GCF_019393585.1). Lineage (NCBI taxonomy): Eukaryota > Metazoa > Arthropoda > Insecta > Hymenoptera > Figitidae > Leptopilina > Leptopilina boulardi. Next base: position 2,606 of record NW_026137659.1, on the reverse strand, counting down.
TGAAAAAAGTGTTTTTCCCGCCTCCCATACTCCGCCATACTTGGCCCATAGTTCGCCCATAGTTAAAGAATTTTGAGAAAAGTGTTTTTCTCCCCTCCAATACTCCGCCATACTTGCCCATAGTTCAAAAATTTAGAAAAAAGTGTTTTCCTCCCCTCCCTATTTGGCCATACTTGGCTCATAGTTTGCCCATAGTTCAGAAAAGTTTGAGAAAAGTGATATTCTCGCCTCCGATACTCCGCCATACTTGGCCCATATTTCGCCCACAGTTCAGAAATTTGGAAAAAAAGTGTTTTCCTCCCCTCCCATACTTTGCCATACTTGCCCCTAGTTCGCCCATACTTCAAAAATTTTGAAAAAAGTGTTTTTTCCTCCCGCTTCCCATAGTTTTTGCTATACTTGCCCATAGTTCGCCCATATTCAAACATTTTTTTTTAAAAAAGTGTTTTTCTCGCCTCCCATACTTATACCTCCGCCATACTTGACCCATAGTTCGCCCATAGTTCAAAAAGTTTGAAAAAAGTGTTTTTCTCGCCTCCCATACTCCGCCATACTTGGCCCATAGTTCGCCCATAGTTCAAAAATTTGAGAAAAGTGTTTTTCTCCCTCCAATACTCCGCCATACTTGGCCCATAGTTCAAAAATTTTGAAAAAATGTGTTTTCCTCCCCTCCATAGTTTGCCATACTTGGCCCATAGTTTGCCCATAGTTCAAAAAGTTTGCGAAAAGTGATATTCTCGCCTCCGATACTCCGCCATACTTGGCCCACTACTTCGCCCATAGTTCAAAAATTTTGAAAAAAGTGTATTTCTCGCTGCCCATAACTCCGCCATATTTGCCCATACTTCGCCCATAGTTCAAAAAATTGAAAATAGTGTTTTCCTCGCCTCCAATACTTGCCATACTTGGCCCATAGTTCGCCCACAGTTCAGAAATTGAAAAAAGTGTTTTCCTCCCCTCCCATACTTTGCCATACTTGGCCCATAGTTCGCCCATAGTCCAAAAATTTGAAAAAAGTGTTTTTCTCGCCTCCCATACTCCGCCATATTTGACCCATAGTTCGCCCATGTTCAAAAATTTTGAAAAAAGTTTATTTCTCGCTGCCCATACTCCGCCATATTTGGCCCATAGTTTCGCCCACAGTTCAGAAATTGAAAAAGTGTTTTCCTCCCCTCCCATAGTTTGCCATACTTGGCCCATAGTTCGCCCATACGTCCAAAATTTTGAAAAACGAGTCTTTCTCGCCTCCCATAGTCTGCCATACTTGACCCATAGTTTGCCCATAGTTCAAAAAGTTTGAAAAAAGTGTTTTTCCCTCGCCTCCCATACTTGGCCCATAGTTCGCCCATAGTTCAAAAATTTTGAAAAAAGTTTTTTCTCGCTGCCCATACTCCGCCATACTTGGCCCATAGTTCGCCCATAGTCCAAAAATTTTGAAAAACGTGTCTTTTCTCCCGCCTCCCATACCCTGCCATACTTGGCCTATAGTTCGCCCATTGTCCAAAAATTTGAAAAAAGTGTATTTCTCGCCTCCCATACTCTGCCATACTTGGCCCATAGTTCGCCCATAGTTCAAAAATTTTGAAAAAAGTGTATTTCTCGCCTCCCATACTCCGCCATACTTGGCCCATAGTTCGCCCATAGTTCAAAAATTTTGAAAAAAGTGTTTTTCCCGCTTCCCATAGTTTGCTATACTTGGCCCATAGTTCGCCTATATTTCAAACATTTTTTTAAAAAAGTGTTTTTCCTCGCCTCCCATACTTCGCCATACTTGGCTCATAGTTGGCCCATAGTCCAAAAATTTTGAAAAACGAGCTTTCTCGCTTCCCATAGTTTGCCATACTTGGCCCATAGTTCGCCCATACTTCAAAAAATTCTGAAAAAAGCGTTTTCCTCGCCTCCCATGCTCCACCATACTTTGCCCATACTTCGCCCATGGTTCAAACATTTTTTTTTAAAAAAGTGTTTTTCTCGCTTCCCATACTTCGCCATACTTGGCTCATAGTTGGCCCATAGTCCAAAAATTTTGAAAAACGAGCTTTCTCGCCTCCCATACTCTGCCATACTTGACCCATAGTTCGCCCATAGTTCAAAAATTTTGAAAAAAGTGTATTTCTCACTTCCCATACTCCGCCATACTTGGCCCACACTTCGCCCATAGTTCAAAAATTTAGAAAAAAGTGTTTTCCTCCCCTCCCATACTTTGGCATACTTAGCCCATAGTTCGCCCATGGTCCAAAATTTTGAAAAACGTGTTTTTCTCGCCTCCCATACTTTGCCATACATGGCCCATAGTTCGCCCATAGTCCAAAAATTTTGAAAAACGTGTCTCTCTCGCCTCCCATAGTTCGCCATACTTGGCACATAGTTCGCCCATAATTCAAAAATTTTGAGAAAAGTGTATTTCTCGCCTCCCATACTCCGCCATGTTTGGCCCACACTTCGCCCATAGTTCAAAAATTTGGAAAAAAGTGTTTTCCTCCCCTCCCATACTTTGCCATATTTGGCCCATAGTTCGCCCATAGTTCAAAAAGTTTGAAAAAAGTGTTTTTCTCGCCTCCCATAGTTTGCCATACTTGGCCCATAGTTCGCCCATACTTCAAAAA